>NC_045593.1:49862385-50204527 GCF_009819795.1 Aythya fuligula
CCTTGCCTTGCCTTGCCTTTCCTCTCCTTGCCTTTCCTCTCCTTGCCTTTTCTTTTTAGTAGGCAATGTTTCTCATTATGTTTGATGAGTCCTGAACTGACCTCTGGGTGAATTTTCTGAGATGAAATATAAGCGACCTTAATAACTGAGCAGCTCAGCATGAACACAAATGGTGCCTTGGCTCCTGCACTTACTAACACAATAAAGTTGTACAAGGCTCTGAACAAAGCTGTTGTGGGTGGAAAGAATGGGGAAGAGAGGAGGTGGGCTTAGAAACTGTGCTAACTGAAACACTCATCCGTATTTCCATTCTGTAGCATGTGCAAGAGCACTCAATAGTAATTCTAGGGGCACTCAGTGGTCCTTTTCTGGATTTTGGTGTTTTGATGAAAACACTGGTGAAAGGAAAGGAAAAAGGGAAGGGGAGGGAAGAGGAGGGAACTCTCAGATTGCTCCAGGAAAATACTGCCCCTCTTTCAGGAGCCCTCGTAACAATGACACTTGTGCTGGTGACAAATGTGCTAGAGCTCTACTCTTCTTTTTCTGTAAGCAACAGTAAGCTATAGGTGACTTCAGTTGGACTGGCAGCTCTTTCCATGGTGCAAACGGATAGGAGGATCTTGTACTCTCTCCATTTAGTTCTTCTTACTTAATTAGGGGACTTGGAACCTTTCTAGAAATCTGCAACCCTTTCAGTGTGATAAACAGAACACTGCAGCAGGCAACGGTTTATTGACTTATCACTTCTTAACTGCGGAAGAAATGCAGAATGAAGGCCTTGGGTACACACTGGAGAGTTTAACAGAATCATTGAGTCTCAAAGAGACTTCCTAAGATTATGCAGTCCAATGTCCCAGACCAAAGCAGAGTAAGCTACAGCAGGTTGATCATGATCCTATCCAATAAGGTTTTGAATATTCCCAAGGATGGAAACTCCACTGGACACCTTGTGCCAATGTTTGAACACCCTCACAGTAAGGAAGTATTGTCTCATGTTCAGTTTGAATTTCCCATTTTTTAGTTTGCGCCCATTGCTTCTTGTATTGTCAGTGAGTAGCACTGAGAAGAGTTTGTCTCCCTCATCTTCACTCTCTCACTTCAGGAATTGCTACGTATTGAGCTTTCTCTTCACCAGGCTAAACTGTCCCAGCTTTCTCAGCCATTCCTCCTAGAACAGATGATCCAATCCCTTCATCATCTTCCTGGCCCTTTGCTGGACTACACCCAGTATGTCCATGCCTCGCATGTACTTGGGAGCCCACAGCTGGGCACAGTGCTCCAGGTGTGGCCTCAGCAGTACTGAGAAGATGGGGAGGATCACCTGCCTCAACCTGCTGGTACTGTTTTTCTTAATACAACCTGGCAGGCTGTCAGCTTCCTATGCCATGAGGATGCATTGGATTTGTTGTTTCCTACTTGAAAAGCAGCACCAGTCTGAACACAGAAAGACCTGCTCAGTAGTCAGTCCTCTGACCAGCTGTTGAGAATGCTATACCATGAAGTTGAAAGCATATTCTGCAACATTAGCTGATTTCCCCATGCAGTAGGGCTTATGTTCATTCATCTTGCTGTCAGAACACTCCACACAGCACAGAAAGCAGCTCTGCAA
Source organism: Aythya fuligula (assembly GCF_009819795.1). NCBI lineage: Eukaryota > Metazoa > Chordata > Aves > Anseriformes > Anatidae > Aythya > Aythya fuligula. The sequence goes on from NC_045593.1 coordinate 49,863,995, forward strand.
GCAGAATACAAGCCCCAGGTGGCAAAGCCTGAGGAATGAGTTAAATATAACTCTATGAAATAGCTCTAATGGGCATGACAAATAGGACTCTCATATTAGCCAGAGAGATGAAAGTTTTTTGTTTTCTTTTGTTTTGGTTTTCTTTTTCTTTTTAGTCACTGTTTATGTGATAAAATATATATTGTTCATTTTAAAAATGAAAGGAAAGAAAACCATATGATTGGAAGCAGCTTGCTTTTCCTGGTGATTAATACATTCAGGATTCTCTTTCTCTACAACTCATTTAAAGATATGCTAATATTGCCTACTTGAGCATCTTTCCATCACCTATAATAAAAACAGAAGTACTGCCATATGAATACTTCTGTCCTCATATGCTTCCATGCTGCCTGGAACCAAAACAGCCCTTTTTTTTTTTTTTTTTTTTTTTTGCGGGGGGGGGGAGGTGGGGAGAGAGATGGTAGGGGAAGAAGGAAATTGTGGAGTAGAACACATTGACATTTTCTTAAAAATGTTGTCACCCTTTTAAGAGCCAAATAAATCTGTACATCTTGAAGATGACTATCTGGGACTCTGCAACAGAATTAGCTGAGTGTGTGTCTCCTTGGATTTCTGTGCACCATTGCTAAGTTCAATTTTAGAGGAACTTTAATGGAACTTTAATTGCCTATATGATACTTCCATTTTTTGTTTGTTTGTTTGTTTGTTTTTCTAGTTGATATGATATATATCATGTCTCCTTACTGCCATGAAAAGATCCCAGAAAGGTTTTTGTAGGCTTTTGGAATAACATCAGATCTGACACTATGAATGATGAACAAACACATGAACAAACCAACACAAATAAACCAACACAAACTATGAATGATGAACAAAAATGAACAAACATTTCATTTGTTTGAATAATCTGTAGCTACAGTCACTACAACTAAATATATAACTAATCTACTCTCCATTTCAAACTGTGGTCTCCACCAGTAATTATGATACATGCAGGAATTTTAAATCTTTCAAATCTTAAGATAAATTAGATTTTTGAGTAGCAGGCAAGGGAGTAGTAGGATTTTTAGGTTGTACTTTAACATAATATGTAAGAGGAAAAAATAGAAAAAGTATAAGGAACAGTATTTAAGAGGAAAAATTAGTATTTAGGAGATAGAATGGTGGTGATAGCTATAACAAGAGACCTATCAAGCAATTTACAAGTAATTGTGCTGGTGAAATTATGGTTGTTTGAGAACATGATTGGTCCTAATGTGGTCCAGACCACTCTGAACAACTAAAAGCATGACTTGATCATGCAGAAATCTGGTTAAATATCTTTTTAAAAAAGATTAGTTAGTATTAAAGCATTATGGAAAATAATTGAAAATTGAGGTTTTTCATCTAGAATAACTGAGTAGTGTTAAAATGTCATCCCACACAGTTTTTGTCACTGGGGGACTGATAGGTGATGAGAGATGTATCTGTGCTTGGAACTTATGAAGAGCCCACCATGGAAAACTTTACAGAGCATCAGGCAGGGAAAGGATGAACACCAGGATTTCAAGTCAGTTGTCATCTCACTGATGAGAAGAGCTGGCTTGATATTTAACGGTTTAATATTTAATAATATATTGTTGCAATGCAAACTTGTATTGGGTTTATGTGGCAAGGATTTGGTAGGGGGAAGTTGCATGACTGGCCTCTGAGAAGAGTCCAGAAGCTGCCCCCTGTTAGATTAGGGTGAGTCTCAGTGGGCTCCAGAAGGGACTGGCCGCTGTCCAGAGCAGAGACAGTAATTGATGTTGTTTGTTCTCTGTGAGAGCAGATTTAAGAAGGGAAAAATCAGCTGGGAGTACAAGGAGTGAGAAGCAGCCCTGCAGCCCCCAGGTGGGTGCCGCAGGAGGGCAGGAGGTGCTGCAGGCACAGGGCAGCAGCAGTTCCCCTGCGGGCTGTGCAGGGAGAGGCCCCTGGTGGAGCAGGCTGTCCCCCTGCAGCCCATGGGTCCCACATGGAGCAGATCTCCACGCTGCAGCCCCCCCATGGGTGGAGGAGCCCCCGTGGAGCAGGTGGATGTGGCCTGGAGGAGGCTGCGGCCCATGGAGAGCCCCTGCAGGAGCAGGCCCCAGGCTGGAGCTGAAGCCCATGGAGAGGAGCCCACGCAGGAGCAGGGGGTCTGGGGGGAGCTGCCACCCACCCGTGGGGGACCCGTGCTGGAGCAGTTTGCTCCTGGGGGATGGATGGACCCCATGGGACGGAGCCATGTGGGAGCAGTGCTTGGAGAGCTGCTGCCTGTGGGCAGCCCCCGCAGGCTCAGTTGGGGCAGGACAGCATCCATGGGAGGGACCCGACTGGGAGCAGGGGCAGGGAGGGACAGTGAGGCAGAGATGAAGCCTCCCTGACAGCAGCTCCCATTCCATGTTCCCCTGTGCTACTCAGGGGGTGGACATAGAAGGAGGTGGTGGTGGTGGTTTAGTTTGCTTTCAGTTTCTCACTGCCCTTGTCTGTTATCAGTAGGCAATAATATATTTTACTCTCCATATGCTGAGTCTGTTTTGCCTGTGATGATTGATATGATATGATATGATATCAAATGATAATTGTGGAGTGATCTCTGTGTCCTTTTCTCAACCCCTACACCCATTCCATTGTATTTTCTCCCCCTTTCCCTTTGAGGAGGGGGAGTGAGAGAGTGGGCATGGTGTTCAGCCACCCAGCTGAGTAAAACCACCAAAAACCTTATAAGCATGGTTTTGTCTATTTTTAGCTGGAGTTTAAGTGGTGTGAACATTGATTGCCTATACGCAAATAATAGCTGTTTTAGGCTTTCAAACTGAGAAGAGTTCTCTGTTTAGATAGATCACTTCTGCTGAATTAAAGGACCTTGGGAGCTCAATTCTAAGTAAAGGGTGATTGCTTTATTATCTTTCTGTTTGAGTGGTAGCCCCAAAGACTCTATGACATAGCTGTTTTTCATTGCCTGTGAGCTATATAAATAAGTACCATATTGCTTGTAACTTTTCTTCAGCAACAAGGAAAGATGAACTAATGTAACTGAGAAAAGAAAATTGGTTACAGATTGCAGTGAATGGATTGACCTAGGAGATCGTAGCCTGAATGTAAAAGTGAGGAGGGGTAAATAGTGCCCCTGGTGCTAAGAACCATATCTGTAGAAGAAACACATCACTAAGCATTAGCAATTTTGTCTTGATCACGACTGTCATTTATTTATATGTTAGTCAAGTTAGCCAGAGGACAAAATAAGTATTCATGCTTCCTTTACACCAGTTCTGTGTTGGCTGTTAGAAAATATATGATGCCTATCAGCATAGAGTACATTGATTCAAAATACCTTGAATAAATATACACCAGCAGAATTAAATTATACTTTGTATTAGAAGAACTCAGCATTTTTAATTCTGCATTTACAGTCAGAAAGTTGAATTTACAGTGATGTAAAGCCCTAGTGTGAGAATGGAGGCAGATTGGCATGTGGAACTGTGCAACAGGGAATACATGGTCACACATTTGGCAGTTTAAGCTCAGTGATAGCTAGTTGTCCTGATAAAGCAAATTATGTGTGTGTGTTGTGCAAGAAAAGTAGCCATGAGGAACGGCATATTGATATGGCTATCCCCTAATATTAAATATGGAAAAAATAGTTGTATCAATGGAGATAGGTTTTGCACATTTGACCCCAGATATCAGAGCAGTCTGAAAAACGATTTGTGCTGGGTTGACCCTAGCTGAGAGGTAAGCTCCCACCACATTGCCCAGTCACTCTCCCACACTTGGATGGGAGGGAGAATCAGAAAACTTCAAAATCAAAACTGAGAAAAAGTTGTGGGTCAATATAAAGAGTTTAATAAGTGAAGGGCAAAAAAGAAAAAGAAAAAAAAAAAGGGCCTCTTCCAGGCTCTCCCAGTGCCCCACCTATTTGCAGTGAGGGCAGAAATACTCGTGCTATAAGCGATGTTTTGGTTACAAATCATACATGGCATCATATGGGCTGCTAACTCCACCCCCATAACCCTCAGTACACTCTGTTAAACAAGTGATCAGTTGAAATCAGTGTATGGTTTGAAGGAAAGAACTGCTTAAGATAATGCAATATGGCTAGAAGGAAATTCTATATGTTATGCACACATCTAGATGTACCGATATATTTGATTTCTCTTGTATATTAATTTAGAATGGCTTTTTCTATAGTTCTTCACTGAAGTTGAGTTTCACACTTGTGTATGAGCTTACAGAATTCAGTCTCCTGCATTTTTGACTAACATTTGTGTCATTTGTGTCCACAAATGGTGTATTTTTGAAAACTCTTTATTGGTGGAAGAATTGCTCCCCTGTCAAATGCAAAAGTTACTCTTCTTCATCAGTTTGAACATAGATTTACATACAGTGAGAGACCCACTGTAACTAGATCAGTTTTGTTTTTCTCATAGGTTTAATAAGATATTCACTTGTCTTAATTGTCCTTCAACAAGCTTTCATCTGTTGAAAGCAATGTAATGTGCTTTGTTAATATCAGTTATGGGAAATTCTCCTCACATAAATTATTCGATTGAGGGTGTATCTTGCTTCTTAAATATTTCCTTAGCGATCAAAAGTGTGTTCTAGCCTAACGTACTGGACCAAAACACCAAAGAGGGTTTATTAGGTAATAAGAGAGGGTAAAGTTAACTGGGGGTGGACACATGCATGTATTGTTGGACTTCAGATGTGCACAGAGCCTTTTCTCATGGCAGCTCATAGAGGAGGGCAGAGTGAATGTAGGGCAGCTTGTATATCAGCTTATTATCAATCTCACTTTGCATCTCTCTTGGCACTTTCCTCAAGCCAAAGAGAATCCCAGAAATTTTTGACAATGCATTCCCAAAATGTCCACCTCTCTTCTTTGATGCCTCTTCTATAACTGGAAATTTTTGCCCACATCCATCCTCAGTCCTTGTGAGGTATGCGTTCTTGCTACCAGGTTGATCCCAGGGATGGCTAGAACTTCTCCTCAGCACATACTGGAGAATCATAGAATCACAGAATATCCTGAGTCGGTAGGGATCCACAAAGATAATAAAGTCCAAATCCTGGGTACACGCAGGACCACCTACAAATCAAACCATGTCTCCAAGAGTATTATCCAAATGCTTCTTTAACTCTGTCTGGCTTGGGACTGTGACCACTGCCCTGGGCAGCCTGTCCCAGTGCCTGACCACCCTCTGGGTGCAGAACCTTTCCCTATCCCCCAGCCTGCCCCTACTCTGTCCCAGCTCCATGCCGTTCCCTCGGGTCCTGTCGCTGTCCCCAGAGAGCAGAGCTCAGCGCCTGCCCCTCCACTCCCCTTGTGAGGGAGCTGCAGGCCGCCATGAGGCCTCCCCTCAGCCTGCTCTGCTCAGGGCTGAACAAACCAAGGCACCGCAGCCGCTCCTCATACATCTTCCTCTCCATCTTCCCTTCACCATCTTCATAGTCCTCCTCTGGACACTCTAATAGCGAATGTCCTCTTATTTTGTGGCACCCAGAACTGCACACAGTACTAGAGGTGAGGCCAGACCAGCACAGGGCAGAGCAGTGCAATCCCTTCCTTTGACAGGCTTGCAGTGCTGTGCCTGATGCACCCCAGGTTGGTCCTTTTGGCTGCCAGGGCACACTGTCAAGCCTAGGCTAAGAAAATTGGTGTACTAAAAAAATGGAAAACTGATCATATTGACAGTTTGTATTTGTCACCTTCCTAAAATGGCTGAAATCTGACAAAAATATGAAGCTTAGAAAACAGGGACAACTTTCCTGAAGTCAGTTGTCCCTCCACAGTTGTACACCCTGCTTTGAGGTGCTGAGACTGATAGTTTTGTATAGAATTCACCATTTGAGGGATGCTTTTACGCAGACCTAGTGTTCATTACTAAATCTTCTTGTGCCAATATTTATTTAATATCTTGGTTTGTATGTACATATTATAGTTTGTGAAGAGCTATTTCTTCTCCTTCATCCATTCTCAGCATTCTCACTAAAAATATTCTTTATTATGGTGGTAAAAAAACAAAACAAAACAAAACAAAAAACAGTATCTCAGAATGTAGTAATTACACTTTATTTCACTTTTAGATTTTAATCCTTTTTAACCCTTTTGAATTTGAATTCCAAAGAGAAATTTCTGGGATGAATGAAGACTGAGGTCTGACATATTTCTTCTGTATATGATTTTCTAACAAGTATTCATCATATAGACTTTGCAACAATAGCAGTGAATGAATGCCATTCTAATTCAGAGAAAAGAATAAAGGGTCATATCAGTGAAGCATTCTACAAGAAAATGGATAAAATAGAATGAAACTTTTTTTTTTTTTCTTCATTAAAATGAATAGTCCATCTGTGTGTAATGAAAGTGTGCTCTTATCTTAGACAAGAAAAAAAAAACATATGGCTGCAGGTAAATTGTAAGATATAAAAAGGTTGAATTTAGTTTAACATTTATCTGGTAGACCAAGGGCTTTGAAAGTCAACAGATTTGTCTCTGCTCTGCAGAGGTATTTAGATTTCCCCAATTCTCTTAACATCCTTTGAAATCTGTAGTGGTACAGATATACGTGTTTTAGTCTGTTGGGAAGTCATGGTAAAACAAACAGTTTTAACAGATAGTTATGTAATTTATGTGATGCTTTCAGTCAGTCTGTTTTCCTAGTTATCAAAAAAATAGCCCCCACTAACCCCTGGTTTTAAGTGTAGGAAGTGGGAAATAGATTTTGTTTAGGAAATCATTGATTTTTGCCCTTTGATGACAAAGGACCTTGCAGATGTTGAAAAGCAATCATGGCTGCTACATTTAAGCTGAAGGTGGATAGATTTTTACCAAAGTATTCTCCTGCATTCTTTAGCAGTTTTTATTTTTACCAAGGATGTCTTAAATCTTTTTATATGTGCTCCACCATCATAAAGAGGGCTGAATATTTTGCCATCAGCAGTTTCTGCTGACTTCTAAACAGTTAGCAGTACAATCCTTTTCAAGTCCACATCAAAGATGTCATCTACTAATCGTGGTAGTCTTACTTATGGGGTGTGGGCTATAACTAGACAAGAACTGAGTAGAAACAACAGGGACTGGGCTTCAAACGTTTCCAGTTAAAAAGGTATAACTGCTAAATAAAAAAGAAAAGAATTCCTATGGGGAGGATACACAAGAAGTTATATTTGTGCATTGATTCCTCTGAATGAGCAGCCTCAATCTTTGTGTCTCCTTTAAGGACATAAACGTAGAACACCCAATTACCTGCTTGGAAGTTCCATTTAAGTTTTCCATTTCATTGTACTTCACCAGTTTTTCCCTGGCTGTAGCATAACTTTTGCTTTGCTTTGTTTTGCTATTTATTTGCCTGTATCAATGTATAATTTGTATTTTTTTTTCCCATGAAATTATAATAAATGTAGTTCTCTCTTTCATGCTCTCTATTAAAACACACAGTATGTCAGTAGCATAGTTACAATATGCTTTAGTGATATATGACTAGACTCTGGAGAGCTGGAGTGATTTATTACTTTTTCCTTAAAGTGGATTTTTGTTTGCTTCTATAGCCAGGGCCTTTTTAATGGCAATAGGAATAAACAAAGCAAATGTTTTGACAGTGCTCTGATACTGTAAACACTTACTCACTTTCCATGTGATATTAAAGAAAGCTACCTCCCTGAACATTTAGAGCTTTCAACTGGTTACTAAAGGAAATGCAGTCAGAATTGTTGTGTTTCATGGAACTCCCATTTCCACAGAGTTTTTATTTATTTTAGTATCCATTAATACAAAGTTACTTAAAACAAAACCTCATTGACCTTAACCTTTTAAACACCCCATAACACATGTAGCAGTGAAAAATGACATAACAGTAGCACCGACCACACTTTAAGTGTATTTTAAATATGTAAATAATGTAATTCGTGGCTGACTTTACACTGGAATGTACAGAGTATAAATCAAATACCAGTGGTAACTTCATTTGTACTCAATGCATTACAGGATCTTCTTGTACAAGATTTACAAAAGCTTTGCAGGAGCTCGGAAACCATATCCATCACTCCAACGAGAGGTTCAGGACTTTGTGTTACCAACTGCTTTAGGAAGAAACATTGTCTGAATTCTCTCCCACATGAGTAGCAGAGTCTGTTTCTGTTTTGGAAGCAGTCTGAGATTGCCTCTATGAATATTTGTCCATATCAAAGACCCTGCAACATGTTGGCCTTTCTGGACATCTAAGAAGCTTTATTATTTCTCATCCATACTAGTATTGCCATATAGTTCATGCCATGTGCATAATATGTGGGAGCAGAACTGATGGGATTGTATTTTATAATGTTTTATGATAATTGGTCTGTACATCAGTCTGTAAATTGTCTCTCCCTTGTCCTGCTGTCCTTATGACAACAGAAAATGTTCATATTTTACTGAAAGGGCAAGAGCTAAAATCCCCTAGTTTTTAGAAAGTTCCCCAAGTGTCTCACTGAATCCCAAAATGAAGCAAAGAATATTTCACATAAAAATTAACCAAGTCATTGAAAAATCTGAATCATTTTTTACTGCATTGCTTTTCAGTGACCCCTGAAGCTCCTCATCACTGTGCAACTCAGAGTTCAGGTCAGTGCTGAGTCTGTTCCCTTACTTCTTTTTGTAATGGGTAAACAGGCACTTTGCTCAAGGATGACACTGCCAGAAAGAAGCAGTGAGCCTCACAGCTGCATGGAAAGGACAAGAAGCTGGGAACATTTTATAACGGGAGAGGAAGGAAGCTGAGGAGGATAACAGACAAGGATCAACACAGGGTAAAGTTTTAACGGAAAGGAGGAACCGTGGGTAGCAGTCTGAGATACAGGATCTTTCAGCTTCTCCTGTGTAGATAGCAATCAATGAATTAATGTTTAATGTCCTGTATAATTTAATCATTATAGTCTCCTTTATAGGCTATGCAATTATAACGCATTTTATCAGTTGTTTGTTACATCATTAGACCTCACCTTAAATCACCGAGTGCATAAATAAAGAATTCTAACAGCTTCATTTTACACTTCTGCCATGTAAGTAGAAGTAGTGTCACTCTCCAAAGCATATGACCCCTGTTCAGTTACCATATGTCCTTCAAAAAATTGTTTGAAGTATCAAAACCTTTGCCAGAGCTTTTCAGGAGAGTGTAAAGAGAAGTTATTAAAATAGGAACAAAACTAATTAAGAGTTTGCAAATGCAGTGGGAATAAAAGGTCAGTTTTGTCTTTGCAAAAGGTTAATAACAGGACACCACGTGGCTGTGTACTCAGGCTGATATTTATTATAGCTATAGATCATATTAGTAACCTCAATAGGTCTGAAGATTACAGCAGGGGGTCTAGTGTGGCCAAGTGCCAAGTTTTGAGGAATTGCCTCCCTGTGCCCAAGCCTGCATGCCATACAAGTGAATCTACAGTGAACAGAGGTGTCCCTCAGGTCTGGGCAAGTGTTACAGCTTCAGAAAATGAAAGCTGCTAGTTAGGAATCATTGCAAAGATTGGGGCAGGAAAAGAAAAGGCTTAACCAGGATCACTAGCTTGAAGAATTGAGCCACATTTTTGGAACTCAGTACTAATATAAATGGGAGAATTCAATGTGGGCATAAAATAGGTAACAGTATAAACATAAAACGCAGCACAAGGTGAAAACCAGGACACACTACTGCTACGACTTGGTAATCTTAAAGGTGACTGTGAATATAGTTTTGAAGGCAAGGCAGCTTTTTTCAGCCCTGCTATGAGCATGGCTTTTCTTTTCATAAGAAATATCTAAGCTTTGTGTTCATCACATTTAGCAAAAAGAATCTTTAATGCTTGCATTTGTAATGAGTATGCTTATATTTTTATAAAGCAATCTATTATACAAGAAATTGTAACCATTAACTACATTTGAGGTAAAATATTTGAAGTCCTCACTCAATTTGAATTACTTCTTGTTAAGGCACTCTTCCTGAATAACAGAATATATTGAAAATAGAAGACACCAGGAATGCAGTCCTGTGCAAAACCTGGGTTCTGCATTTCAAAAGATATTGAATGGACTCTACAAATGTCCTGTCGGGTTCTCAGTATATTACATATTAGTCAAACTATAATACTCCCTGCATGTGTTATTCCTGATTATTCTTCACAAGCACTTAGGTGGTACTCAGGCAAACAGAAGGAGCTGAGGAATTCAGTGCTTTGCCTACAGCACTTATGCTTGCATTACACTGAGCATATTAAAAAACACCTGTCTTCTGTCTTCTGTTTCACAGAAAAACAGTATCTAAAATATATATTTATACAGTATTTAAAATTTCCAAGGAAGCCCTGTTCATTAGAAAGCCTAACAACATAGTTACTATATAGGATTAACAAAACATTAGTCAAACAAGAAGAGCTGACAGTTAAATTGAGTTTTGCATTTCGCACTAATCTGGAGTTGGGTTCTTTTGTCAAATCCTCAGTGCTGAATCTAATTTCACATTTGCATAAAACCAGTAGAAAATCTTCCATGGTTGCTGCCTTTCCTTTGCTTGCACTTCTTTGAAATATAAAATATTTTAAACCTTGGTTAATTTTAGATTATTATTATTATTGTTGTTGTTGTTTTGTCTAATTGGCACTTGACAAGTTGGCCAAATTAAAAAATAAAAGAAAAGTGTTCAAGAAAGTTTTTGACAAATTAAGAAGTCATCAGGTTGAAGTGAACTTTTCATATGTCTGCTGCCACCCCAAAAGGGGAAAAAAAGGCCCCAAGTTTTTCTGAGGTTTAGTGACATAGGTACTGTTGTGGTTTTTTTTTTGAAAATTCACTGAAAAAATAACCGTATTCTGTGTTCTGTTCACTAGTGCATTTTTTCTTTTGCTCTTTTGTGTTTGAATACCTCAGCTATCTCCATGAAATCCAACTACTGTGATATCTGCCCTTGCATCACTAATAACAGCAGTACTGCTGTGGAGAACAGACACTAATTTCCCCAAAACCCTGAATGGTCATATTGGTTTCATAAAGGTGAGATTTTGGGCAGCTCAGAAACCCTTGCCGTAGGTTTTCTGGAAACCTCAGAATGCTATCTAATTCATATGAGCCCCATGAAAATCCTATGAAATGCTCGTCACAGTATTTAAGACTGGTCACTCTTGTTCTTTTTTGTGGAGATTCTTTGTAATTGGTTTCCTTGAAGACTCTCGCATAAGAGTAACAGGGTTGATAACAAATAACCTGAGGAGATAAAGGTATTGCTCAGAAGCACCTGGAGCAATAACACCTGCCAGCTAAATACAAGAGCTGTATTAAAATGTCTTCTTGGACAGAATTCCCACACAGAGATAAATACCGAGATCAAGGCTCCAAGAGGGAAAAATGACAAGTAAGGAGATCTAAAGTAAAGTAGGGGGGAGAAAAGAATGTGGAAAAAAATGTATCAGTAGTCTCCAGTACTTACTGTTATAAAACTCTAAGTCAAGTTGAATTTGACATTTAAATTTTATAGACAGGAAATACCCCCTGAATGTTATCTTGCACTAGTTACCTTCCTGGAATACATTTTTTGTTATTTTATCCTCTCAGGCATGGATAAAATGAAACGGAATCCTTCATTGGATCCCTTAGGAAATTTGACATCAAAAAGCAAAGAAGGTATCTTGCACAAGAGGAAAAAACAACTGGGAAAAAAAAAAATCCAAAGAAACAATATTTGTCTCATGTAAGTAATTGGATACCTCAATAGCAAAATGAGACTATACAGGGAAAAGTATGACAAAGTCACGTAATTGATTCCCAGCACTAGTTATGAGCATGTTATCATTCTAGTTATGAACTAGTTATGTTCATGTTATCAAAGGCAAGGTGTCAGTGTGGTCTTTTCACTAGAAGAGATGACTTGAGTCTTATTTATCTCTAGCCCTGCCTGTGAATTCTCATTTGATACTGGGCAGGTAAGTCATTTAGCTAAAGAACATTGGCTCATGTTTTTGATAAAAAGTACTATACAAGAGTTCAACATTACTATTATCAGCTTTCCACTGTGGCAACTTTAAAAACTACAGATGCTGAACAGTAAGCCCAAAATTTAACTCTTAAAATAAACATCAAAATCTCTATATTCTACACAAAAGCTTTAGATATTTGTTAGGAGGGCATTACTTCCAAGGCATTTTTAGACATGCACTGCATACTACTTCAGTATAGCCACATGCTGCCTCAGGCATTTGCTGAGTCACAATAAAAACAGTTGATATTTTGAAATCACAAAGCAACATGCAATGCTGAGTTTTACATTATTCTCTTAAGCCACTTCGCAATGGAGTGGCACATTTTCTCTCCACTGAGACTTTCTGAGGTATTAGTCATAGATTAGTACTTAAAACTAATTAGTTTCATTTTGACATCTCATTTAAATATGAAATATTCTTGTTGCTATAACTAGCAAGATACTTAATATTTTTAAACAAACCACATTAACTTTTGGACATAAAACTAATGATTCTGTATTTCTAACTCTGGCAAAAGACAAAAGCAAGACAAAGAAAACTTAAGAGTTTTGTTTAAGTCTTTTCTTCCCTGGGAAACAAATGACTGGGCCCACTGGAAGTACAATCAGATCTGTGCTAGCTACATCTTCAACTGAGCAAAGAACAAAAGGATTGCAGTCAATGTAAATTAAATCAAAAGTCAATTGCTTAAAGGCCAAACAATTGATTAGAAATACAGTGCAGCAGACTTGAAAGGAACCACCATCTCCCACACCCCCCACCCTGTAATAGTATAATACACAGTTCCTGAAACTCCTCATGCATGCAGGTTGCCTGCTGAATATAATTGGAGCTGTTTGTGCACAGGGATAAATGAACATTAGAGTCAGCTTTGCTTTCTGGGGTTCTAAGACTTCTTACTAAAGTACCCTGAACTTTGCTTTTATATATGCAGGATAGGACAAAACAAAGATTGGAAAAAAAAAAAAAAAATAGCTGGAAGGAAAAAGTGAAAACTAAAATGTCTAGAAACATCGGAGGCCTCATCTTGCATGCAGTGCAGCCATTGAAAATCTTGTCTCTCTTTAAAATTAGATCAAGCCTAAGGACTAATGGAGCATAAAAACACTTTCCTATTTGAGTTGTTTTTTCAGTAAACAGTATCTGCTTCACCATTCTAAGCACCTCTCAGCCATGGCAAGGATCTCAAACTTCCAGTGTCTGAAGATGCAGACCACGTCACAGGGCTTTGTGTTTTCTCTTGGTGGCAGGCAAGGTGTGCAGTCACCAAGCGTGCTTCCTACAGGAGGGCAAGAAGTGCTTAACATCAGGTTTTTTGCCAATCCCAGATATTTAGGGTGCCCTCTGATAGGGCTAAACCTGCTCCAGTAAAACAGGAAGGCACTGGAGATAATCAGCTTCATCTGAGATAAGGCAGACACTGGAATGATCACGCTTTACAGACACATTCTGGATAGTGTTTACAACTACCTTTTTTTCTGCTATTAATGTAGATGATAGTCCCTGAATGCATCCCTAAATAAGAAGGTTAGCAGACCCTGGGCACGCATGTACTACTAGTGCTTGCTAATGCACTTTATTTTGAGTCCCTGAATAGCAACTAGCAAATCTCAGCCTGAGATTTCCCTGTGCTCATTTTTCCTACAGTTCCTGTGTGCACTCTTCACAGCTCCTGAACAGGAGTCACATCACACCAAAGAAGCTGACAATAATGTCTGTACACCCCCAAGACTGCATGACAACACCTCCCTTGCCACCTCAGTCCCTCAACTGAGCAAAAGGATTTCCAGGCCTATGAATATGCAGAAGTTGCAACACGGCACAAATGTTATGATTACTAGCGCTGTAAATAATGGAGCTAGGATTATCTGAGAAAGACGGTATGCAGCAGAATAAATGGAGAATCATTTGAGTGTGTGTGTGTGTGTGCTTTAATCTCAATGCAAGGACAATGTTGTCTATATTATGCAATATATATATTTCTTTATGTATAGAAAAGATTTTTTTTGTTAAAAACAAAACAAAACAAAACACAAAACAACTGACTAGTACATTAATCCAACAGTTCGAAAACATACATATAGTATCATTTTTTCAGTGAAGTCACTATGACATTACTAGCTAAATATTTGTATTTTTAACAGCATTGAAGATTCTAGAGCAGTGTTTAGGTAACAATTCTCAGAAAACAACACGGTAGTATGTAAAAATAGATGATGTTTTTTCCCCTGCATCCATACTTGAATATTTCTTGTTCTAAACCATGATCTACCTAAAATGCAGATTGTTTTACTTGATTTTGTAAAGTTCCACCTAATAACTGATGTTTAACATTCATGTTCTATTTCATCAATTGAATTCTATTGACTTAAATGCTGAACAATACCACAGAACACAAAATCCACCAGATCATGAATGACTTTTTATTTGACTTTTTATTTAGTCGATGTTCAGGGTTCTGTTTTCTGTTCCTTTACCTTCTGTATATTTATACTTTCCTTTGTATTTCTTCTACTATTTACACTCTCTGCAGTTTATGTGTTTATTTGCAAGACCAGTTTAAAAATAGGAATATATTTTTTAAAAAATCCTGTTTTCTAGCACCTTCTTTCATTCTAGAAAGGAAAGAAAGAAGTGGCAAGAAGGCTGAGACACAAGCTTTCTCTCACAACAAAGTGCCAAGCAATCCAGAAAGCTGCAATATACCTGAAATACTGGTCTCCCACAATGATACAGATGACTTTTGCCCAAAAGAAAAGGAAATGGCCAGGTGGCCAGGTTACAGTGGGGGCTTAATTCTGTGTTTTCCTTCTGAAAGTGAAAGACACTGCACAGCGAAGGTCTTTCTTGATGGTGATGAATTTTCTGGATGTTATGTATAAAGGCATTCAGTTCCACACACACAGAAGTGAGGGTATTCAGCCTTTCTCCATCAGGCTTCCCACAAACATATCTAAATACTGGTGTTGCTGAGGGTCTCATGGGACCAAGTTTTAACATATTGGCTCAGACAGCTAGGAAGTAGCAGATTCAACCCTGAAACATTTTTTATTTGTTTTGTTTTGTTTTCACTCATGAAATGTTCACAAACTGAGAAACAGAGAAAATGTAAATTCAGGAAAGAGCGAGAAGCGGAACATTTCAGACCAGTGGCATGAATCCTTTTCCTTGAAATGACAAGACCATGGGTGATGAAAAAAAGCCTTAAGAAAGACTGTGAAGCAGCTCTGTGGAAGAAAGAAAATGTAATAAGAGTGTGTATATTTTATTTATTTTATATTTATTTTTTATTTTATTTTATTTTATTTTATTTTATTTTATTTTATTTTATTTTATTTTATTTTATTTTATTTTATTTTATTTTATTTTATTTCATTATTATTTTTATTTCCAGGCTTTCCATATGCTAGGAAGGACCTGTTGCTCAGTTAGCAAAACTGAGTGAGGAAACAACAGAGAATTCCAGGATTTTCTGAACATTACTTCATTACCCACTGAAGCACAATTTCAGGCATGGGAACAGAGGCAGAACAAGTCAATGAAAAAATAAAATCAAGTTTTAGGGTTTTTACCCTGCTTCCAGCCACACTGAAAGGTTGATAGGGAGAAACTGTAGTACAGTAGTATGCTACAGAGAAAGAAGGAAACTCAGGAGATCCCAATGTATGGGGCAGATTTGTCATAGTGCCATGGTGCATGATGTTCCCTTGCTTCCTTCATATCTTCCTGGCAAGATTTTAAAACAGGTACATCTGAGAGACTTTTCATTTCAATTTGAAGGTAGCTTGTAGGCTGTATTTCTAAGGTTTTTATCACAGTATGGATGGCCTACATCTGCCTCAGGAAGGAATGAACTGATATTTTGGTTTGCCAGATCCCTGACTGGCATTTGGGGTAAATTACAGTGGGCACTGCATCATGTCTTGCACTCCTGTTACTGCTGAGCAAAGTGCTGAGTGACAAAAAGATCAGGAACAACATGCAGGGACATGCAGCAATGCAAAGGAGAAACATCTGTGTGTGTAACCAATATCATACAGATCTTATATGGTTTCTGCTCTTGAAACAAATACGGGGAAGGTTAACAATGTTCATCTGCTCAGTTCAGCTAATTTTAACCCCGCTGGACTTAGCATTATGACCCTATAGCGTACTATGTCTGTCACTTCGAAGTGCTAATGAAAACACCTCCACAGAAACTCCATGGATTTCCTTAGCTCAGTGAACTGTCCAAAAGAGTCTCTCCTACAGTCTCTCAGCCATTTTCTGGAGCATATATTACTGTAGATGAATGCTGCAATCTTGCTGCAGCTGAGAAATGGGCACATAAAACTACTGCAGTCAAGAGGAAGGAAATCTGCCTCATAAACTGCAGGGTGCCACAGAGAACTGATGTTACATCTCTAGACAGCAGAGAGAGGTAACCACAGCTTGGCTCCAGCAAGATTAAGACCAGTATATTTTCTTTTTTTTAAATACCTGCTTAAACATACACACCAAAGCATAATTTGAGGTTTCCCTTCTCAGACTTGCCTGCATAAGAGCAAATACTCTGTTTTTGAATTACTCCTTTTCCAAATGAGGCGCTCTGTCCCCAGCTTTTGTCAGCTATTTCTTAAAGATCTGTCCCAGGTGACTTTCTCAAGGACATACTGTAAATTGCAAAAAAGCACTGCATGTCTCTTAACCATTAGGTTAGGCCTATGCTCCGTTGACATCATTGTGTTAAGGAACAAAGGATGTGCAGAAAAAACACATCTGAGGGAAACTATTTAAAATTTTGCCTAACGTGAAGAGTTTGGCATTTTAAACATTAATAAAGTTTATTCTCACATTATCCTCAGATCTGCAACAGTCTACCAATGAATATTTATTATGCTACTATTATGCCATATGACAAGTTCTGTTGGCAATACACCTCATTTGAGGACTGTTGTAACTCTTTGAGGCAAGTTTTGTCAGAAGACCTTTCAAGGCTCTTTCTAAAAAGAATTTGAAACCAGTCCTGCTACTGAAATTTCACATGAATTAGGAGCAAAAAATTAAATTCTGTAAACAAATAAATGATTCTGAGAAAGAGGAGAGATCAAAATTACCATGTTTTTTATCTACTGCCCTACATATGCACAGCAGCCCACAGAGACCCATCTTCTGAGACACGCTCTTAGTTTCTCTCCATCTCTCATCTCATTTTCTTCTGATGTGAATTTTTCCTCTGCCTGGGGAGTGTGCAAAACTCTGCAAGAGGCTTTGTAGCATCTGCTAAGGCTCTTTATAATTACATTTCCTTGTGCTGAAATTTTGAGACTGATTCTTAGATTTGGACCAAAAGCTGGAGGTCAGTTCTTGCCATTTTTAATTATTTCCCTTCATGAAAGATAAAGGAAGACACATCCTTTTGATTTTATCATCACTGAAAAATCATTCTCCAGCCCTTTCTTAATTCTTATTACTTTACTCATTCTTAAATGAGCCTGGATCATTTGTTATAGCAGCACACACAAACACACTGATCACAACTAAGACATCTCTTTCTGTATTTTAGCTTCAGATATTTTAAGCTACACTTCGCAGACTTTGCTTTTAATATTTAATTTGCCTGGAAATCATTAATGTACAAAAATAAGAGTTTTTTGTTTTTTTTTTTTTCTTATTGAGGTCATAAGTGTTTTACATTTCTGACGTAAAAAAAAAAAAAAAAAAAAAAACAATACAGAGAAAAGTCTCTCTTTTACTGTAAAATGACGTTGTGCCTGTCTCTTGTAGTTTATCTAGTTCCAATTTCTTCTTGTGAAGCTTCCAAAAACATACTTACTTAGAGTTATTTAGCCATTACTATGCAATATATTTAAGTCATGATAAAGCACTGAGCTGAGAAATATTCTTATACTGGAAATCCATCAGCAAACCTCAATAACTAGCAAGGACGAAGACCCAACAACAGTAGTAATTCTGCTTGGGTTGCATGGTCAGATCACCCAGCAGTACTTAAGTTACCAAACACACCATTGTACCACTAAGAACCTTACTGGAGGTTCCTGTATGTTGGATAAGTTTACAGTGGCCCAGGTCAGCAGGTTATTGACATAGTCCTGAGTAGCTGATGAACTGCTAAAAGTGCTCTACTCTTTTCATAGAATCTATCAAGGAATCATAGAATCCTAGACTGACTGACCTGTATCTCCCTGGGTCTTTCTAGTTTCCCTTTTTAAAAGGGAAACCTCTACAACCACATTTGATTCTATCAGGTCTTTAGTTTTCCTAACCTGATCCCTGGCTGCTATGACAATTTCTCTGTAGTCCTCACAGGCTGTCTGTCCTCACTTCCACCCTCTGTAGACCTACTTTTTTCTGTCTGAGTTTGGCCAGGAGTTCCTTGTTCATCCATGCAGGCCTTCTGTTGTTTTTGCCCGCCTTCTTCCTCATTGGGATGCATTGGTCCTGAGTCTGAAGGAAGTTATCCTTGAATATCAACCAGCTTTCCTGGGCTTCTCTTCCCTCCAGAGCTTTGTTCCACCAGGCAGATCCTTGAAGAGGCCAAAATCTTCTCTCCTGAAGTCCAGGGTAGTGAGCTTTCTGTGCTTCCTCCTCACTGCCCTTAGGATCCTAAACTGCACCATTTCATGATCACGACAGCCGAGGCTTCCCTTGAACTTCACATTCTCCACCAGCCCCTCCTTGTTGGTGAGAATGAGATCCAGCACAGCACCTCTCCTTGTTAGCTCCTCTTGGAGAAGGAAGTTGTTATTAGTGCATCCCAGGAACCTCCTGGATTGCCTGTGTCCTTCTGTGCTGTCCCTCCAACAGATGTCAGGGTAGTTTAAGTCCCTCACAGGGACCAGGACAATATCTATCTATCTAATCTATCTATCTATCTATCTATCTATCTATCATCTATCTGTCTATAGAGGGACACCTATCCATCTGCTTATTCTTCCTGGTTGGGTGGCCAGTAGCAGAGTCCCACTATAATGTCACCTGTGTTTTCATTTTCCTTTCATGAAAAATATATCTCAGTAAAGATGGAGAGAACAGCAATATTAGAAATATGATGGCTTAGCAAAATTCTTAACAGAATGACTTTAAAATCTTTCTCCAAAACACTGAAAATGATTTCCTTAAAATTCTATATTGTGAGAGCTAGGGTAGTCATTTTACTGCATATCTAACATAGAGTAAGATCTACTTTTTGTACAGTTTTACCCAAAGAGTCACTGATAAAATCTAATCTGGTATCTAGTCTTTCATTGTAAAATATTGAAACGATTTTTCCTGCCCACAGTCACAGAATCACTTGCATAAAGCTCCTCCTTCTGCTGCCTTTTGTGTATTCCTGAATAAGGGGCCTACTGGTATGAAAACTGCACTTGTTTGTATGTGGCTCTTGGATTTTATTCCGGATAAACCCTCCTAAATTGCTCCAGTTAATAAGCACGTGTCCTATCCCAATGTATGCAAGTATGCCAAAACAGAGGATACTTACATGGGTAACATTAGGCATGTGTTTCAGTACTTCACTGAGTGGGAGACATGGCATCCGTGAAGTTGTGTGATTACAGGGAAGATCAGGCCCTTGTTGTCTGTAATTTGTACAGACTGAATAGTTCCTGCAGTTTAAGGACCGACCTAAGTTCTGCAAATGTTAAGAGAATAAATAGAAAGGGAAGACAAATCCCAAGAACAGATTGAAAAGTAGGCTTTTCTTTTCCTTTTTATTTTTCCAAGAGCTTTATTCTCCTATTGTAGAAGAACAAGAAGAAAGGAATACTCAAATGTTTGAACCCTCTCTGGTAATAATGATGTTAAACATCACAAGCACATTTTATGTATACCCACTCAAGAGGGAAGGTAAATGTGTTTTGGAACTTCATACCCTACTTTGCTGCTCCAGTTATTTTATGTTCTGGTCCCTGTGCTACCAAACAGTCTATTATAATTTATTTTATTATTCTATGGCTTTGGTTGGGAGCTTGAAATGATATATAGTATTGGAAAATGAAAGCATTAAACATACAGTATTCAGTTACCATGCCCTTGTTTCTTTTACTTCTCTGTTGTGATATACATTGGACTTTTCCCTCTACAATTTAGAACACTACAGAAATGAAATAGCGATGGAAAAGAGCTATGAAATGTGAGCAATAGTTAGTGAGGACATTTATGTCCAACCCAAATCCTAATGTTAACTTTGCATTCTTGAACAAAATGTTGAAGCCTTTAGGAACTACTGTGCTCAACACCTCCCTGAGTCTAGTGCTGGGACAAGCACCAGTGTTTCTTAAGAGTTCCCTCTTATTCTAGTCAGATTTTCCCAGATTTATCACCCTACTTTGATAATGCCCCAAAAGATTTTCCTTTAAGTTAAACAGGTGTTTCACAAGAAAATAATTACTGAAGATTTGTTTGTTTGTTTGTTTGTTTGTTTGTTTTATTACTGTACAGGAGGATCCCCAAGGATCTCTGCCACAAGAAAGGCACCTGGATTAAGTATTTTCTCAGTTCACCAGACACAGGCAACAGGAGCATATTAAGGCAACCCCACTGCAGCTTCATGCTATAGTTGCCTCTCACTTTTTCTAAATTTGGCCTTAGCTCTAGCTAGCTTCACTGAGCTCCTCACTGCTTCCCCAAAATGCTGACGGGGTATCTTTACTGCCTGGAGTTACTGTGGTAGAGGAAAGCAAAGTAGTGGGTGAGGCCTCTGCTCAGTCATCAAGTACTATAATTAAATCTCTTTATATTTATGGTTTCAATCCAGTAGCCTTAAACCCATAATAGACAACAGCTTCTTTGTCAACTGAAAAGTCTAACCGTTGGAAAGGCTCACTTGAAAATGCTGCTAATGCTCCTGTGGCACTACATGGTCTGTCCACCATCCAGAATGTGGGAAATGGAGTTCTTCCTTGATTTTAATTCTTGGAAAAAAAAATCTATCCTATCTTCAGGTCAATAGAATAAGAATATATTTAGGACTCTAAGTGTATTTTTTTTTCCCTGTGGAAATCTGTTTTCATTATTTCAGACAAATATCCAATCCAAGCAGGAGATGGCATGCTGCTTCACTAAACACAAAGCAAAAGAGCAAGAGAGAAGTCACTGTAAGATGCCCATACTTAATCTGATTTCATTAAGTGGGTGATCTTGAATTAAAGTAGAGAAAATAGCAAGCCTATGTAAATACTTTCAGCTGTTTTTCAAAGGTACTGATTGGTTTCATTTTAGGTAAACTGACTACCTAAAGAAGGATATGATCTGAACACCAAAATGGGCTGAAATGTGAAAAACTGAATTACAGCAAATAAATCTACTTTGGTGTAAGTCTGTCTGTGGACCCATTTGCTTCCAGGTCAAAGTGTAAAAAATTCAATTTATAAAGTCAATAACAAACTGGCAGGGTGAATGTTTTTTGTTCTTACCTTATATCCTAAGGTCTGATTCAACATATTACTCTGTTTCTTCAGATATTCCATCTGGAATAAGCCTTCTATGTTTAATGCCTTAAAAAGCGTTATTTTATTATTTTATTTTATTTTATTTTATTTTATTTTATTTTATTTTATTTTATTTTATTTTATTTTATTTATTTTATTTTATTTTTATGACTCAAGATAAATTGCAGAACCTGGAATTTCAGACCAAGTGCAGAAAGCCTTTTTAGTTCATCACTGGCTCAGCAGTCTCCAAAACTTTGCCTGGATGTCTGTACAGTATGGTGGTGCTTTTGAAACTCTGCATCTCCATGCTTTTTTTTTTTTTTTAAAGCTCTTAAGCTCTTTGATGTAAGGTAGTTCTTTACAGATCTGAACTTCTGAACTTTGTATAGTTACGTACTGCTTCATTGTGCTTATATATTTCTACATAAATGAGGCTACTTGAAGACTTGCTACTTTTGCTGACTTCAAAACCATTACTGCTATAATGTATACAGAATGCAGATTATCTTTCTTCCAATTGTTGGTTTGTAATCTTGATCTTTATCAACAATTTTCTGTGTGCATACAGATATAATTTAGTTTTCTCTACAGCTTTCGTGTTCTAAAATAGAATAATTTGCCTATTTGATGGATTTATATATTGAATTCAGTTTGTATTTCTGGATGCTCTACTTTTCCTCTTAAAGTCTGGGTAAAAGTAAATAAAAAAATAAAAACAGCTTTTTTTTTTTTTTTTTTTTTTTTTTTTTTTTTAAGTGATTCTACGTTGTTCAGAGAAGAAACTACCTCCTTCTGTGAGCCGTATCTCAATATTTTGAGACCATCACAGTTGAGTTGTGGGAATACTGGTGGAACAAAATGAACTATACTGAAATTTGAAATGGAGCTTACACACTTGATGAAAAAAGAGTTCAGACAGCATCAGCTATTTCCTGAATTTCTGCAAAGTCCACATATTATATCAAGAGGACTTGGAGTCTGAAAGTAACCATCAGATATAACCACTAAGTTAAATAACTACAGAGAAGAAAAATATTTTTTTGAAAGAAATTAATACCTTCTCGTTCATTTCATCTGCTCAGACCAACCAATCAAACCAACCAACCAACCAACTCCCAACCCCCCATATATCAACCAACCAACTCCCAACCCCCCATAATTTTTGACTGCCCATGACTTAACTCTCTCAATTTGTCCAGTCTATTTTGGTGATTTTTCTATTCTCTCGACCAGGTGACGGTTTCAATCCTGTGGTTTCAATGCTGTGACTGTATTGATGTTATTTTTTTGCAACAACTAACTTTTGCTGGCTTGTGCTTTAGCAAAACAATTCCTCCTCTTTCTTGCAACTGAATAGTCATATACTAAAGTACATGCCACTGACATAAGTTGATAATCTGCTATAGTTCATTAAAAAAATCCATTCTGTATTTATGCCAAGAGAGATAAGTGGGGTGCCTTCCATGTAAGAAACTGCCTTAAAAACAGTTTCTATCTCTCTGCTAGAAGCTTCAATAACATGCTGAACTACTGATGAAACACGTTGTACATTGCCCAGCAAAGAAATGGATGTAACACATCTCACAATTATTTTTTCCCAGTTGAATTACATATCCAACACAAGGCAGCCTCTCATTTCTCACAATCACAGTCTTATCTCCAAATTCAGGGTGGGGATTTGGACATAATAATAATGTACTATATTTTTTTCTTTAAATGCATGTCTCAGTAAAATATTATTGCTTTACATTTGTTGATTGGGAACTTCTGCAGCTGTGCTGGTAGTTATGGAAGGTAGTGGGTATTAGTGGGTGAAAACAAGAAGATGAATGTCGACATTGTGGTATTATATAATATACATATACTGCAAGTGTCTCATCTGAATTACACCAACAAGATAAATATGAAAATATCATAACATTCCAAAAATTCATCTAATTTTATTGAATTATTTTGCCAACTTTTTAAAGACTTTTAAAGTCTTTTTAAAGTATTTATATCAAAACAATTGAGTTTGCTAAAAACAAACAAACAAACAAAAAAAACACTTTGACTGAACTAAAAAAAAAAAATAGAAAAAAAGCTTCCAGATGAAACGTGAAATAGAAATTTAAATTTTGAAATGGATAATATGCTTTATTTGACTTGTTACATTTTCATTTATTTATTTTTAATTTAGAAACAAACAAACAAGCAAACAACTCTTCCCTGTTATTCATATGCTTTATGTTAAGGTTGAAAATGTATTTCCTTTATGTCTGTCCATAATGTAATGGAGAGATATTTTATCTGAGATGATCCTGCATGTTAAGTGCATGGATTTTGGCAGTTCAGGACTATGTGTGCATTAGCAGCAAGTGCTTCTGAGCCAAATTTATTTTTATGTTTCCTGGGGATGGGAGGGGGCTACAGGGGCTAGAAGCAGAAAATTAACACATTTTCTGAGACCATTTTTAGACTTGTGGTTTCTGCTGTCACCAAAACCTTGAAGAAGTAAATATTCTTGTTATCTATATTTCATGTGCATTGGTCTGGCCTAGTCCATTCTAATTTATCCTTTTCAGTGTATTTTTAAGACTTAAACACTGCTTTCTGCTTATAGGCATTTACTCACTGGATGCATCTTTAATTTAAAAAAAGGACTCATGCAAAATTATTCATAAGCCTAACTGCTTTGGAGGAACAAAAGAGTAAAAAAATGATGGAGTTCAGGGGTTAGATTTTCAACAGAATCACAAAATATGGGATGGTTACAGTTGGAAGGAACCTCTGGTGGTCATCATTTGAAGATCACTAAGAAGGGAGAATCCACCACATCTCTGGGCAGCCTGCCATTTCCCAGTTATTTCAATACAAAACTCTATGCTAATCTTGTACACGGTAGAGCCTCATAAATGGCACTGTGAGTGCATCACAGCAATGAGCCTAAGTGGAGAAGAAACATTCTAAAAATCAGAGCACAGCGGCAAGTGGGTCTGCTTCCAGAGTTGTCTTCATTCCTTCTGGTGTAACCTAAACAAGATGTGTTCTTTTCTTATTGGTAGCCACCATCTCCTTTCTCTTCCACTTTGTACAAAACCAAGGAGACACTACTATTGAAGATCTGGGTGCCAGCTTCTGAATTTGACTGTGCACTACAGCCATACAGGAGGTTAGTGGTGGCTTCCATTGCTGCACCCTGTCCTGAGTCATGAGCTTCATGTCACCTGTGTTGGTTTCCCTCTGGCCTTGTCCATTCAAAACATGTGGCGAGATTTTACACACCAAAATCAAAGCAATAAAATCAAGTAGTAATTCAAACCTGATCTTTTTTTTATTTATTTATTTTATTTTATTTTATTTTAATGAATTTTCTGTTAAGCTCATAAGGCGTTTGCTTCATGGATGACAGAATTATGATACTAGAAGAAGAGGGCCCATCAATGTGTGTAATTAGTCGTCTCATCAATACTAGCATTTTTCCATATGTTCTCTTCTACAAAGTTTTGCTCTGACAGCTGGCATTTCCAGTCAGTACTCTTCTTGGGAAACTACAGTCTCCCCTTCTTGATATCACTGTGCTCCACCTCATGCAGTAATTTGTTATCTGAAACTATGACAGTATGCATCGAGTATAGCTTAATCATAGCTGAGCTTGCGAACCATTTAAACTTAGAGTCAAAAAAACCCACTCAAGTAGTATCAGTATTGCTCTTTGGATTTATTACCTCAGTTTTAGTGAGGTGTTCAGACAAGTTTACTGTGTCTTCACAATCAGTACAGCAGCAGAGTAAAAAATTCAGTCTGTGACAAGTAAGCAAGTATTTAGTCTGTTACCTGTGTATTTTAATACCCAGACATACCTGCCTTACACATATTCTGCCTTATCATACTGCAAATGTATAGCCAAACTGATGTTGAATATTGCCAGCTATGGGAAAAATAACCAGGTCAATATATAGTTCCGGCATAAGTTTTGGGCTGTTCAAAATGTAAAGGTGTTTGTCCTTGGACTGTGACCTGATTCTCACTATTAAAATGAGCTATTGCCATTGATACAATTATCTAAGTCCTTTTCATTAATTATTCTATTTTGTTCCATCATCCAGGATTCATATTCCTCTCTCCTGTTTTTCATGTATCTTGTAATCACTTGATCTTATATGCTCTGTTTACTTTTTACATTCTACAAATTAAAATGATTCTGCTACTTTTCTCCAAGGTGACCTACAGAATCATTTGCTTCAGATTTGAGTACATGTTACTATATCTAAATAAACTTGTGTAGAATTGCTTTGTGATTTGGAATCTAGGTCAAAAAATAATAAATACTATTAACTTCGTATTGCCCGTTGTTGTAAATGATCGTTGGCATTGATTATACCTAAAATTATGTTTTGTCCTTGGTAGCCTTTATATTCAAGACTCAACAGAAAAGGTTGCATTCCCTGATGGTTTATGTGTTTAGAGATGCTTTAACAGTGGATTATATTTTATTGTATAGGTGTGGACAGGCTTGTTCTGAAGTAATTCTGGGCAACCTATTTGCTTTATGTAACTCACAGAACGAAGGAATAATCTTCCAAAGTTGTATACACAAAACCCCATTACTTTCAATTTACCTGTACAGTTGTGGTGGGGGCTTCTGGAGTAAAATATTATAACTTTCTTCTGTATCCCTGTTGTTACAAGAGTTCAGTATGTTTTCAGTGTTTCCACAGATGGGTAATTAAACTACAGGTAAGGAGTAGCAATGATCTAATATTAATGCAGTGCAGCAAAAGCCACTTGCAGTTTGAGCCAGAACAAACAATACTGCAAATTAATCCGTGCTTTTGAAGGCAGATTAATTCCCAGATATAATGGTTGCAGCACTAACATATTTTTAATGGACCTGCAAAGGTTTAATATTTTTCTCAATATAGAAAATGCTATCAATGTGTAAAGCTACATGGATTATGCTAAACAGATGTTTCACCACACAGGTTCTTGTCTCCTGAGGTATGGAACCTTTCTCCATATGTCTTTTGAGTGTGCTCTTTCTGCTGTTCCCCTGCTCTTGTGTGGGGCTCCTCCTATGGGAAAGAGTCCTTCACAAACTCCTCCAGTGTGGGTCCTTACTATGGGCTACAGTTCTTCAAAAACTGCTCCGGCATGGTCTGTATCATAGGGTGTAGCTCTTCAGGAGTGAACTGCTCCAGCATGGGTTCCCAAGAGGAAGCAGCTCCCACCAGTCTTCCTGCTCCACTGTACACTGCTCTCCATGAGCTGCAGTTCTGGTCTGGAGTCTGCTCCTGTGGAGGCTGCAGCCTCTTTGAAACCACATCCACCTGCTCCACCAGGGGCCTCCCCACAGGCCGCAGAGGAACTTCTGCTGCACACGTGGAACACCTCCTGCTGCGCTGATGTGGGTGTCTGCAGGGATACACCTCTCATTTCCCACTCCTCTCTCCCAGCTGCTGTTGCGCAGCAATATTCCTTTGTTAAAGCTGCATTTAAGAAATGCAAAAGCACAACCAGCATTGTTGATGGGCTTACCTTTGGCTGGTGGAATTGACTCTTACCTAACATATGGCAGCTCCTGAGCTCTTCTAATGGAGGCCACCTCTGCAGCACACCCACACCTCATTCCCACCTCCAGCTACCAAAACCTTGCCATGTAAACTAAACACATCCTTATCAAATATCTCCTAATTATATCACAAACAATTTAGTGGTCTAATTTTATACTTTTCCACCAGAGGTTATACAGTATTCATGAATGACTTCAGAGTCTTCCCTCTGACCATCTTCACTTTTTTGTGCAAACCATCTAATGCTGTCTCTTCACATTAATAGTTACAAGCACTTTCATTACAGCAGGGCAGAATCATGTAGTAAAACGTCACTGACCCAATATACATTACAGGGAAGTGAGATTATTTGTTAATTTTCATGGGTATAGCATTTGAGTCCTAGTAAACTCTTTTGCCATTTCATAACTTTCACTGTCAATACACCATCTACAATCAGAGTGAACCAGACATCCAAATGTAAATTTTCTTCCAGTGCTAGAACTTCAGCTGAAGGGAGTGAATATAGCCCATGGGGCCATGCCAATTTGCAGCCACAAGCTGTTTTTTGGATATAGTATTCTCTAAAAGAGGCCACATAAGCAGAACTGGGAAAAGTTTTTTGTTTGTTTGTTTGTTTGTTTGTTTGTTTGTTTCCTGGCCCCAAAACACCACCTCTGAGTGAGAGGTGGTTCTATTATTATGATTCTATTATGATTGATTTGTCTGTAAAATGACCCTCGGCCTTATGCCAATAACTACATCTGGTCTGTAGTACCCACGTCTAACAGTGGCTCTCCATAGTTGCAGATTTGGTAAGACAATAATGAGAGAGATATCTGAATGTGGTAGACACGACCAATGCTCAGGCAAGAGCAATCTTGTGTCATGTCCAGAGCAGGCTGCAGAGCAGGCACTTTTTGATCACTTTGCCAAAGTTTTCTGCCCCACCACCACTTGCTTCCTTGGCAGGACTGTCATGCTCATTCATTTATGTCCCATTTTTTCAGTCTTTGTTATATGTCTTTTATCAGTGATGGCAATTTCACTGTGGTTTTATTTTCACCTTTGGAGATGATGAGGAAGAACTGCAAGAGTGCAGGTGAAGTGTCTATGGATACTGAAGGCAGAAATGTAAAAGTATTGTAGAAAATAAATAATATGGCTATCTTTTCTCTTTTGAACTGGAAAGTAGGAATGGCGTAGGCATCTTTGGGCTGGATTACCCTATATATAGATATATGGATACACGGGTCATTATCTGTAATATTGTGTACTTCCTTGTGTGACAATATAATCATTGAAGATTTTTTTTAAATGTCATAAATAAAGGTTTAATGCACTCCTGGGATTACTACTTCACATCTCTCTGCCTGCAGGCAAGAGAAAGCAAAAGTATTCTTTTTAATGAAATAACTGAAACTGTTGAATTTGTCTTTCGTAGTTCATTAATCAGAACTTGTTTGGTCTCAGTAATTTTCTCTTGACACAGTGCAGGAAAACGCACACAGATTCACTAAGGATGATAGGATTCTTCAGAAGAGCTAACAGAAAGCTCCAACTGGAAGCTCGATTTGACATTTTAGAAGCAGGCTTGTGTCTGTTCCATCAATACAACTTCATTAAAGGAGGGAATGTACTCTCTGGGAAGGACAGAAAGAGACACACTGTATAAAATATAGCAACATTTCTTTCAACTTCACAAGAGCATGGGCATTTTATGTGCAATCCAACTGCTGGCATATAACTAAAGGACACTAGACTTTTCCTGTGATCCTTGGCTATATCTTATTTACCTGAAAATACTTGAAATAAAGGACAAGGCTACTGCATTATTGCACTACTTTAGTTTGAGAGTAATCCACAGATTTCTATAAGGTTAAGATCTTTGCAGGCAAAGTGCTTCTGGACTAGATTCTGATAGATTTTATAACAGAAATAGTGTGTGCTGCTGAGGAAGTTTTCTGATGCTTTGTGAACTAGTATAAAATAATGATGATATTTTATAGGTGGTTTAATGTATTTTTTCATGTCTTAATATAATTTAATAACTCAATTGAAAAATGTGAATGTTTTTGTGATGATGATCTATCATACACTATAGTTAAGACCAGTGATATAGTTTTGCCTGATATCTGTATCTTCTGCAAAGTACTAAATGAAATTAGAACAGTTAGGATTTGGATCAGACTTCTTTTTAAGATGTTTAATTAAAAAAAAAAAAAAATATATATATATATATATATATATATATATATATGTTGGGTACCAGCCAGGTACTTGTTTGGGGATTGGATGATGACAGGAATCTGCAATTATCTAGTCATCTACATGTATTTTAATTTCCTTCAACCTTTTAATAACCACAAACTGTTTCTATCTGATTCATATCATATGTCTATACAAAATCTTATCATATTGTATGTTTATATAGTGTCATAAGAAATCTTCTGATAACCTCAATTAATTCACCAGCAGAGAGAAATTTACATTACAGAAACCAACACAAAATTTCCAGACATTAATGAGTCTCACTTTTGGCAGAATTTGCAGAGGAATCTGGATTACAAAATATCACTCATTTTTACAGATCCTGAAAGTCTTGGTCATTCATCAGTCAACCTTGCAACTCACTGGGGAAGGATATCAATAAAATGAGGAACTCAAATTTCTTCTTCACAGACAGTTTTTGTTATGTAGAAATGCAGAAAATTCACCCAGACTTTTTCAGACACAAGAAATATTCTTAAATTAAGATAAAAGAAATACAGTGCAGTGTAGAAATACTTCAAGTGGCTCACCTACATGTATGTTCTGAGTTGGGATTTCCTTATCATCCAAAAAAAAAAGTCAAAAATCCTCAGAAGTTCTCATGACCCAAAAATAAGCCAATTCTATATAATTGGTGGGTATATATATATATATATATAAAAGAAAGGTTCATTTTGTTTTAAATTGCTGACGATACAAACATTCTTTATGTATGAATGGTTACAATTTAGTAGCTTAACAAAAGTTATTTAACATGCATAATAAGTCCCTATAGCTGCTATCATTAAGTTGACTAGTTTACATTATTAAGCCTATTTACATATACATATATATATTTCTGAACCAGTTTTTATGTAGAATAGAATCACAGAATCATATCTGCTAGATAGTGATCAAACAAATTACAGAATCACAGTCACAGAATCACAGAACTGATAAATTTTGAAGGGACCTCTGGAGCTCTTACATTCTAACAACACTACTCAAGGAGAGATACATAGAGCAGGTTGCCTAAGACCATGCCAAGGTGGCTTTGAATATTTCCAAGGAAGGAGACTACATTGGACTCTTTCCAGTATGTCTAGGTCTCTCACGACTGGATACAGCACTCCAGGTGTGGTCTCACCATTACTGGGTAGAACGGAAGGATCGTCTCATGGCCTGCTGGTGATAGTTTCCCTAATGCAGCCAAAAATGCCATTAGCCTGTTTAGCAGCAAGGACACACTGCTGACTCAGGCTCAACTTTGTGCCTACCAGGACCCCTAGCTTCTCTGCAGAGCAGCTTTTCAGCTTGCTGACCCCCAGCATGGAGTGTTGCCTGATGCTGTTCCTCCCCAGGTGAAGCAGGACTCTGCACTTCTCCTTGCTGAACTTAATGAGATTCTTGTTGGCCTACCTCTCCAGCCTGTCAAGGTCCCTCTGGATGGAAGCAGAGCCTTCTGGTGAGTCAGCCACTCACATCCATTTTTTTTTGGTAATTTTTCTGAATTTACTGAGGGTGCACTCCACCCCATCATCCAGATTGCTAATGAAGTTGTTAAACAAGACTGGCCCAGTATTGACTCCTGCAGTACTCCACTTGTTACTGGCCTTCAATTAGACCTTGTGCCACAGACCATTACCCTTTAAGTCCAGCCTTTCAGCCAGTTGTTTATCCACCTTACTGTCTGCTCATCCAGACCATGCATGAATAGACTCTTTGTGAGGATTTATGGGGGACAGTGTCTTGATATATTTCAATGTCATTTTCAACTGTTACAAACATCTAAAATTCATTAT
Organism: Aythya fuligula; assembly: GCF_009819795.1. Lineage (NCBI taxonomy): Eukaryota > Metazoa > Chordata > Aves > Anseriformes > Anatidae > Aythya > Aythya fuligula. Next base: position 49,894,997 of record NC_045593.1, read on the forward strand.
GCAAAATCAAGTGAGAAGTGGTAGAAACAAATTGAAATTCTTAGATGTAAATTGAATCTTGGTGACTGTTTACGGGGAAAGAAAGAATGATGTGAAGTACTGGGAGTGATGACTACAGTAGTACTGAATTGATGCTGGCCTTGTTGAAGTTAATAGTAACTTTCCAGGGAATTTAGTAAGAAGTAGATTGAGCCAACATTGCTTGCTGCTGGATAGAGCTTTTCCAGCTGCTGAGAGGCAGTTGCTCTTTCACTCAAAATGGAGGAGGTAAAGGTCAATGTTCAGAAATCACTGTGATGATTTATAGATGGCGATTACCAGGGCTGTCTAAAGGACCATGGGTTTTTGGAGAGAGTAAGGCAACAGCCAAAAGAAAAAATACTGAAGACAGAAAAGAAAAAATACTTGTTCGAAGTATTTGTAGAGAAAGAAAGTAAACATTATGAGGAAGTAGAAAAACCCACAGACAAACTATCTTTTTGCTGTGGTGCATACCATGTGCTTTAGCACTTCTAAGCACAATTACAACACAAGATTTCTTTCGCTAAGACATACAGGTATTGTAATAGGTGCTGGATAGCAAGATAATGCAATTCTTCTGAATGAGGCCATTCACTGACCAAAACTTGGAGATGTTTTCTTCCTCTATGAAGTCCTATCTAGATTTCCATTAATCTAAGAGCACAAACAAAAGCTGTCTCTGTCATCTCAATTTCCTTGCATACCTTTGTTTATTTAGAAATACCCTACTGAGATAAAAGTACTAATTTACAGCATGTAGTTTTGGAGACAGCAGGAGGCTTAGATAATAATCATAAAAGACAATAAAATTATCAGTTTTAGAAGGGTGAAAATATAGCAACAATGAAAGAGACAATCCACAGACACAGAAGCTCTAATTGGACTTCTTGGCATCTTGTCAAAATCGAATTTTCTTGCCTATTAATATGGCACCTTTCACTGGAAGTTGTCAGTGATAATGCACAGGAAACATCTGTGACTATAACATGTCTCAAGTCTCTGTGTAATGGCCTGGAAGCTAAGACATCTACACATAGATAAAACCTGAAAATTCCTGTGCATTGAAATTAGACTCTATAGTGATTGCATAAGCATTTTGTTCGGTTTCTCTGGGATACAGATGAAATGTATATTGATTCCTTGGAAATGTCAGGAACCTATCTTGCTTGTCTGTGAAATGTACAATCATATTTAATACAGGGAAGTTGTGGCTGTGAAACCTGAGAGATGACTTTAGAATTTGAATTTCTTTATTTTAGTTTATCAGAAAACAACTCTGTCCTGGCCCATTCAGGTGCCTATGCATGTCAGGGGAAGGGAGGTAAGCATTCTGTTCTCATATCTTGCAGTAGAATTAGTTGAATTTAAAAGAATCAATTGAGGTGAAGTCATGAGTGATTTCCAAGTGTGACAATGCAGAAATATTGCTATGGGTCATTGAAACAAATTTATGGATAGTAATGTCACCAGACTCAGAAGTCTCTGAGATTCATATGGATCCCTTTTTTATATTTGTTCTTTTTCTCATACTGTTTCTCTAATTGTTGTGAAAGAACAAGTGGTGCAATAGTCAGTGGTGTAATAATCAGTGGTGTGTAAGAGGAGATGAGTGTTCACCATACAGAAAGAATCTCTTAGGCAGATAATATCAGCTTTTATAGAACCCAGTACTCCTTAGAATTGCCCTATAAAACATAGGGTAAAAGCTAATCTAATTTACTAATTAGGAACTATGCTGACCAGGAGCTTGTATCAGTGCTTGCAGAGCCTCAGGAAGATGGATCTAAGCTTCAAAAGGGATAGATGAACTGTTGCTGTGTTAACATCATCATGCTGCTATTAGTAGTGGGGCTTAGATGTCATAGAATCACAGATTGTTTTAGGTTGGAAGGGACCTCTGGAGGTCACCAGTGTGATTAAGTACAGCCACCTAGAGCAGGCTGCCCATGACCATGTCCACTGTGATAAGTCTATGACACCTAAGGACACACGAGTATTCTCAGTGAGTTTTGTAGGAAAGTCAAAAGGAATTTTAAATCCCAAAATGTTCCTGAAGCTTTCCTGACAGTTACTTGAACGCTGTCCCCCAAACTGTAAGGGACAGAGTACATTAGATTCCCTACTCCATCATACACTTTTGCGAAGACAGTTGGCTGGAGATGCCTATTTTAAGGCATGCCAGTAGACTAGGCAAGATGGATTTTGCTATTTCTGTTACTGGCATCTGCACTGATATTGTCTATCTCCATAAGCTCCTCTAGCAGCAAGTTCCAGAAGATGGTGAAAACCTCCAAATGTCTTTGAAGCTCTGACTGCCAGGGTGGACAGTATAGCTCCTTTTTCCTGGGTATTTTCTATTTTGGGGGTAAAGATGACACACAAGGAATAGAATTCCTTCTGCTCCCTTTTTTCCCCACAGACTTTCCAGGGAGGAAGAAAGAAAATGCTATACTGAGCAAACACAAGAGAAGGAGAGAGGTCTGGTGTATCTTTCAGCAGTTATTTGGCTGTCTAAATCAGGTTTGCCTATGCTTAAATCTGACATTACAAGCTTTTTTTTTTTTTTTTTTTTTTTTTTGGAGTAGTTAATATTTACAGTCACTTCTGGGAAGAATCTATTTTTAAAACTACAAAACACATAAAGCAGATGCTAATGTGGAGAAATAATAACACTCCTGCAAGAGGCATGTGACCTTACTTGAGTAGACAAGTCAACCTCTTTGTGTAGTGCATTACCCTGTGCTACATGCAAGAGATTCCTTCCTTACTGATATCTCTGGAAAAGTTCTCATGGTCAAAGGCAAAGCTATATCTAGCACAGGCATGGCTAGTCATTTGTCATTTCCTACTTCAATAATCAGGAATATGCTGTAAGATATCTGCAGAAATGTCAGTTCTGGAATGAAATGTTTATTCAAAGACTATTGAAATTTATTTCCTCTCCTCTCCTCTCCTCTCCTCTCCTCTCCTCTCCTCTCCTCTCCTCTCCTCTCCTCTCCTCTCCTCTCCTCTCCTCTCCTCTCCTCTCCTCTCCTCTCCTCTCCTCTCCTCTCCTCTCCTCTCCTCTCCTCTCCTCTCCTCTCCTCTCCTCTCCTCTCCTCTCCTCTCCTCTCCTCTCCTCTCCTCTCCTCTCCTCTCCTCTCCTCTCCTCTCCTCTCCTCTCCTCTCCTCTCCTCTCCTCTCCTCTCCTCTCCTCTCCTCTCTGGGAAAATCCTCCAAGATAAAAGAAATGCATATTTAACAGTACATCCCTGTATAGAAATCCAAACAACAGCCAAATGCACTTAAAACAAACAGTAACGCCTTCACACAAAAGGAGCTATTTACAACTTTGCTAAACCAACATTGCATATCTCAAGCTGTTTCCTCTTCAGTGACCCTCTCTTGTGCCTGCTCAACTTAATGGAAAAATACAAACTGAATTCTGTTAGAATAGGATCAGGCACACTATGTATATAGAATTCTGTAAATAAATTAACTAGGCATCCCTGTTCAGTCCTGGGCTTCCAAGCAGTTGGTGTTAGGTGACACTTAAGATTTGCTTAGGGTAGGATGATGAGTCTAATAACTTTCAATCTATTTTGCACTTCAGTGTGTGCTGGCACTGAGGAATTGTTATAATGAAACAAGCTGTGTGCTTTTATTTCTAATTTCTAGTTGAAGCAGCTGGACTGTGCATCCTGCTCTGAACAGGATCGAGGTTTTCTTGGATTGCAGGAGGAGCTGGGAACCCACCAGGGTCTAACTATGATTCTGCAGCCACCCACCACAGAGGTGCTGGGATTGACAAGCAGAGAAACAGATCTGCAAACTGGGTCTCCTCTTCTCAGGAGATGGAGACATTCTTCCCGCACCAGGACTAACCACTCTTCTTCACAATTGGCAGCTCATCTATCAGCAGCCTGTTTGCATTTCCAGGCTACTGACAGTAGCAATATAGATGGTGGTCCATTTGGTGCTTCTCAGTAGTCTGATGTGCTTCTTGTCTGTCATCTGCTTCTTGTCATCAGTGTCTGATGTAGCTTCTTGTCTTGCTTAAACCTAGATTTGGCCTGTGTCATCTCAGATGGCTGGATTTTTGACAAAATAATATAATTAATATTTTACTTTACTTTTCTTTTACTTAGTTGGACAAAACATCTCTTTCTGGGGTGCAAGCAAAAGTTTTCAGCATAGATTCCTAAAAGGAAAGAGTTAGATCTCATACGTGCCATTAAAACAAACAAACAAACAAAACCAAAACCAAAAAGGATAACACTGACATTGACGTTATAAGAGTGAGAACATAGAATCAAGCTTCTAAGTCACTTGAATTTCATCATAAGTTGAGTTATTACTGAATGCTTATCCAATGTACTAGCTGATCTCTAAGGTTTTATGTAAGTTCGGATATAATGGATGATCACAGTGACATACATTTGAGTACAACAGTATCCCAGGCCACTCAGTGGGCATGCTGTAAAATATAATAGCATCTGTTTAGAAATCTAACTCTTCAGACTGTTACACATTGCAGAAACAGTTAATTAATTGTTAGAGAATAGTAAAACAGGGCCCACAGAGAAAAGCTGAAAGTTTGAGAAATTTTGGGCTCAGGTATTGATCTGTCAGAAAGCTCTGTGTGAATACAGATCATGTCATATCAATTATACACAAGGAGTGACTAACTTCCCAAGCATATTTTGTAATGAGAACCTGTGTTCTCATGAAGATAGCTTCACCTATTTCTACGTGAGCACTGCACTGCTCTTCCATACGTACCTTCTGCACTGCCTACCACGTGTGTTCTGGACGCACTCACTTAAAACATTTGCCTTGAGGTCGTTCTTTCAAAATTACCGAACACTAGGAGGTGTGTGTGGTGATGACGTGCTCTCACAAGCCAGTTTTATTCTGGTAGAGTAGAGTAAAAAGACAGGCATGTTTCTAATCTTGTATTAACTAGTAATATATATCTTAAAGCATATGTATTCACTAAGGATATATCTTGAAGGCCCAGTTAATTATTCAGGGTACACCCTAAGATCTCCCAGGGCTGCAAGCCTTTAAAAGGAGCAGGATCTCCTTTTTCAGGGTTTTTGTGTCAACACAGCTCTGTGTCTTGCTGCACCAGGTGAAGCAGGTTAGCAGAGGTGCTGGAGTTGAAGGTAAAGACCATTTTTTTTTTTCTTTGTAGTTCATGTACCTGACATCTTGTAGTTGCAAGGCAAGACACTTGAGCTTATGCCTCTATAAAAGATTTTTACTCAGCCATTATCTTACATGGGTTTGATGAATTTCTATGTGCTTTTCAGCAGTATGTATTTGTGGAGGCACAGTCACTCAGTGATGCCCAGTGCTGCAGTAGCTTTGGAAAGATTTGAAGCTTCAGATGTTGCTGTTTCCTTGAGATGATTCAGGTAGGAACCCCTCATCTTTCCATTTTTTCAGCAGTTCTCAGCCCACAATGAGAGTGTCATATGCCCTGACTCAGGGACATCGGCATAGGAAGGAATGTGCTCATCAGCTTTCTATTCTGTGCCAAGTTTGAGGGGCATTTTAGGATTCATCCTGGGTTGAAGTTAAAGATAAGGGGCATTTTGGACTGAGTTCTTACTGACGTGGCACTAAGAGACGTGGTTTAATAATGTGACTCAGTAGTTCAGCTTGGTGACTGGACTTGATGATCTTGAAGAACTGTTCCAACGTAGATGATTCCATGATCCCATAGCTGCTAGCCCTATTCATGCAGCCTGCTGCTTGGTTTGCCTGCCAGACCCACTTACCACCCTGTGTATGCCAGAGCATGCATGGGTTGACAAGCAACAGTAAACCCCAACTTTCAAGTACAGCAGCTTTACATCGTAGCAAAAATAAGTGATTTGGACAGGCACTTACAGATTGAAGTAGTTCTTGGATATCTAGTGTGTGAAATAACTCTTCTGCTAAGTACGAGTAGAGGTAGGCACTAGCAGAAGTAATAAAAAATGTCTCATTCAATCTTATTTTTTTCCAAAAGCCCTCCCAAACCTCAGTTTTATTGAAAAATTCTTAAGTAGTTGTATCAGAAAAGAAGGCTGACTCCCTAATTCTCAGCCTCAATGCTAATTTAAAAAAAAGTAACAAATAGTCTTCAAGTTCTCTGACGTCCTTTGCAGCAACAGCTAAGCAGACAGACGTGTACAGCTCCACTGTTGTACTCTTATTTGCTTCTAACAGAGAAATGCTCCATCAGGAGTCCTTGCATGGAAGTAGATTGTATGCATTATTGCATGAGCCATGGATTTTAACCCATAATCTTTATGTGGTTCTGGTGGTGAATGCTGTATGCAGAAAGAAAATATTAGCCTTCAGAATGTTGAAAATACACTTGTAAAACTTGGAAAGCCCTGAATAAAGCAGATATATGCAAATGTGCACATTAAGAGGATATTGGTGGAGTGGAAGACAGCCCTCCATATTCTGTTTCATCGAATTGCCTGATTGAACTAATGACCAAACCATCCTTACCTGTTCTGGATTCTGAAAACAGTAGCTATCTGAGTCGTTCATTCCTTCTCCAGAAAAATGCTGGTGTTGCAGTAGCATTTTTTAATTTTTTTTAGGCAGATAAAACAGAAAATGAAAATTCTCTTGAGGGCTGCTTCAATTTACTATATATATAGGAACCTTAAAAAATACTGCAAGAATACACTTCTCTTTGCCCTTAGCAAATAAGAGTGACACTGGAAGGCAGAGTGTGCAGCATTGTTCTGTGCTTTACTATAACTAGACTGCCAGGTAGTCTTTTATTTCACTGTAAGGCAGGTATAGGCTTCTACCTGAACTGCGGTGTTTTTCACCTGCTCAGCACTGTAGAAAGCCTATAAAAATGCAGGCAAAAATGAAATCACGTCCTAGTGCAAAGGCTAAATGCAACTGTATGTGCAGCCTTGTGCCTATGCATGTACAAATGATTGCAATGAGAATGGAAAGGACAGGAAATGACAAGGCTCCTTGTCTCACCAGCACAGAAAACTGGCCACCACTGAGAGGGAGAGCATGGAGCATCTGCATGGTGTGAAGAGTACGAGCTTTGCCTGCAATCTAGCACCTCCCAGGGTTCTCTGTGTAGGAGGTGAAGGAGTAAACAGTTTGTGTGTGTCTGTGTGTGTGTACAGATCTACAGATACACAGGGAACTTAGCTCTTCTGCTATAAAATCACTCTTTCTTGCACAAGTTATTTTAAAGCAAATTGTTCATTTTTAGGTTCATGCCATGAGCTCTGACAATGTGCCTGTGCACTCAGCACAAGGTATAGTTCTCCCATTTAAAGACAACACCCATGCATGAAACTTTGCGGAGTGAAGGTTACTGTATACTGCAAAAAGGAAAATAGTTCATGTTGTGTCTTGATCTCCCTTCCCATTACAAAATCCAACACATTGCAGCCAACTGTTCCCATGAGTCATCTGTCCAGTAATTAATCTCTGCTATGCCAAAAGCACAGACTAGAATTACTCAGGGGAATACATTGGCTGGAAATTAAAGTTTAAAACGCTCTAGCTCTTGTTTCTCCTGTGGATGCTACTTGAAAATATTTCTAAGTGGAAAATGGGAACTTGCTACTATTTGGGACAGGGGGAAGTGGGAGTGACAATTCCTCTGTGGGTTAAAATGGTTGTTGAACAACAGCGAAGCCAGGGATAATCAGAAGACACTAAAGCATAAAGTACTTCCAGAAAATTAGCACCTCATTAAGGGAAGAACAAAATGTTATTCCTACCTAATTATCAGGAATCTGTTTGAATAGGGAACAATGCCAGCTGGGTAGTTTTATCTCATTGACAGCTTTCTTAATGATTTTTTTTTTTTTTTTTTAAGCAGTAAACCTAGAAACATTCACAGCTATTAATGCTCAAAACAAGATAGTCTGTCAGATTTATTTTATTTTATTTTATTTTATTTTATTTTATTTTATTTTATTTTATTTTATTTTATTTTATTTTATTTTATTTTATTTTATTTTATTTTATTTTATTTTATTTTATTTTATTTTATTTTATTTTATTTATTTACCTCTCTGCCAGGTAAAAGAAGTACTACTTTGCCATACTCGTGTTTCCAGTCCTTAAATCAAGGAGTACCATGAGAACATCTGGGTTGTGAACCTGAGTTTACTACACTAGAGGCAACTTCTGCTGTCTATGTGGAAAACCAGAGTTGCAATGTAAATACTGTTGTGAGAACTGGAGGGTTCTGTGGAGAATATCTAATCTCCTTGGAAATCTAGGTTCATCCCTAAGGATGTAGCCTGTTTTCTTCCTCATCTGGGAAAAATCACCCCTTTTTTCTAGAGAGAGGTTTTTTAATATTTCTTTAATCCCAGACTCTTCACACATGTAGATGTTGTGACTGAGGTGAGCCACCTAAGCCAGAAGGGATTTCCTTCAGCAGATGAGTTTCAACTGGATGCCTCTGCATAACACAGCCCCTGTGCTCAGCATTGAGCCTGGTGCCATCAGGTTCTTTTGGTGCCTTCTGAAAGGGGCAGCTCCCTGCCTACTCCTTTGCCAGCAAACTAATAACAGAAATGATCATTAATATTATGAGCTGTTTGAAAAGCATCTGAACAGCTTACTAACTACCAGTGGGTGTCCAGAGGGTGCAGGAACAGATTGCATTTAATTTTTTTTTTTTTTAAAATTCATGTACTTAATTTCATAATAGTTGGCTCTGTTTTTCACTGAATCTAACTGTTATTTCTGTAGCTCTTCTTTGGTACCAATATCTGTGTTTCTGGCACTACACCTGTGCATACCCTCCAGTCAAGTGGAAATGAAAAAATTTTTATTTGCCTGCAGGCTGCTAGAAAAGTTCCTCTGACTTCATGGTGGATATTGTTGCCATCATCTTTGTCCATGTGGTGGTGTTGCATACTCTTACAAAGTACTGTAATCCATTATAGTTGTATTGCTTTCCAAATGTTGGGCATTTTCTTGGCCCATGCTGTTTGCCACAGCATATGTAGCCCCATGTGATACGTGTATATTTTTTGTGAGCTCCAACACTGGCCTCTCCACCTTCTTTTCTGCCTGAAAGTTATTTTTTTTATTATTATTATTTTTTCTTTCTTTTTTCTTTCCTTTTTTTTTTTTTTTTTCTTTTCTTTTTAATGGACACCATTAAAAAAGAATCCTAATTTATGATAGCAGAACTTTATCAGTTCTCCCCCCTTACATTTTTGGCACAGTTTTGTAGCATACAAGCCTCAGTAGGCTTCTAAAATCAATTTAGAGTTTTGCTATATGAACGTCTGGATGTTCCAAAAAAGAAAGGGGTTATTTTTTACCTGAATTGCTTCAATGATCCAGTCCTAGTGCACAACCTTCTTCTGCTTACAATGTTTTTAATATGTTTTTCCTGGTCAGAAATACCTCAGAGCCTACACTTTGAGACCATTTTGTTTTATCCTTTTTTTCTGAGCTCAGTCTCTGAGCACTGCTCCTCAGCCCAGCACAACCAATTCAAACTGGCTTCTGTGAGAAACATGTCAAGGTACAGTTCAATGAAGTTGTGTCCAAGTCTTGAGAGAAAAGGAGTGGAAACTTCTCATGCCAGCTTTGTTCTTTAAGCCAGTAATTCAGGAAGTGATGTCTTCTGTCTGGACTGGGCAATTTCTATTGTTAGCAAAACTCTCTACTTTCTTAAAGACTGGTTTACTTTCAGGAGCCTCTGTCCACTGAATTCTTCCCAGTCCCTTCTCCTCCCAGTCCAAACTGGGCTTACATTATGTACCCAGTTTGCACCTGTAACTCTAACTTACCACTTCAATCTTGGGTCATTCAGCACAGGTTCTCCTGGACTTTTACTTTCTTCCTTGTCCTGCCCAGCTGAATGAAAACTTTACATATATATATATATATATATATATATATATATATATATATATTTTTTTTTTTTTTTTTTTTTTTTTTTTTTTTTCTTCTCCTGTATTGACAGCCTTCTTTTGGGGTGTTTTGACTTCAGGTCATTTTCTGTTGCCATTGCCTGACATGGCTTGGAGCCTTCATGAAATGCTGCTGTCTTCTCCAGAGTATGCTTCTGGTGATGCTGTTCTTCCATCAGCTTAATTAGTTTTGCCTCATACCATGTCCTACTCAAAGAAACTTGGAGGCAGAGTCTGACATTGGTTTGCTTCCTTTCTCATTTTTTTCCTATCCAAATGCTCAGTCAGCACAGGAGCCTGTTCCAGCCAGCTGCTCCAAGAAGTGCGTAAAGATACAGTTCCCTGCAGACAGCAAAAAGTAATATCTCTGATGCTTACAAAACCTTCTTAAGAAATTCCTATCTTTATCACTTGATGTGAAATTTGAGAAATCCTTCCTCTGTATCTCTCTCTCCCACCCAAAGATGGAAGGGAACAACATTCACTCATTGTCTGTCAGTGCTTATATCCCTGCATGGCAATGCAATAGGTGTCCTTCTTCCCTGTGCTATAAAAATGTCTCCTGGCTCTACCCGTGCTGACGTTAGTTGGCCCAGGTTTACTGCACAGAAACAGGAGTATTCTCTAATGAATATAAAGAGAGTTGGCTGCTCTAAGCTATTGGCATAGCTTAATGCCTTAAAGTAAATCAGAGAGATAGGTCGGCCCTGAGTTAAAACTTCAAGATTTGGCTCACTAGTAATTGAGCACAGTTGAAGAGCCTTGGGAGTGGTCAGTACTATTCAGAACAAAGGGAAAGCAAAAGTTAAGTTTTATAAAAGTATTATAAGAACTACGTGAACGTTTCTGTGACAGGCTTCCTCTGGTAATAGAGATGAACATGCTAAACCTTTTATAGAGACATCTGCTAACCTATAAAAGCTTAAGCTGTCAGGTCTGGTTCAGCCCTTGCCTTGGGTTTTCTTTTCTCTGCTTAGCAATTGCCTTTCAAAGCACTCTTGAGTGCATGAAAATACACTCAAATCAAGGAAGAGACTTGTTCTTGTTTCCTGTGCTTTGTTGGCTTTGTTTGCCTTTTATTTCCCAGGGCTATGGGTCCCTAAATTTAGAAAGGAAAAAGAATAAGAAACTGAGAAAGCTCTCTCGCCTCTCCCTGCCTCTTCCACTGGGATCAGACTGGAATCCTTGCTGTGGCCTGGCCTCAGTCCATGGTAATAAAGCAAAGCCTCTGATGGCAAACCATGAGAGCCTGCAAAAGGAGGAACATGGCATGTCGAAAAAAAAACAACAACCAACACACACACAAAAAAATATATATTTTCTATTCATTTTTGATGTATGTCTGTCAGACCTTAGTGTGAATGCCACTGAGTGGTGTTACCATCCTTCTGTGTAAGCAGGAACTTGATAGAAGGTGCAGTATATTGTGGCTCCCAGGGTAAACTTGTCCTGGTGGGCAGCTGCTGGCAGAGGCCACAGCTCAAGCCTTGCAGCCTGAGGGCTGTGTGCTCCCACTGTCAGCACTGACAAGCTGCTCTCCAATGCGCTGACTTATGTGGATGCACGGTTGTCATTTCTCTTCTTCCTGGCATCCACCACTTCTTCTCACCCCCTCTCATTTGTAAGGGAGGGCTCACCACTCACCTCCGGATGGAGAAACTGCACCTGACTCAGCTGGGCACCAGGCTCCTAGGGGAGTGCAGATGCAAGAAGGCTGTGTGCTTCATTTTTTCCCACTCAGGGGCCTGCCTGTATTTTGATGGAAATAGAAAGCTCCTGTAGGCTTGTCTAAGCTTCAGGTCAGGATGTGAAGGCACAGAAGACCTTTGGATTTTTAAAGGATTTTCAGAGTCTTAGATATACAGCAGCACTTCATTGCTGATTTTATTGTTGTTGTTCTTTGCTGAAATTAAGCTGTGAGACAAAGACAGGTCTTGTGGGTGAAATTTTATTAGTGCTGCATTCTCTCAGTTAGCTTGTAGCCCATTCATCTTTCCTACCTTTCTTAAGTCATTTGTGTGGCAGTCACATTTCTGCAGCTCTCTTCTCTTGGATTCTGTCTTCATTTCAACTAATAGCTTAAGCTATCTGTCTTCCTTCAGTGTGTCAAAAAAAGTTGGAACTGAAGTAAGTATTTCTGAGCTCTTTCTCTGGATCATCATCCAAGTACATGGTCTTTATTAAGAGCTTCTGCCTTTGGCTGATGCGAACTTGGGACATTCCCCATGGAAGTGCAGTAGTTTCATTCCCTAGACCTATTCTGGATCTCTTGTCGATTTCTGCTATAATGGGATAGATGAATTTTGCTTGCACTGAGGAGCAATTACGAAATGATTAGTTGTCTCCCTCCTTCACCTATACCCTTCCTGGCTCCAGAGGCTGTCAAGAGTGCCCATATGTAATTCAGTTGTACAACAGGTGAGGAGCAGACAGTCCACTCTCAATCAGGAATTCAGAGATTCAGACATTAGCAAGATCATTATGGCAAAGAGACTGGGTAGAGTGGGGATCTTACAGCTATTCTGGGTGAGTTCTTGGAAGTCTGTTTCCCCCATACCTTAATGAAGTGTCATTGGCATTTCCTACTGCACCATGTAGTGCTGAAATGTGTTGTTTAATTCTTCTTTCTTAGAGTTGTAGGAAGGGGAAGTTACCCCTTGCACAGAAGAACTATCCTGTTATATTGTATCATATTAATGAACGTTAGTTGTGGTTCTAATCATGTTTTGCTCACAATAGCTCTCTCTAATATCATGTAATGTATTTCTTCAGTCATCTCAATCTAGTGATAAGCATTGAGATTAAGGGCTTCTGCTGAGCTGAGCTTTTGATTAAAAACTGAAATGTCATTGACAGCAATATGGGAGGATAATAGGATGTGGAAAAAGGAGTCAGCATGTGTGGCTACATGCTATGCAGGCAGCTGGGCAAAAGAAAGAAGGGTGGAAGTGTCTCCTCTGGCTCCATAAAGAAGATTGGCACAAAAGGAGAAGAGGAAATCTAAACTTTTCTTATGGCCTCTCTCATAGGCCCTCTGGCTAATTGCCACAGCTCCATTATACCATTACATTGTGTTGCTGCAGCATCTCTTTACTCTAGTTTCTTCTGGTATGGCAGAGACAAATTGGTGAGCCAAAAGACTATCATATTGCTGCTGAGAACTGGCAGGCCAGGTCCTCCTTCCAAAAATTTTTTCCAAGAGTAATTTTATTCTAGTGTTGCATCTTTACCACTTTCAGTGTAGTGAAGAAGCAGGCCCAGACTTGCTGATGTTTATGGCTGATTGACAGCTGCTATCAAGTCTTCCCTGCTGAGTTAAATATTTAAACTGAGACATTAGCTAGAAAAATTGGTGCTTGACTCCTTGTTTTAAAGAAGTGTGGGAGAGGCTGAGAAGCTTGACAAGTGTCTCTGGGCTTGGCAAACAAAAAGTGGGAGCAATGACACTGTCCCACCCTTAGTCACACAGGATGCTCAGGCATTAGCCCTGGAGCTCTAGGCAAAGGGGCTGAAATCCTTCCTGGGGATTTCAGTGTTTGCTTGTTCTCAAGCTTTGCCGGCAGGCCCCAAACTCCTGGCCCTACAAAAGAAAGGATATAATGAAACTAAACTTAAAAAAACACCACCACCACACACACACACAAAAAAAAAATCAAAACAACAAAAACAAAGAAACAAACAAACAAAAAAACCACAACACACAGTTATCTGTTCATGTGTGCCCTTTTTGATTACCATTAAAGTTCTTGAATTTGGATAGTGATACTGGGTACTGAATCATTTGGACCTGCTCATTTGTATGGAGAGGCTTAAGCTTAGGTGTTAGCTCTCAGAAATTGCCTTCTACTCAATTTTTACCGTCTAAAAATAGCTCAGTTAAAAACTGTATTGTTTGTTAACAATAAGTTAAAATAAAAATAAAAATTAAAAAAGTTAAAAACTGTATTGTATTGTTAAAAACTGTATTATTTATATGTTCACAGGTAGTTGTAGTACACCTATAAGGCATGCTCTATGAGTAGACTGAGTTTTAAATTTTTAAGCATGAAGCATGAAGTAGGAACAGAGATAATGCTCTTCCCCAAAACTGCTATTGTAAAACTGCTACAGATGCCATGAGTGGTAGCACTAGAAGACTAGAGTTTCACAGGTTGCAGCTTCAAGTGTCCACTCCTCCTCAAAGATTGATAGAATATAACAGAGCCCTCCAAAATATTGAGCAGACAGCAAAATGCAGAGTAGAAATGGCTTCAGACCTGTGAGTACCACTATCAAAATGCTGCCAACCAGGTTACTGAACTTTTGTGATAAAAATTGTCAAGCTCTGTAAATTGCATATAAAACAAAACAAAAACAACAATCAAAACCAAAGCAAAACAAAACAAAAAACAGTTCTTTTGGTTGGTTCAGTAACCTATTTTTCTAAGAGTCAAAGATCTGTTTAGGCACATCACCTAAATACATAGGTGACCTAAATTTGAGTTCAGGTTAGCTTGAGTTGCCTACTAACTTCTATTATACAACACACCATATTCCTTGTATCACTGAAACATCTAAACACTAACAATATTTGCAGAGAATGTGAGGTAAGTTGTCTTTGTGCCATGACTACTCATTATATTGACCAGTCCAGAGTACCAAAGTCAGTACTTTGCTATGTTTTGTAGAAGACACTCTCTTGGAAACAATGAACAAAAGTTTTTTGTAATAAAAGGGCTCAAGATAAAATTATTATTTGTATTTTAAGTCATATGGGGTATTATGTTTTATAAAAGGAAACTAAAATTACTAGTGACACCTTAAATGCTGCCATTCAGAAGAATAAAACATTAGCAAATATTTAAGTTTTTAAATATATTAAAATGTTATGACTTTTGAAGATTAAAATTTTTACTTTCCAAAATATTGAAACATGTATATAGTCATACATCTTTTTTAACTTGAGCTGAATAAAATATGATTTTTTTTTCTAGGTGTCTAAGTAACTCTGGAGATGAAATAAAGAAACAAGGATCTATGGCAATTACATTTAATCAGGTTATAGTATTTGGTACATAGGTTGCTGCTATTAAAGCAAAGCTCCATTCATTTTTACAATTCCTATTGTTTCTGCAGAAGAATAGATAAAAGAAAACAGCTGATTTCTGATCTTCCTTTGCAGCGTTCAGTTGGATGAGGATTTAGATGTTTATTTATTTTGATATGTTTAATGTCAACCCATGCTGTGCTGGTGTTTTAGGAATCAATTTGCAGATGGGTCCATTACTATTCGTTTATGCAAAAACTTTCTGGTGAGGCTCCTTTACTGAGGATGAAATGAAAGCCTGGGGCAGGGTGGGTATTAAGCAGTGACGGTTGGAGCACTTTCTTTGGGACACATGCCTCTGGCCTCCTTATAGTTTCTGAGTATATTTCAGGAATGAAAGTTGTATTTTGCTTGCCTAACATCCCTCTAAACTACTGGTTTTCTGTCTTGTGGGAGGTAAAAATTGGTGTTACCTTGACATGCTAAGTGAAAAACTCATTTTTCTTGAAAGCTAAATTAAACAGTCAACAAAATCCTCCTAATTTGCCTTCATTTTGAAACAAGACTCAGCTGAACATATTACTTGTTTCAGGAAATTTACTTTTGCCACATTCCTCAACACTCCTGGCTTGGACCTCATTTCTAATGTGTCCACCTCCCTGTCCCTCCAGTGAGAGGAGTTAATGTGCTGGCTGGCAGTAAACCAGGGATCAGGGGCATTAAAAAATGGTATTTCCTTCTGTGTGCTTCTTGTTTACTTCCAAAATGGGAATTTGAAGATGTTTTATCTGAGGGTGCCACTGGAAAATGTGGAAAAAAGTCAGTAAGAGGCCCGTCTACTTTGGAATTTGATGCTTCTTGTAACTTCAGTGCTGAGGTTGGTTGGTCTGTAATCTTGCTAGGAAGGTGCCAGGATATCACTGCTTTAGAAACCCAATTTTACTAGATGTAAGGAGACAATACGGTGACATTTTTTCTTATGTGAAGAATAAATGGTGAGCTCACAGTTATCTAGCCAACACTAGTTATAGAAATGAATATTTTAATAATTCTTGGTACAGTACATCAGCTCTTTCACATTGCCTCCCACTTAAGAATTTGCTTTTTATGTGATGATGTGAAAGAATATATCTGAAGTAAATAATAGGTTTGTTCTAGAATGGTCACTCAGCCTCTAAGCTCTCACAGTAAGTGTCCCCTCCACCCCCCACCCTGTGTCCCCTGTGTCACAGCCCTGTATCCCCCATATTTTACATATGGTATGTTTCTTCATAGCTACATGAACACTATGGTATTTAACTTGACATGTATCAATGGCAGTACTGGCTTTAATAGGAAATATTCAGAACCTATTTCAGAAATCTGGCTTCAGAGTATGTAAGCTTCAGGCCTTTCACAACTGCATCTAAGAAAGTGCCTCTGCAGAGTATTACGGTGCCTTGAAAAATGTATGTCTAACATTAGAGGGTGCAAATACTTTCCTCTGTATTCATGTGTGTAAGGGCTTGCAACATGATGGCTTAAGGCCTCATGTGTGGTGGCTGAACCAGATGAGTGGCTCTCTACATTTGGAGCACACAATTTCAATGATCTTTCTGTGAGACAGCAATATAAAATAAACTTCTGGTGCTCGCTAAATTGAAGAGAATCTTCTTCTGTAACTGAGTATTCATTTCTTTCATTTACATAACTAGTGTGGTATAGGACTGGATTAAAAGATTGCAACTGAATAGTTTGAGTAAAAAATGCATAATAATTATAGTGACTGCTTTACAAATTGAATTACATTTTAAGTACTGACTTAGTTACTGAGCTGATATAAATCAAACTCACTTAACATTTGTATTGATTAAGGTCAATGGAGGATCTAATTTGCTATACTTATTTCGAACCTATGTATAGCTTAAATCCACATGGAGAAAAAAAAATCAAGCTGAAAACTTAATTTCCAAATTTCTAGTTGTTTCCCATAAATTTTGGTGGAGTTTTTTTATTGTTTACAGAGTAAAATATTGCACATGTATACACATTGAAAGAGTGAAAGTCAAGGAATTTGTTCTGTGAAGTGTCTAGTAACTCTACTGCTCTGCTCTCTGCCCTGCTTGTGTTCTTAGAAAGTTACAAAACCTTCAGTTTTCAGGTTAGGTCTTTTTAGTTTCTCTCTCTCTCTCCCCTTTAAAAAAGCAGTCACTACCCTTTAAAATCTGGAAAAGATAGTGATGCTTTCACCCCTCTTTTATGACACTATAGTGGCTAGAACACTCGTATAAGAAACAGGAGATGTATGCCTGGCTGACTCAGACTGCAAGTTCACATTTGCACCACCATGTGAAAATAGGTGGAACTGGATGCAATCTTATGAATATAGCCGTTCTCTGAAAAAGACTGTGACCTGGTTGCTGATCTCAGGACTGCTCCTTTAGTATTTTTCTCAATTTGTCTACACCCATTGCTAACAGGAAAATGTGTTCATATTCTTTGATGCTGAAATGATTTTTTGCTTTCCTTAAAGAAAACACCACAGCCAGTGGATCATATAATCCTACTGCTGCTGTACCCTCTTTCTAATCATCTTGTATTATGTAGCTTGTGCTTCTTTCTAAACGAGTAACACCTGGAAAGTGAGTGTTTGATCTCTCCATTGCTTATTTAGGGCACTTTCTGGATAGATTTTGCATCCACTTTGAAGATGTGCATCCACTTAGAAGAAGGAGTGTGAAGCCATGTTGCTAGGCAAATGATCTAATCTTTCCTACAAAGCCAGCATTGGTTCTAGAAACAAACACCCAAAAGCAGAATTTAATGTTCTCTGTTCCCTTATCCACATTCTTCCCATGGCCAACTGCATCATGTGAGTCCTAGCAAGGACAGAATATTATGTTAGAGCAGAGCAAGTCACCTTCTTCATATCCATCAGGTCTCCTCACATTTTTTATGACATTAAAAAGTAACATCTAATACAAGAAATGCTATGGTACAATAAGAGAAGAGCAAGCAGTTATGAAATAAAGGAGGATAAAGAAGAAAGAGTTCTCTGCAACTATGTGCCTTTGAATTCGAGCCAAAAATACTTTTAAAAAATGTCTCAGATCTAACTAAAACTTTAGTGCCTAATTAAATACATATTCTATAGTGAAGATCTGAATCCCATTTTGCTAGACGTTCACACAGTAAAAGTCAGTACATACTACACAGAATCACTATCTAAATTAAGAAGTGGAGTAATAAAGTATTAGAGGCTCTTTGAGTACTATCAGATAATTTTAGACCTAGAATAGTTATTTGCCTATGTTTGTTTGTCCACTTACAAGGAAAATACAAAGCAGACTCAGTACTTGAACCCCTATCTCTTGAATGGAACACACCATCATATTACTTTTCCCCCCATACAACAGTACCCCAGTATTATAATGTTAAAATGAGATAAAAGCTGGTGCATATGAATCTATTATTTTTTTTCTCTACCATTAACACTTAGCAAAGATAAACTAGATAGCATGCAGCTGTTCCACATAATCACAGGCCGCATTAATGGACCACTATCTTAAATTCTCCATCCTTTGTTGTGACTTTTGAATGCCATTAGTTCCATTGTCAATAGAAAGGATTGTTTTTTGTTTTGTATTGTTTTTCATCAGTTTTATGCTATGTTCCCTTTATTCTGTCTAGTATTCAGCTTGTATTTGAGCCATCTGGATTAGACTGGCTGCTGAAGCTGGTGATATAATGATACCAAAGTTGTCTTTTGTGCCAATGCTATTAATCTAGATCTTCCCGTAACTTGGATTTTGTAATCAAGTATGATGGAGAAACTACATTCAGGAGTGTTTTAAAATATTTTTAAAGCCTTTTCCTTCTCTTTGCATGAAAGTAATAATGAAGTCCTTCAAAAATTAATATTCTTCACATATGAATCTTCCTATGGAATTATCAGCCCCAAGAAGATAAGATGGCCTTGACTTCCGTAGACCATTCACACCCTGTAGTACAATATGTTTAGCTGGTATACAGATTTTTGAGAAACTGCTGCTTTTTGATTTTTGTAGTTTGCAAGCGTTTAAAACCAACTCAACTCTTTGCTTTTATTCATTATATTTTTGAACTGCTTTGTTTAGGAACAGCTGTTTCTAGGATTTTAACATTTAAAATAATACGTATTTAATGTTTTATTTTGGACTTTCTTTTGAAAGCATGCTTTTGAATGAGTGTAGCCAAAGCACTTTCCCCAGCTTCCTTTAAATTGTCTCTTGTTACTTGGAAGAACATCTTTTGTCTAGGATTTTGCTACACTTCTGTGGCTGAAAAACTTGGCATGGAAAGTTTTGTCTGTGATTTTGTTGCTGTCTGTTACTATCACTTATGAACATAAAATGTACCATTCACCTCCATTTAGTGATGACGATCTTTTTTGAAGTGGTATCTGGAAACTCTGCCTGCTGATAAAATGTAAAAAAAATGTTTTTAAAGGAGCTACTGCAAGTGAGCTCCAAATTTGAAATGAGAGTTAAAACTCCAGCAGGGAGGGAAAGCAGATTTCTGGTTAGCCAATGGACAAATCAACTGTATTTTTCAGCTTTATGTGAAATTTTACCATGCCTTGAGTGAAACTCACAAATCTTCATGACTGAAATGTATGGAGTTAGCTTCATTCTTACAGTTATGTGAAATCTGTCAGCCATGAGCCACGTTCACTGATGTGGCTTACTTATTTTTGTTACTCTTTTCTTACTCTGGCTTACTTATTTTTGTTATCTCCATTATTAGTAGTTTAACTAGGTAGATGAGTTTGTCCTAGGACTTCAGTAAGCACAGAACTCAGCTGAAACAAAGTAGTTTTTTTTCAGAGAAATGTTGCTGCTGTATCTTTTACTACAGTTTGTCCAAGACTAGAGGCCACCAATTTGCACACTGAATAAAGTTGTTCAGAAAATGCTTATATTCACTGGCAAATAAAATAGTTAAAGAACATTTGAAAAGTGTGCAGTTCATCTAGGCTCAGAATTAGCTTATGCATGAGAAAGTGTATCTTTAATTACCATCTTTACAGAGGGAATGGGGTGTATGATTGCTGAGGAGCAGTCCTTAAAGGAGATAATTAAGTTTAATGTCACAGAATGGCCAAGGCTGGAAATATTCAGCCATTAGGGAATGTAACTGTCATAGGTGGGGATTTTGCTCACAGTAGACAAGTGCAGATGGTTTGAGAGGTGCTGACAAACATACTGCAAAGAATCCCAGAGGCTCATTAAGAAATTCTTATTTTTCTCTAAGAGATGTCTTATACTTGCCTAAAATCCATGATGCTGGGAGTAAATACAACAAATTCTGACAAAATTCATGTTAAGTTTAGTGGAAAAATACTCACTTTTGCTCTCAACAGGGGATAGAGGCAGGGGAGTGAGCCCTAGAAGTAAGTTAGGCATAAGTTTATCTGTTGGTAACAGGAACAAAAATATATTTTGCTTTTCTAATCATTCAGTTCCCAATTTCTGAGCATCAGAACCCAATTTTTAGTGAGCGTCTATGGGAGAGAGCTGGCAATAAGAACCCAAGGGGTGGTATGGACAAGGTAGGGCACAATTTTGGGTAGCAGTGCCTGAGGAGGCAGAGGGTGCATCAGTGGATTGATGCTGCAAAGACACTGCATTAGCTTCTCTGCTTTGTTGATGTAGTCTTGCTATGACTAAGTAGTGATTAAAATATCTTAAACTCACTTTTCAGTGGACATATTAAATAATGCCCTAAAATACTCCACAGATCTGGAAATTAGCAGCAAATCTCTATTTCATGGTAATTCCAGTCTAGTAGTTTTAGGTAAAATGGTGTCAACATAGCAATTTTTTTACTAAAGTGAGGATGCCTTTAGCACTGTTAAATTAAAAAATAATAATAATAATAATAAAAAAACGATTTTTCTAAGTTCTGCATAAAATGTTCTGTTGATTACATTATCAACTGAGTGTTTACTTTAGTATGGCAAGCTACTGCAGCACTAGTCATATATTTGGGTATCTCCATAAGCATTTTCTTTGTCCTTTCAGACAAGCATTCTGGTCCTTCCAAACACCAGTTCTGGACACCTATTTCTGCAAAGGCTGCTGGATCCTTGCAAACCAGTGCTGTAAGGACTCTTGCTATAATGAATAAATCTAAGGCAGAAAACAGTGTTACATAAGAGACAGTATTTTCCACATGCATTTTCTTTCTCACTGTGATCAATTTTTCTTGATTCTGTATAGCTGGTAGGTAATTTCTCATTGACTCTGCAAGTTTAACTCTTCATGTTTTCCTATATTAAGATCTACCTCAATAATCATTTAGCTTGAAAAGACAGGTTTAGCATCCACAGTATGTCTTCTGGTTACTATTACCTCTTACACTTTGTTTTTGCTACTGTGCTATGAATGTTAATTCAATTGCTAATGAAGTTACTATCTTTCATTACCTCTGGATATGAAACATTCACATGCACATGCACTTCCAGAGGTTATCTCGCGTATGAAACTGGAAAGGCCTTTGCTCTCTGTGGACTGTACTTAAGCATCCAAACACTTCTTTTTTATACACAGTTCAACAGCCCCTTTTCTCCCCTTGGAGTTCACTAAAGATGTGTGTAGGAGATGAATTTATTCTGCCCTGTTTGTTTCCTCCACCTTTTTCTTCTCAGAAACACTTAACTGCTTTTTATTCTGAGGTTATCCTCTTACACTGGCAGAATACTTGTGTTTCTTCCAACATAAAGAATAGCAATATAAATTCAGGCAGTATTTTTCTTTATGGATTCTCATTATATTCACACAAACAACTTCACATAATAGTCTTAAGGGAAAAGTAAGAGGAGAAACTAGTGAAACATTCAGCTTTCTGTAGAAGTGCATCATTGCTTGTAATAATTTGGCACTACAGAGGCTTGAATATTTAGTTAAACAAAATTAAGGCCATCTGTGATCTCAATCATGGGTCCTTATTAGTTTGAACCAATGAGTGGGAATATTACTATTGGGGTCTTATAGGTTAGTTTTTGGCCCAATGATCATTGCCTGTGAGTACACAGTTTTGCAAACAGAACTGCAGGGACTTTACCAAAGACAAGTTGAAAGACTATGAGATTACTGGAGATCTGAAATTTCTTGGTTAAGTAGTCACAAAATACAGTTTCATGTGATGATGCCAAATGCAAAGAAATAGCAGACACCTGAGCTGGGTTTTTTTTGAGGAAGATGTGGTTCTGCCTCACATTATCTGGAGAATGAGCACCTGAATACCTTCATTGTACCTGGTGTTCTTCACTACCATGCCTCCACAATCTGTCCTTGACAAAAATCTGAGATTGAAAAATGATTCTGGAGAGCAAAGACAAGGTTAGAATGACCAAAAAGATGAATTAAAATATTAGTTTTCAATGAATTACTGTAGGTATAAGTGTGCTGATTTTACCTAGCTGGGCAGCCGAACTCCACAACCACTCTCTCACTCCCTCTCCCTAAAGGAAAAGGGGGAGAAAATACAATTAAAAGGACTCAAAGGTTGAGATAATTACTCAGTGACTTCCCTGTCCTTATTGTCACATGCAAAACAGACTCAACATAGTGAGATTAATATAATGTATTACATATTACTAACAGGCTAGAGCAGTCCGTAACGCTTTATCTCTGCTGCTCCTTCTCAGTCCCTCCCTGCCCCTGCTCCCCGTGGGGTCCCTCCCATGGATGCCGTCCTGCCCAAACTGAGCCTGCGGGGGCTGCCCACAGGCAACAGCTCCTCAAGCACTGCTCCCACATGGCTCCGTCCCACAGGGTCCATCCATCCATCCCCCAGGAGCAAACTGCTCCACCCATGGGGGGGCTGCAGCATGGAGATCTGCTCCATGTGGGACCCATGGGCTGCAGGGGGACAGCCTGCTCCACCAGGGGCCTCTCCCTGCACAGCCCGCAGGGGAACTGCTGCTGCCTGCCTGCAGCACCTCCTGCCCTCCCGCTGCACTCACCTGAGGGTCTTCAGGGCTGGTTCTTACTCCTCTTCTTCCCAGATGCTGTTGAGCATCAGTTTTTTTCCCTTTCTTAAATCTGCTCTCACAGAGGCGCAAACAGCATAGCTTATTGATTTGTCTGGGCAGCAGTAGGCCCTTTGGAGCCATCTGAAACTGGTCCTTACCTAACATGGGGTAGCTTCTGGACTCTTTTCACTAAGGCCACCCCTGCAGCCCCCTGATACCAAAACCTTGCCACATAAACCCAACATAATAAGAAAGTGAAATCCTTGATCAGAAAAGGGTGTGGTCTCATTATTTTGCTGCATTTTAAAACCTCTACTAAATGAATCCGATGATTCCAAGACATGCTTGGAGAACACTAGGAGTGCCAGAGAGAGTTAAAAGAAGGGCTGATAAAATGACCCAGAGACTGGAAAACAGGCCTGAGAAGTTAATTTAATTCATATTATTAGAGGAAGCTGAGATGACTTGTACTAAGGCAAAAAAGAGGTATTAGTAAGCCTGTAAGACAAAGGGATAATGAGATTCAGTGGATAGAAGCTGAAAATTGACAATTTCAATATTAAAATAAGATGCAAATCTCTGGCAGGATAATTAAGCCTTTAAGCAGCCTAGCAGAGACGATGGAGGACTCACTTTTGTCTGGCAACTTTAAGACTAGATTATCTACCATGTTAATTTGAATTCTATAGCCTGAATATATGGCCTGATATATAGCCAGATATATGGGTCAAACTTTGTTAAAATATTTTGATAGCAAATCCTGAAAATATTTATTGATTGCAGCAAACACAGGTGATTTTTGTCATTAGTGACATTCACTACACTGCTTCAGTAGACTGATATATGATCCTAGAATCATAGAATCCTAGAATGGTTGGGGTCGGAAGGGGCCCTTAAGCATCTTATAGCTCCAACACCACCTGCCACTGGCAGGGACACCTCCCACCAGACAAGGTTGCTCAAAGCTCCATCCAGCCTGGCCTTGAACACTTCCAGGGATGGGGCATCCACAGCTTCTCTGGGCAACCAGTGCCAGTGCCTCACCAACTTTTGCGTAAATAATTTCTTCCTAATGCCTAAGCTAAATTTTTAGTTTGAAGACGTTACTCCTGTAAAGAGATTACAGCTAACCTTTTTTAGTTTAAAGCCATTACTCCTTTTCCTGTTATTACACTCCCTGACAAAGAGTCCCTATTCTGCTTTTGTATAGGCCCCCTTTAAGTATTGGAAGGCTGCTGCTATAAGGTCTCACCAGAGCATTCTCTTCTCCAGGCTGAACAATCCCAACTCCCTCAGCCTGTCTTCACAGGAGAAGTGCCCAAGACCCTTAATCATCTTTGTGGCGTCCTCTGGACTTGTTCTAATACGTCTGTACTCTTCTTGTGCTGAGGGCTCCAGAGTTAAACTCAGTACTTCTAGGTGGGATTTCACAAGAGCAGAGTAGAGGGGGAGGTTCACTTCCCTGAACCTGCTGGACATGCTGCTTTTTATGCAGCCCAGAATACAGTTGGTTTTCCAGGCTGCAAGTATACATTGCTGGCTTGTGTTGAGCTTCTCATTGATCAATACACCCAGGTCCTTCTCCTCAGGGCTGCTTTCAATCCATTCTTGGCCCAGGTTGTATTTGTTCTAGGGATTGCCTTGGCCCATATGCAGGACCTTGCACTTGGCCTTGTTGAACCTCCTGAGGTTTGCACAGCCCCATCTCTCAAGCCTGTCCAGGTCCCTCTGGATGGCATCCCTTCCCTGCAGCACATTGACTGTACCACACAGCTCAATGTCATTAGCAAACTTGCTGAGGGTGCACTCAATCTCACTGTCCATATCACTGACAGAGGTGTTAAACAGTACCCATCCCAAGAGTGACCCCTGAGGAAAACCACTTGTTACTGATTTCCACTTGGACATTGAACAACTCTTTGACTGCAACCCTTTGAGCACGACATATGTATACATACAAAGGTCATTTTGGAAGGTAATGTCAAAGCATTTAAATGGTAGTAGCAAGCAAAATAAGTGTTGTCTGGTGCATGCTTGCATGGCACTGTCCATCAGAGGAGAAAACACGTTGCATTCTATCTTGACTGTATATATGCTGAAACCCAGGAGAGCAATCTTGCTGATTCATAACACTTCCAGTTTGTGCAGATAGTGGGTGGACCTTCTAGGTATGTATCTGATAGTCTTTGGCATCTATTTGGTCTGTAATAAATGAAAAAGAAGAAATAATGGGGGCTTGGATTACATCGGGCTTCTGGAAACTCTTTCATTGCACCTGTTCAGTATCAGAATCTGTGAAGAGAAGAGCAAAGGAGCTTTAAAGGCTGTGAGGCACTGGGGATGTGCATGGACCTACAGAGCAGGAAACATTGTGTGTTACTTCTCAGCTGATACTGTTAGTGTGGACTCTGCTATGCATAGGGACAAATTTAATGTAGTCATTATTGTATTCCACAGCTTCTTCTAAGCTTGTTCATTTTCTTTGCTTAGACCTTTAAGATTTCTGTTTCTTGCCTGATATTTTGGGAATATTGTGTTCAGGAAAACCAGGAAGAGGATCAAGGAGAGAGAAGAAATAGACTTCAAAATGGAGAAAGAACGCTATAACAAGATATAATTAGCAAGTTCTTGGCCTGATTGTGTCATGCAAAGGATAATTGGCCTGGAGAGTAGGCAGGTTGTATACTGAAACTGACTTAGCAAAGAGAAAAGGCGAAGTGTTTGTGTCATGTGCATACTGTAAAGAAGGTAGTGTGAATTTAACAGCGTAGGATCTGGGGTGAACATGGAAGCTATCATTTGTTGCAGTAGTGCATTTTGTGTGAATCTGCTAGGCTTCCAAATCTGCAGCAAACTGCTAAGGGCTTTGTACAATAAACCTGCTTTTATTTAAATATCAGCTGTCTGACATCATTTAAATGGAACTTATAAAACACACAGCTTCTGCTTCTTTTACTCTACTCATTTCCATATCTATTATGTACACTCTGTCTCCATGGTCCACGATGATTACTTGATAAACCCATTAACTTATCAGCAGGGCATATTTGCAGGGCATATCCACTCTCTAGATGTTATCGTTGTTCAATTCAAATAAAGGTGAAATGGTTTGTACAGCTTAGAAGCTGTTACCTACAGAGGCTTTAATTAATGATAATGCTGTAGCAAATAAAGAATATACTGGACAGAAAAATACAGTACAAAAAATCAAAAAAAAAATTTGACCAAATTATATTGTAGTGCTGTGTTTGGGCAAGCTAACAAGCATATTATTAAATAAAAGGCAGTAGACAATGATAGTAATGAAAGCTGATGCAACTAAACAGCAGTGGATTAACTGCTACTAAATTTGGGACAGTACAGAGATGATAATTCTGTAATATGTAGGTTTGGTTTGGAATTAAAGGAATTATCTGAATATTGTTCTTTGTTCTCCTCACTTCTCTTTATTTAAATTAATTTATCTGGAAAACTGTTGTTATGGCAACATATTTTTTCCAAAGGCAGTCTTTATTCTTCAGATTTATAAATTGTATTACTATGAAAATGAAGTTAAGGAAATAGTTAAATAAAATTTTGTTACCCAATTTTATTGTAGATTCTGTTTTAGATCAGAAAAGTATTATGTCCTGAAGAAGAATGTCATATACGGAAGGGTTTTGTCAGTTGTGTGCATACAGCTCTGTCATGGCCCTGGGAAGGGGAGGAGTAGGTGGAAGTGGTGCAGGGATAACTCTTATGTGAGAAGAAGGAAGAGCCTTGGAGACTTTTCTTTTCTCCTGCTCCGCACTTAATACTCCTGCCCTTGTTAGGGAGATGTGAAGTGGAAGTGAAGACTGATGCTGCTGTGTAGAGCCACCTTTTCGAGCACTAGCTGTGTTCAAATGCACTGCAGCCTCTCTCTCTCTCTCTCTCTCTCTCTTTTTTTTTTTTTTTTTTTTTCCTAGAGAAAACAATCCTGCTTACCACCAGGATGGCTGATTCTGTCACAGGCAAAATTAAGGAAGGGGGTCATGCTGTTCTCTGTCCTACACAGCTATATGCTTTATTTTTCCAGGACTGACTTCACCTTCTTCTATCTCATTGCAGCACACTTTATTATTATAGCCTTCAGAAGTTTACCTCTGGCAGGAGGACTTCAGCTTTGTATAATTCTTTATATAAAAGTTTTCAGAATTTTCAGGCATAACATTTCACCGAGTTTCCCACTGTATGTGCTTTTAACATGCCTGAATGAGCACAAGCATTTGACTTGAAAGTCCTATTCTTAAATAATTATTTACAGACAAAGAAGTAACACAACGTATATATATATAAAAAAATAATTAATATAACTGAGAGTCTAATCATTGTCAATCTATATTTAGTTATTGTAGGAAATAATAATAACAGTAACAAATTATGTAGTTAAATTTGCTATACACCCACTTCTTCATTTCCTACTGCCTTTCTTGTCATTATGCTCAGATTTCCTCTGCTTCTGTTCTCCTAAGGCTGGTAATTTCATACTGCTGATGTTGGTGAGATGATTGTCCTTTACTGAGAGGAATAAGATGTTCTTTTTTTTTTTTTTTTCTTTTTTCCCTTCCTTTCTTTCTTTTTTCATGTAGGAATCACCTGTGGTCATTTTTTTATGTTTGTTGACATACTTTCTCAAATTTATTCTTTTTTCATTGGTCTGCAAATCTATCTGATATCTGACTTTACCATTTTTTGGTGCTGTGGTGGTTTTACTCAGGTGGGTAGCCAAGCTCCACCAGAGCTGCTCTCTTTCCTCAAAGGAAAAGGGGGAGAAAATACAAAGCAAAGAGCTCAAGGGTTGAGATAAGGACAGGGAGAGTGCTCAACAATTATCGTGACAGGCAAAGCAGATTCTAATAGGGAGACAGTAAGGTTTATTGCTTATTACTAACAAGCTAGAGAAGGGAGAAACAAAGGAAAGAAACCAAAAATGCCTTCCCCCCCATCCTCTTCCACCTCCATCCCCTGAGCGGCGCAGGGGAACAGGGAAATGTGGGCTGCGGTCAGTCCCTGTCCCTTCATCTCTGCCGCTCCTCACGGTCCCTCCCTGCCCCTGCTCCCAGTCGGGTCCCTCCCATGGATGCTGTCCTGCCCCAACTGATCCTGCAGGGGCTGCCCACAGGCAGCAGCTCTCCAAGCACTGCTCCCACACGGCTCCGTCCCACGGGGTCCATCCATCCATCCCCCAGGAGCAAACTGCTCCAGCACGGGTCCCCCACGGGTGGGCGGCAGCTCCCCCCAGACCCCCTGCTCCTGCGTGGGCTCCTCTCCACGGGCTGCAGCTCCAGCCCGGGGCCTGCTCCTGCGGGGGCTCTCCATGGGCCGCAGCCTCCTCCAGGCCACATCCACCTGCTCCACCGGGGGCTCCTCCACCCATGGGGGGGCTGCAGCATGGAGATCTGCTCCATGTGGGACCCATGGGCTGCAGGGGGACAGCCTGCTCCACCAGGGGCCTCTCCCTGCACAGCCCGCAGGGGAACTGCTGCTGCCCTGTGCCTGCAGCACCTCCTGCCCTCCCGCTGCACTCACTTGGGGGTCTTCAGGGCTGATTCTTACTGCTGTCCTTTCCCGCTGCTGTTCTGCAGCAGATATTTTTTATTTTTATTTTTTATTGTCTTCCCTTTTCTTAAATCTGCTCTCACAGAGGCACAAACATCGCTTATTGGCTCAGCTCTGGCCAGTGGCAGGACACTTAGGTAACATGGGGCAGCTTCTAGAGTCTTGAAGAAGCCACTCCTGTGCCCTCCCTCTCTCACTACCAAAACCTTGCCACATAAATCCACTACAGGTGTCCATTACAAAACTCTTTGTTCTCTTTAATATTCCTACATCTTTACTTTACTTTACTTTATTTTATTTTATTTTATTTTATTTTATTTTATTTTATTTTATTTTATTTTATTTTATTTTATTTTATTTTATTTTATTTTATTTTATTTTATTTTATTTTATTTTATTTTATTTTATTTTATTTTATTTTATTTTATTTTATTTTATATTTCCTGGCTCCAGGTATTTCTTGAGGTGAGCTAACAGCAATGGCTTAAAGCAACAGGGTACCAGTGCCAAGGCTCTGCCACACCTCTTCACTACCCATAACTGTGCTCCTCTTGTTACAGATCATCTTGTTACAGATGTCTGTATATCGCTATGCCATGCAAAGAAAATAAACTAAACTAAAAAAAAGAAAACCTGTCTCCACTAATCCAAGTGAATCAAAGCTACAGAAAAGTCAAGAAAAATTTGGACAGGGTAGGTCTGACAAGCCTCAGTCCTGATGACTTGCAATTTAAGTAGAATGCTTATGGCCTGTTAACAGCAATGGCAATATTGTATTACAGGGATAAACAGTTACAAAATATGTGGGTTATTGCAATAAAAAGCTATGAAAATTAATTCTTGTTCATTTCCAAGTATGTTACCACTAGCATCCCAGCCTTGAAGCTGGTTTTCTCCTATTATCCATGATTCTGGAAAGCAGCTATCTCTATTGTGAAATTTGTCATGAATGTGTTCCTGAAGCTAAAAAAGTTCTCATTCTTCCCAAGATGTGTTATCTCAAAGTTTTCACTCTTTTCACCTGCTCAGAACATTTTTTTTTAATCTTTAATATTTCATTTAGAAAACATTTTTATTTTCACAGACTCCAGCCAGAGGTCTTTCTAGTCATACAGGAATGTAGCAAAGGTCATTAAATATCTTTGATGTGTTTTTAAAAATGACAGTCTTAAATGTTCTTATATCTTCCTGCTTATTTCTTACTGAATCCTCCAGCATTTTTTTTTTTTTTTTTTTTTGTTGAAGGTAGCCACCTACTTTGATACAAGCTTAGAACACAATTTTGTTTTGCAGGTGAACATTGTAAACTCATCCTTTTTTCCATCTCACTAAATGAAAACTATTTGGACTTTTGCATCAATTTCCAGAACAGGAATAAATTTTTGTCAAGTGGCAGAAATGATTTATACAGGTCTATTTTTAGAGTTGGACTGCTCATGCTTGAATACATGTAGGAGTGGGCCTGCTGTGACTGTATTCTGTCAGTGAAAAGCCTTGGTTCAAGAATTCTTCCCAATGTTTGTAAATGCTTAGAGCTTTTATTTTTATTTTTATTTTTATTTTTTTCCCCTGTTGTGATAAATTAAAAGGATGACAGTATTAATTCATAAGTGTATCTGCAATGTGATATATGTATTTTTCATACTATCCTTTGGGCAATACTGCACCATTGCTTGTCAGAGTCTCTTCATGATATTGATATCTGCTTTAACAGGACTCAGCAAGTTATACTGCATGTACACACAGCATGATTAGGAGGAACTGATGTGCAGAAGTAGGAATGAACTACAAAAGAAGATCTTAATCTTGTACCCCAGGTGTGTGCTTTGAGGGAACTTTGAAACAGTTCATCACTCTAGGTTCAAAGACTCAGTTTGTGCTTCTCAGCTTATTTCATCAGACCCTATTAGATGGTGGAAAGGGAAAATAAAACACCAACATGAAAGAAGCTTCAAGTTTCATCTGTCACATTAAAGACACTCTGTTAAAATAGTGTTAAAAAGCATCCATCAGGGGATTTGCTGGATTTATCCAGAAAAGGATAGCTTTCCTCTGCCTGTGGAGAGAATGATTAGCAAGGCATGTGCACACAGAGGCAGTGAGAATTAATTAGTGCCAAGCCCTCAAGTAAGCAGGATTGTGCGAGACTAGATCTCAGGTTGTAACAGCTAGTGTTGTCACCTGGGTAAGAATTTGGTGCACATACACATATTTTGACCTTCTAAGGGTCATTAAGGGTTTCTGAAGCACAGTTGTGTATAACTTTATTTTTGTCCTTGGTAATATACTTCCTCAAGAGTTCTATGGCTACAGTGCTGTATGACAGAAGGTAAATTAGCCCTACAAAAAATCTATCTTCTGTGTAGCAGTACAGAACCTTTTTAACACTTCTTCCTGTTTTAAAAGCAGCTAAATTTCTATACTTTCTTAACATTTTTTGACTGAACTAATTACCTCCAAACCAGTATTTTAAACATTCCTTCCCTGTTTGTCTGTCTCTGGTGAAATTTTATGATTCTCAGATATATAGGAGCAAGATCTGCTAAGGAGAAAGTCAATAGAGTATTTGTTTGATCAAAATAACCTGCAAAATTTGAACCCAGGTAGGTATGGTTTAACCACCTTGCAAGGTTGTTTTCAGTAGCTTAAAATGGACAGTAGCTTTCAGAACAAGAAGGCTTTCTAGTTATTCTCTTAGTACTGCTGTTGCTTAAGTATGAAATGCTAGGAATCCTCACTTTAAATTATAGGACTGTTGCTGTCTTTAAACAGCGTGGATACAAGTTCTAAAGTCTTCCCACTAGCTTTCATGGGATTTGAAATGTGTTTCTAGTATGCTGACTTGCACAGAGAAAAAAATAAAAGCTTTGGAGAGTTTGATGGGTTACAATTTCAAAAAAAAAAAAAAATATCTGTAGACATTAGTTTTGTTTCACAAAACTTTTTATTGCTTGAGTCAGAAATATAAAAACAATTGCAAAGAAAGATACTGATTATTTATTTATTTATTTATTTATTTATTTATTTATTTATTTTACCTGACATTTGGGGGAAATTGAGAAATACTCAGTTTGCACAAAGTTGCTTATAAATTGTCTTGTACTTGCTCACAGGTCAGTGTGGGCTGTCTGACAGTGTCTTAAACCTTGGCCAGTCTCAGAGCTCAACAGTCCTCAAAACTGTCTTTGCCAAGAGGCCTGCCAGTCATTTGTAAGCACTGAAAGAGGACTCAGAATTCAAACCAGCCTGTTTGTTCTCTTTTTCCTCTCCCTTACAGCATGTCTGTGTGCTGTGACTCATGGGCAGCCTGGCACGACTCCTGTCCTGGGACAGGACTCCTCCCTCCTGCAGTTCCCACAAAGAGTGCCTCACTGCAGAGACAGCAGCCAGGCAAACAATATATTAATTACTGGGCGCAATCTCTGATTTTGGTATTTTCAACAAAGTAAAGGTTTTGAAGCAGGGTCAGGCTCATTTTTCTTCTCGCCATTTGCCTCTGGCTCATCTGGCTCTTGGGCCGCACCCAAGCTCCAGCTCTCTCTGCACAGCAGTCTGTGTGGTTCAGTTCAGTCTTTGTGCCTAAGATAATAAATTGAATGCTGTCGTGGAGAAAGCCTTAAAAACTGGATTTGTCTCTGTTCCTTGCACATCCAGTTAATAACCAAAGTGTTTTAAGATTTATATTCCTACATAAATGGTGCCAGGACTACGTGAAATGTTAGAACTGCCTGGGGCTGGACTTCCTCTGGGTGCTGGGCAAAAGCCAATTTTTGTGTCTCTCTAGTCCTTTTAAGGACACGTAACATACCTCTGCAACAGAAGTGATGCAAAAATCAAGCATAATAAAATTAGTATTATTTAAGAGACTCTTCTTTCTGCCTTGCTCCAACAGCTCCTTAATTTGGGGAATTTACCAGGTTTATTTAGGGAGGAAGAAAACAAAGACTCAGAACTATCTTTTTTGCAGAACCTGAATCAGCAGGATGCATTCCTCATGTCTTGGCAATTTGACTCATTAAAACCAGCAGGACTACTAGCTGGGACAGATTAAAACTTTCCCCTCAATCCTTTTAGTAGGGAATTTAGAACTTGATACTTAGTGATACAGGGATTCTTTATAGCACTGACTGCCACATATTATTATAAGAAAACTGCAGTTACATACATAATAAAAAATGAATGATAAAATCTTTCAAGAATTAGAAGAGAATTATCAGTTTGAACAGCACGAGAATGATTCTTCTTGTGACATGAATGGAAAGAAAAGCTTGTTACTGCAGGGACTGAGTCTCAGTCCAGTCCTGTTGTGTCTGAAGATGCTTGAAGATGTCTCCTAGTCATGGTGGAAGTGTATCAGTCTTAAAACTGAATCTACTGCACAGCACTGATAATTTGCACTGATAAGTGCCTGCTAGTGGACCAGCAGAAGGGGATTAGCATAAGAGCTGTGATGTGGTTTAAAGTTGAGAGAGAAAGTGAGTGTCACTGGTTAAGTATTTGGAACTGGAACTGTAAGAGTAAATAGTAAAAACTATTAAAAAATATCAGAAATCTGGAAATGGCAATGCTTCTGTATTTCAGTAATAAAAATGTTATGTTGGTATACATTGCGGTGCTGCTCAGATAAAGCTACAAGACATTTCAGCATTGTGTGCTGGTCGTGTGAAATGTGATGAGGTACTGACTACTTAGAAGAATGTTTTGTTTTATTGTAGAGAAGATTATGGAAGAAATTATGGAGAATGTTATTCTGGGAGTTATTGGAAAATACTTGAAAGAGAACGCAGTCTTTGGTCGTAGCTAACATGGGTTCACAAGGGAAAAGCCCTGCTTAACTCAGCTTCCTTTTGCAATAAGTTTGCCCACCTAGTTGACCAAGTGAAGATAGTAGATGGTTTTTTTTGTTGTTGTTGTTTTTTGTTTGTTTGTTTGTTTTGTTTTGTTTTTGTTTTGTTTTTGTTTTTTAGCAAAGTTTTAGATACAGTCACATATCTTTTGGACAAAATTTCCAGCATGCAGCTAGACAAGTGCCTAATACATTGGATGAACAGTTAGCTGATGGATCACACTCAAAGAATTATAGTAAATGGGGTTACTTCAGGCTGATGGCCAGTCACTAAGGAGGTTCCCCAGGGCCACTTCCCTTCAATGTTTTTGTAAATGATCCGGACAAGGGATTTGAATGCATACTAAATAAGTCTGCAGATGATACTAAATAAGGAAGAAATGTTGACTCCCTTGAGGGTGGAGAAGCCTTGCAGAGAGATCTTGACAAATGAGAAGGATAGGCAATCACCGGTCATATAAAATTTAACAAGTGCTGGATTCTGCATCTTGGACAGGGCAACCCTGGCTATATGTACAGACTGAGGGATGAGATGTTGGAAAGCAGCACAGCAAAAAGGGATCTGGGGATTTTGGCTGATGGCAAGGCAAATACAAGTCAACAGTGTGTCTTGGCAGCCAGGAGGGCCAACCGTATCCTGTGGTACATCAAGCACAACATTGCTAGCCAGTCAAGGAAAAGGATTGTGCCACTCTGTTCTGTTCTGGTGTGGTCTCATCTCAAGTACTGTGTGCAGCTTTGAGTGCCCCAATATAAAACAGAGATAAAACTATTACAGAGCATCCAAATGAGAGCTACAAAGATAGTGAGGGGTCTAGAGGGCATGAGGAGTGGCTGAAGTCACTTGGTTAGTTCATCTCAGAGGAGACAGGGGAGGCCTCATGGCGCCCTGCAGCTCCCTCACAGGGGGAGCAGAGGCAGGTGCTGATCTCTGCTCTTTGATGACAGTGACAGGACCTGAGCAAATAGTGTAAAGCTGAAACAGGGAAAGTTCAGGCTGCATGGTTCTTCACTGAGAGGGTTGTTGGGCACTGGGACAGGCTCCTCAGGGCAGTGGTCACACCACTGAGCCTGCTGGAGTTCAAGAAGTATTTGGACAGTTCTCTCAGATATGTGGTCTGATTTTTGGGTAGTCCTCTGTGGATCTAGGAGTTGGACTTGATGATCTTTGTGGGTCCCTTCCAGCTCAGGATATTCTATGATTCTTAATTCTATGATTGTATGAAAGAGGAGTAATCAGATGTTAGACACATGTTGATTTCATGGGTGACATAAGAGAACTAGTGCTTCATGTTGCCAGACAGCCAGAAAAGGCTTGTTCATGGCTTTTAACTTTTCTGTTTGATAAATTTAGACAAAACTGAAGTTCTAGTACCTTTTGTGTTTAGGAATCTATCACCACTTCCCCTTCAAGAACAGCAAAATAAATACATAAAATCCTGAGTGTTGATCTGGAATATAAATGTTAGAGTACCCTGTGAATAGGCAGAGTCATCAAAGGCAAGGTGCTCTGTGTGATAAGAGCATTAATCATAATGACTACTTTTACATGGTACAAAACGTGAAGATTACATTAGTAAAATTTGTTTATAAACCAGTAGCTCAAGTCATGGTTGAATACCTGGGAGATGATGTTTATCCTGTTTATAATTTGACCATATCTTTAGCCTAAATCTAGTCAGTACTTTCAGTAATGGACCTCCTAAAATATACACACCAAAGTCAAATTTCTGAATTCATCCTCTCTGAGAGAAGTATTTCATGGCCTAATCATTCTCAAAGCCATTGCTGAGATTGTCTAAACCTTTTCAGTCCCTCTGTCTTCTCTTACCAGGTCTGCACAGGTGCCTTCATTCAATTGTAATTATATGTTTGGGGAACAAATGGTGTATAAACCTAAAAGGAAATTGATAAAATGTACATGTGTTACTTGCAGGTAATGCTAATAAATCATGAATCTGGGCAAAATAGCAGATGTCATGGAGTAGCTGCTGCTCAAAGATCCTCGTTATGTATGTTGCCAAAACGCTGTCTGGACTTGGAAGAAAAAATTTCTGCACCACTAATCCTCCAGCTGTGTTGTTCGGGTGCATCTGTATCTCTTTATGATATCCCTGTTGAAGAAGACTGACTAGATAGATTCTGCTCTTTACCTTTTCCATTTCTTTGTTGGGATTTCCAGAGCACAGCAGGCTCCAAGAAGCCTGATATCTATCAATATATTTGTCTTTTAATGGCTGTTAAGTATTCTTGTCATATGCTGATGTGGTGTTTTTATCCTCATGAGCAACTAAACTCCACCACATTATTCTCTCACTCCCCCTCCTCAAATGAGTAGGGGTAGCAAATACAATGAAAAAGGGCTCAAGAGATGAGATAAGGACAAGATCACTCAATCATTATCAACACTGGCAAAACAGACTCAGCATAGGGAGATTAATATAATTTATTGCTTATCACTAGGAGACTAGAGCAGTTAGAACTGAAAATAAACTAAAACACCCTCCCTCCCATCTACCCTCTTCTACCTCCTCCCACCAAGCAGTGCAGGGGAACGAGGAATGGGGGCTGCAGTCAGTCTTCACCACTCCTTCTCAGTCACTCTCTGCCCCTGCAGATGTGGGGTCCGTCCCATGGGATGCCATGCGAACTGGGCCTGCAGGGGCTGCCCACAGTCAGCAGCTCTTCAAGAACTGCTCCCACATGACTCCATACCATGGGGTCCATCTGTCAGGAACAAACTGTTTCAGCATGGGTCACCAGCATGGGTCAGTGCTAAAAACAGCTGTGGTTTAACTGTATTTAGTGTGGTTAGTGGGTCAAGAAAGTTGAGAAAGGTTCTCCTTTCTACTGTACTCTGCCCTGGTGAGACTGCATCTAGAATATTGCATCCAGTTCTGGGCCCCTCAGTTCCAGAAGGACAGGGAACCGCTTGAGAGAGTCCTGCAAAGAGCCATGAGGATGATTAAGGGAGTGTATAATCTCCCTTATGAGGAAAAGCAGAAGGAGCTGGGTCTCTATCTTGGAGAAGAGGAAACTGAGGGCAGACCTTATTAATGCTTACAAATATGTAATAGGTGAGTATCAGGAGAATAGAGCCAGGCTCTTCTCAGTGAAACCCAATGATAGGACAAGGGGAAATGAGTGCAAACTGAAACATAGGAGGTTCCGCTTAAATATGAGACGAAACTTCTTCACTGTGAGGGTGACAGAACACTGGAACAGGCTGCCCGGGCGAATTGTAGAAACGCCTTCTCTGGAAACATTCAAAATCCGCCTGGATGCTCTCCTGTGTGATCTGATCTAGGTGTTCCTGCTCCGGCAGGGGGTTTGGACTAGGTGATCTTTAAGGTCCCTTCCAATCCCTAACCTTCTGTGATTCTGTGATTCTGTGATTCTGTGATCTGCATGTCATTGAGTAATGGAGATCTCTTAGTCACAGAAGGGGTTTCTGCAAAACCCCTTCTGGAGCTAAATTGGAGCTAAATTTCCCTCTGTAAATAAAAGGCAGGCAAGTCCCTGATGACAGATGACATATCAACTAAAAGATGTCTTGTTACCTTTTGGTAGGCCTTTATGTAACAGAAGAGAACATGTGGGAAAACAGGCATGGATCAAATCCAATTGTTTTAATTCTGGCAAGAATTAGAAATAATTTCCCCTTAGATTTGCAATCCATTTGCATACCAATAGAAGATGTAAGGAATTGTTGGTCACTTCGCAGTTGGAATGGCACTCGATCTGTCATTTCTAAGTTAGATCCTTAAACTGTAAATTAAGAATTGGTTCTCTGCTTACAGCAAAACAGAATTTACGAATATTTTGCAGAAGAGGGAGAAGTCAGCCATCTGGAAACATGTGGGCTGGTTGCAAAAGCAGGAGCAGAACAGCTTCATTGCTGTGAGGCCTCGTTACTGTGTCCCAGCCATCTCTGCCAACCCCCCCTTGTGCTGCAGCTGCTCTGCAGTACCAAGGAGCCTGAGCAAGGGTATGGCTGCTTACAGAGATGCTGCTGTACCCTCCACAACTTTCCTTCAGGTTATGATAGGAAGGAATCGCAGCCTGAAGGCTTGTTCATTAGTGCATCAGAACACGTAATTCGTTAACACCTGAAGACTGTGAAAATTGGCTACTCATCTTGGCTTCTGAATCAAGCTTAAAAGAAAAACTCAAGATTTAGTTGCTAAACCTTGGAGAAGAAAAGCAAGTGTTTACCAAACAGAAATACTACTTATAC
This sequence comes from Aythya fuligula, assembly GCF_009819795.1. Lineage (NCBI taxonomy): Eukaryota > Metazoa > Chordata > Aves > Anseriformes > Anatidae > Aythya > Aythya fuligula. The sequence continues at coordinate 49,932,611 of NC_045593.1, forward strand.
TTCAAAAGAAGATTTTCAAAAATGCGTATTAAAATCCCCACCAGAGCTTCAGCAGTGAGGACCTTGCTCTCTATGGAGGTGTCTGTTTTGATAAGGCTTTGCAGTTGGGCTCTGGTGGCTAAAAAAATGGTGTGCTGTAAGAAAAGCATCTGAGAGCTTTTCAAGATAAAAGATGCAGGTTGTCTGAAGAGATTTGTAAGGCTCAGGAAATGTAAATTCAAAGTATATAATTGGTTCAGTTCAGAAGATACCCTGGTAACTCTTACGGCTTTTCTGTGCTTAAGAGGTGGAGAGAAAGGGATTTAGCAATCTCTCTAGAACAGCCTGTCCAAAGTCATCCTGTTGAATATCTACTTGTAAATCAAGCCCTAGACTAAGTTCACTGGAGAGATCTGCTGCCTTGGGACTGCAGTTTTGGTGACCTTGGAACTGCACTTTTGGTGGCCTTGGCTCTGCAGAGGCTGCTTGCCCTGTCACAGGTATTGTATATAAGCAGCCAGAGCAAAACTCATGGTCCTTTTTGGATAAAAACCAAAATCTCATCTTCTCACAAAGATGTTGGATGAGAGTTTTTAATTAGAGTGAGAATTTTCTTTAGAGGGAGAGATTGTCCTCATTGCTATGTTATGAAAAAACACATCAGGCCTCACGTTTGCAGAGGACAGGATAATCGTGTCTTAGGACCCCTCTTAAAAACAAGCAGGCAAACAAAAAGCTATATATTCATGGTAAGATTTCCCCAATCTTATTTGTTCTGTTTTGAAAATGTTTTCCCAAAGGAGGTTCTGAGTGTTGTGCCTTGTTTTCTCAGCTCTTTGAAAGAGCAGCCTCTTCTTTCTGACAATCTGACAAGTTTGATATTGCTGATTTAAAGAAGAAAGAGTAAGACAAAGACTGGTGGATCAAACCAGCAAAAATCAGACTAATCAACTGCATGAAAGGGCACATCTGCTTTATCACATAGTCATGTTTTACTCCTCAACACCATTACCTTCAGGCTAAATTAGTGTGTTGATGTGCATAGGATCTTTTTCTTCTGTAGTCCGAGACTGATTCCTTGACTTCACTGGGCTAAAGCACTGAAAATTGCAAAAGTTGCTGTTTACTGCCATGAAAACTTTCAAAACAAAGCAAATCAAAACACCAATAGCTAAAAGAAGACACTTCAAGTCTACTTTGGTTCTGCAGTCTGTCTTTTTTAGTGTGTTTCTTAAATTATATGCTGTCAGCTACATGTTCTGGCAGAAATAGGCATTTTAAAATGCAAATGCATTGCTAGCACAGAAAAATATTATAAGGATTTCGGGACATATCAGACCAAGTGCCAAATGGTGTTTTAATTTAGCATTAGACATTTGTTATAAAAGCAATGACCACAGTAAACTTGTCTGGTATTAGTGTGAATGTCATGTGTTCCCACAGGAGATCCATTGAAATTCAGCTATAATTAATGTACCATTGCAGCAAAGTGTCAGTGAAAGGTCATACTTTCTAGTACTTGTCCTTTCAAAACAATTAAGCAATTAATTACCATTCTCTAACCTCCTGCTCAGCTAAATGCCATTCTGACAAAAAGATTCTGTTTCTTTATATCCTGTTATTCCTGTCAAATTATCTACTCAGGCTTTAAAAAATAACTTTTTTTCTTTACGTCACAAAGGTCTCACGTGGAAGTAGGTCATTGAAATTAACAGTGATGATTCAGCTTGCAAGTTTTGCTGCTAGCAGATCATTGGTGACATTAAACTGCCTTTTATTTACAAATAGGAGAAAAATAATGCACTTTACACCTCTGAAATGGCAGAATACTTTCTGTGAATTCTTGTGCACTGTTCTTCTGCAAGGACTTGCTTTTATATGTGTTTCCCCTTCTTTAGATTTTATTGTCTTTTGCATAAATCTCATAAGCCAGTTACTTATTTCTAGTTTTATCTGGATCTTCGGTGATCACTTCTCTTTCTGCATTTAGATAGGATATGAATGTTCCTCAACTGGCTTTAACAGCTGTTTTTCTACTGCAGGGAGCCTTGGAAATGGTGGAAAAATCTAATAACCACCATTTTTTATTCACAGTGGATAGCTTTTGATTTGAGGGTGGGGCTTTTTTTGCATAACCTGGGATATGTGGACTTCTTGCCTGCCATGCAGATTCATTGTTAGCTGCAGACAATTAAAGGAAAAACATATGCAAATCCCCATTGTGAGCAACATGACATTGTTATGATGAAGCAGGATGAAGATGCCAGTACAAGAAAATCATTGGTGTTCACTAAATTGAAACAGAAGGTAGTGGCCTTTAGAGGACACTGCTCAGCACAAAAACAACAGATCAATTGGAAAGCTGTTGATGGAGCAATAACCACAGCCCTTGAACTATTTACCTGCTGAAGCAATTTTATGGCTTTCTAGCACTTAATCATTTTGAATGACTAAAAGTCTTGATCTGTGGATCTTAGATCTTAGATCACTAAACTATGGCATTCTATAAAAGGTCTTGGCATACTTTTAATATAAAATATATATGAACATATAAGCATATATTATATATATATATATACACATTATAATATGTAATTTTGAACTGTGTATCTGTCTGAACCTGGAAGTCAAAGGTTGTCTATCACTAGAGAAGTGATAGCATTTATCACTTGGATCAGTAAGGAATACAAAAGCCTGAGTCTTCCTCTGGGCATTTTATTATGGATGAAGAAGGCTCTTCAGTTTTTAAAAAAAAATCTCCAAATGAACAAATTTAACTAGGACCACAGCCAGGATTTGAGAGCGGAGACAGGATATGAGACATGATCCCCTGTAGCACTTATTCTGCTTTCAGAAGTGCTGCCTCCACTCCTTTCTGCTTCTGTCCCTGTGCTGGCAGCAATGGTCAGGCAGCTAGATACCTGAACCACATGCAGTAAGGTCCAGCATCCCTGTGGATATCTAGCTGGGGGAGTCCTATCTGAAAGATTCAAGTGTTTAGCTGAGTAATCAGTGTGCTACTATCACTGACAGCAGTGGATGAAATTTCTTGAGAGTACAAATGTCTTTGCAAAGTTGTGCTAATTTCATATGAACGTATTGATGTTTTGAGTATATTTTTGAATGCACTGATTTACCGAGAGCAGGCTCATCCTGTGTAATCCTTCACTAAAATAAACATCAAGACTAATCTGAAACTCAGGCATGGGTCTTAGGTTTAAGGCTATCAATTTTTTCTCTTCATGATGGGTTGTCTGTCCTTCGGGTACTGATATTTGACTGGTTTATTTACCTGCTCATTTTCTCTTTGAAGAAGCAAGTAGTAGGGACTGCTATGTAGCTTTTAATCCCTGCTCTGTAAACATTCATATCTTTGTTTCTCCTTCCAATTTTCTGGCTTGATGCAGTGCTGTATGGTTAGTAGTTTAGATTAATTTGAATTACTGCTAGGGATAAGGTATTATTCAGCACAAGAAGTCTGCCCCTAGGCTTTCAGTTCTAGAAGGATACTAGACATTAACACTTCTTTCTCTGACTGCTTAAGCTTTGATCTTGCAGAACAGTGTGAGCCATGACAGGAAGGCTGGGTGGACAGATTTTGTAGATAGCCCTTTCCAGGTTAGACTGAATTAAAGCTTTGCATGCTCAAAATATTAAGCAATGGATGTAGTCATAAAAAAATCAAAACCAGTCATAAATCTCAAGATTTATGTGACTTCTCACTTACTAACAGGGCACTATACTGTATTTGTGATGAGGTTCCTCATTCCACCTCATTCTTATGATCAGTGTTGACTGCAGATGTCTGAGATTTTGCTGTGTTTCACAGTTCAGGATTTCACAGAACAGCCTGAAAACAAGTTTGATTCATGGGGTGAGAGGGCGTTATTCCATTTATGTTAATGAAACAGTAGGAATAGACTTGTTGCAGGCAAAGTTAATATATTGCCTCACTTGGATATCTTTACAGACCCTAATTTTGTAATTCCATCTTCTCAAAACAGCCACAACCAACACTGGCAACAGCGCATGCTAGGCATATGGTGGGGCTCACTAAGTTATTATGTGCCCAAGTGGGTAATAAGGTAGCAACCACATAGGAAAAGCTCCATTTTGAGTCATTATGCATTCAAAATCTCTTGTTCTGCATGTACATAAATGCTGCTGCTCACTTCTGCTGGTCTGTCAGTAAGAGTTGTTTTATGTACGAGTTTATTTTCAAGTTCAAATGGATTTTCAGCTCTCTTTTAGGGCTTTGGCTGTTTCATAGATATTTCAAATTGAGTTACTATTGAAAAGGAAAAAAAAAAATCTTCAGCCAAAAACTATTTTCATGATGTATTTGCTCCTCAGTATTCTGATAGTTAATTTTATTGCAAGAGAGACGTATGTCTCAATAGATGTGAATTCTGAAGCCTTTGGAACATTAAGTGACCCACAGGGGAAAGGAATAATATGCTTCCACTTACAGCAACCAGTCACAGAAATCCCAAGCATACTGAGGCTGAAGGAGGAGATGATGCAGACACCATTCCCTTTCCTGATTGCTATCTGTGGCTTTAAGGGATATGCAGAATGTTCTGCCTGTCACGTCACATCTCAGTGTTAATATTGATTATGACTTTTTTGTTTCAAAAAGGAAAGCATTTTTAACTAAGATTTCTTCAAATATTAACGGTGCAGGAAAAAGAAAGACTGTCCAGCACATCTGGAATTGTCTACACCTCTGCCTGAGACTAGAATTGCAAAATGATTTAATCATTTCTAGGTTAGCATCCCTTTCTTTTCCATGGCACCCACTCTGGCACCTGTATGTCTCTGGGGAGTCTAAGTCTGCTTAAGGAATAATTGAGGAAAAGTATGTCTGCCTGCCTTTCTAGCTCCACAGGCACTGGAAGAGTCTGCAGTGACAGAAATGCTTTTGAATGCATAACATGAACTATACACAATGCCTTGAATTACACTATTGTGGAACTAGGATGGCACCAGATGGATGTGAGAATTCTGATTTTTCTCCTAAATCCTTTTGAACTTTTCTAGTTTTGGCTGATAGCTTACCGCTTAGTTCCTGGGGCTGCAATCTGGAGAAGGGCACATAAAACGCTACTAAATGAAATTACAGTTTTGTGTATTCTGTTTACTCATACTTTGTACATGAATTTTACAGATGCTTGGGTAGTAGCGTAGTGGGGAATATAAACAGAACAAAAAGTTCATCAGTGGCATCCCTAGTTGAAAGCTGCAGAGCTTTAGGACTGTTTTCTACTGATATAACATAGAAGTTTGGCTTTTTGGGCTTTTGGGATCTGTTAACATTACGACAGTACTTTGAATTCAATGGATTACCCTCAGGAAGCTTCGAACTCTGATGAAAGGTAAACTCTTTTAAACAGAAGGAATCTGAAATGTATTTTTAGTTAATCATCTAATTATAGTCTGTTGGGGGGAAGAAAAATGGGCTACAGGCTTTCAGCTGCTGACAAACATATATTATCTAAAATGTTTTTCGTAAGTTTTTGATCATTATGGTAGGCTGAGGGACAGCCTACTGGAAAAGCTTTCAAGCTTTCAAACTCTTAATGTGCAAGAGGCTTTCTCAGGGATTTAGGATAATCAACCCCACTTCTCTCTTACTTACACCTTTGTGTTAGGAACAGCTTCTCAAGAATCAAGGGTGGTTGATTTACCCAAAATGTGTGTAAATTGGAGAATCGTGTTGTCTTCAGCTTTAAACAGAAAATAAATAAATAAAAAATAAATCATTGCAGCAGACTGAGCTTTAGTTTTCTCTCAGGATGTCCTGCTGGGGCAACTTTGAATCTGCATTTCTGTCAGAGGGCAGAACAAATCCTTCCTATAAGAAACCCAGCTGTGTCCTGGAGAGCAGCGTGGTCCCATGGTCCCAGAGCAGTGGCAGTGCTGTGCTAAGTGTGGATATGAACACTGGGGCTCACTGGGACCGAGTTCTCATTGGCTCCTGGGGAACATTAGTGGAATTAGGCATGTCTCAGCTGTTTCAGCTCCTTCTTCACCTGTGTATAAAGACCTTTAAGTTTGTTGTAACTGAACTGGGAAATAGTTGTAGAACTTTTCAAAGTTTCTGCTTGTTCTGCCAACTCTCACTTCAGTTAAAGTAGTGTATTCTACATTGTCTATTGTCCAGTTGGCTTGCTTCATGGTATTTTAACACTGCAGTGGAGCCTATAGCTGAAAAAAGGAATTTTAAATAGAAGTGATGAAGGTATATCCTGCTCTCCATCAGGCTGATGTTTAAGTGTTAATAAATATTTTATATGCATAGAAGAATTTTTATTACAGTGTTTTATTATTCCTCTTATTATTTTGGCATACAAAAAAAAATAACAATGCTTGGCAATGAAATGTAGTTGTAAGTTTCAGGTGCCATGTAAAAGTGCAAATACCTACTTTTAAGGCACTGAGTATTACCTTAAGGACCGTTGATTTAACTTACTTGATAATTCTGCATGTGCTGTTCTGTAGTTAAGGTGACATTAAAAGACAATGTCCAAGTCACTTATGAAATGTTTGAAAACTATTAGGAAATAATAGGGAGAATGGGCTTAAATGGAAGCTGGAGTTTTCTGGCAGTTGTGTTGACATTTATTGCATGGTTTCTAAGCTAGACATGAATTTTTATTTTGCAGATCTTTTGAAATGCATCATAACATGACACAGGACAAGTTACGTAAAAGTACATAAAATATCAAAACATTGATTTAAGAAAGACGATTGAACAGTTGAAGGAAAAGCCAGTAGACATAGGATGAAATGTGTCTATGACCAAAGAAATCTGTCCCTCTCAATTTTTTAAAAAGTGCTGATCCTAGGTGAAAGGATATCTAATGGTTCATACACTGTTTAGAGAATATCAAAACTGCTTTTCAGACACTGTTTGTCAGCAGGGACTTTTTTACAGATTCCAAAATTGACCTAGTCATGATTGTCAAGGTTTGCAGAATAATAAAGCACATCTGCCTCAAGATTCAGGATCTACACTTCAATGCAGAAAAAATTAGCAGTTATCATTTTTGAAGAAGCATCATGGTAAGGACAGTCCTTGCTGTATTTAGACTGCTAATTGTGAATGCCCAGTGTAACATTTGATAAGATAAATAGTAAAATAAAATATTTTTAACCAATCACTGTTCTTTAAACAGTGTTGATTTGTAACCTTTGGGTAGAAACACTGCTTCTTTGGCAACAAAACACTGGATTTGTCTGGAGAAATGAGAACTCTTGAGAGAACTGTATCTCTTACCTGCAACTGATTATATAACCTTGTTGTTCATTCAGTTGTGGAAGATACTGAATCAGAAGTCAAGAGACTTTGAGTTCCTTCAGACTCCTGAAATCAGGGGATCAGCTTAGGTTTTATGATTCAATAACTAGGTTATCCAGTAAAAAATATTGATCCTTCCAAAGTGAACAGACTAATAAATAAACATTTTCTGACTGTGGGAAGTTAATCAAAATCTCTGCCTTGCAGATGAAGGCCTGTCTTGCAGAATTTGTAATGTGTGTTTTGTGGCTTTGTGGTATTAAGTAAAGTAGAGAATCGCACCTGTGGCCCCTATACACATCAGGTTATTTTGCTTCAGCAATCTGATTATTTTGAGGCATATTGGTATTTGGGAGCAATGCTTTTATGGAAAGATATTGGTTAGGATGAGGAATTTCTCTTTACATTTCTCTAAAGAATGGATAGAAATATACTGTTTTGCAGAATAGGACCTGTATGTTTGTAATCAGAAATGGTGATGTGCAAATCATGTGTGGGAGAATGGTGGCATTCCCCCATTCCATGGGGGAATGGTGGTTTAGATTACTACAGAAGATCCAGGTACTACTGCTGCTATTTTTCCCCATAGATTATGGTAAAACACAAACATGCTGGACATGATTCAAACAAGCAGAGAAAACTCTGTTGTAAAGCAAGATGTATGTGTACTCAAATGTATGTATATGCGGGGTGGTGACTGATTAAAAAAGAAAGTACTGAGGAAGATAAAACACAGAAATAGAAGAAATGAACTATTGCTAGGCACATCCTATGTGAAACAATACCACACAAACTTTTTGTGCCTTAATTTGATATTTCCTTTTGAAATCAATTCCCTTCTGCCCCCAGGAAAAATAATATATATATATATATATATGTGTATGTATTCATCACTAATGAGGCAGTATGAATGGGACAAGGAGGCATAATAAAATCATAGAAATATAGAACATTTTAAGTTTGAAAAGACCCTTGTGGACGTCAAGTCCAACCATCAACCTAACCTACAAAGTCCATCACTAAACCAGGGCCCTGCATCCACACATCTTTTATATACCTTCAGGGATGAGGATTCTACCACTTCCCTGGGCAGTCTGTTCCAATGTCTAATCCCCCTTTCCATGAATAAAATATGTCTGATACCCAATCTAAACCTCTTCTGATGCAACCTGAGGTTGTTTCCTCATGTCCTATCACTTGTCAACTGAGAAAAGAGACCAGCACCCATCTTGCTAAAACCTCCTTTCACAAAGTTGTAGAAAGTGATGAGTTCTCCCCTCAGTCTCCTTTTTTTCTAGACTAAACAACCCAAGTTCCCTCAGCTGCTCCTCATAACTCTTGTTTTCTGTTCCCTAAAGGTAATGTAAAGGTGCAACTGGCAGCTCTGTTACTGTGGGAAAGAGAATAAAAGACTGGTATAAACTCAGAACAAAGTTAATTCCCTTATCTTCTGAGGTGACAGCCTGCTGAAAAAGATGTTATGTATTCTGCAAAATATTGAATAAGCGTGCTCCCAAGTAAGCTCACTGTATCTGCTATATATGAGAGGACAGAGAAGTAAACACCATGGTCTTGTTAGCTCTTGTCTGATTACTATATGGGAGATCCTACTGCAGGGTTTCTGGAAAGTTCCAAAGGTGCACTTGTTGATGGTATTCAGACCAAAAGTGTTTTTGTCTCTTCCTTTTGAATGGTTTCTCAAGTCTACCACAGAGAACGATCTTCAAAGAATAAACCAATAAAACCATGGTGTAAATGTGGTTAAGCCAATCAGCCATGCTAAATCACTCCAGATGTGTTTTATATATTTTGTAAGCAATGTACAGTTGTTTAAGACATGCACCAGCTGATGCTGTGTTTAATAGAGCGTGTAAGAGTGATTGTCATTTACATCATTGACAGTGTCTGTCACAAGGCAGAAAAGTAACTGCAGTGGCCAATGATAAGAACTGGAACTTCAGTGTAAGAGAGTCCATTTGGCAAGAAACTACAATGAAAGAAAGTTCTCCATGTCCATCCTCCTTAGGCAGGGCTAGTCAGAGAAAAAATGCCCACATTTGAGCTGTACCAGCAGAAGCTTCTTCCAGTCAGGGCTCAGTGTGATACACAAGATGTTTTTTTTCCTTCCCTCCTTCCTCTAGCCTTTCTCCCTGTAATATAAATGCACTTCATTCTCTTCTGCTGTGGCTGTGCTTAACCTTGCTGCCACAAAAAGAAAAACTGCATCTTGTCTTGGTTGCCCTGGGAAGCTCTATAGGCTAGAACAGGTGAACCTAGTTCTCACTGCAGGCACCAGAAGTCAGGAAGGATTAATGTTATCATTTTAGAGCTGGAGGAAGGAGAGACAAGAACATAGAAATATCAAGGCCAAAATGAGTCAGAGAAGAGATAAAAAGCCTGTGGAAGTTCCTATCCTCCTTAAAGTTAGTTATAGGAAAATTTTTCAGCATGAAGTCTTCAAAGTGCCACCTTTTTTCCTTCCTTCTAGGGTGAAGTGGTGGAATTCCCTGCAAGACCCTGATGCCTGCTGGCTGGCATGAGAAGGACCTACACATCTGGGAAATGGAGGTCCAGGTTCAATTGCTCTCCACTTCTTTAAAGGCAAGATCCTGAACATTCCACATTGCTGACCCTGGATTTTATTTTTTTCTTTTTCATTGTATATGACATTGGACCAGAGTTATATTTGCCTGACTTCCCACTCTCACTGTCTCACTAGCTGAACTATAGACATGAGTTCATAACCCTTATTTAGAACAAGTGGATTTGAGCTTTGAACAGAAATTCCTCACATACCAAGAGACTTCACAGGTGAAGGTTTATTCTGCAGTGCAGCAAATTGCTTGTGAAAATAGTTTGAAAAGACTTCTGCTCTTCTATAACGAACTGAGGAGGAGTTTCCAACCATTGGAAGCTCCAGAGTGGAGCTCTAGAAAAGCCTTCTGAAAGGACAGGTGGACCAAAGAGTTCATCTGTTTCAGAGTTTCATCCTTACACAATATCAAAAAAGATCTAATACTATGTTTTTATAAACACACTTATTGAACCATACCTTATTTTGCATATTGGCTTATTTTGGAGAAAAACAACAACAACAACAACAAAAAACACTGTTGTCTCTTCCTAGTCTTTCTGACCACAAAGCATAAAAAGTCATTATGTTGTTTATTATTAGTATTTTTTTTTCTTTGAAACCAGCTGTGCTGTGTCAAATATCCGTTTTGTAATATGCTTATAAGCTTATTAATATATCTACAGGGTTAATAGTTGCTTTGCAAGAGGTTTGATATTGAATATATTTAAACAGCAATTTAAGATGCTTTGAAATTTTGAAAAACTTTACCTGAAAGATTTTAGGGCTCTATTTTGCACTTGGCTCAGCAGAACTGTGTGGCTGTAACAGCCTGTTTCTCCCTGGTGTTTCATGCTGCAGGATGGCTGTATTTCAAAGTGCCTTCCAGGGACTTTTGTGAACAGGAGCAGTACATTGTCCCTCCAGGATGGTACAGAACTCCAATCAAAATAAACAATCAAACAAACAACAACAACAAAATCACACAAAACCCAACAACAACAACAAAACAACAACAGCAACAACAGAAGGGGATAAATTAGTGACGCTGCATTAATATATCAAAGTACCAGTGTAACATCACCAAAGCACCTGCATAAGTTAGAGAAGAATTTGACAATTGTGCAGGAAATATTATAGCAGCTAGGTGCCACAGAATTATTTGGATTGCCACTTATGGAATGGAGTGAAGGTTTGAGTTCAGACTAATGTCTGAACTCAAATGGAGTTCAGACATTAATGGATCTGCTTAAGGATGCTTGCTTTTCCTTGTATTCTTCTCACAAGCAAGGAACGCTATTATTCTATTTATGTTCAGTCATCTTTGTAACAATATTGGATGACTGTCTAATAGCCACAGAACCACAGGATAGCTTAAGTGGATAAGGACTGCTGTACTTTGATCCTAAATTCTGCTCAAAGCAAGTCCAGCTAAATGTGAGCTCTGCTTTCCTTTTGTGAAAATATCTGCTCTCATTTCCCATTTCTTGTGCTCATGACATCTCCTTGTGTGTTTTTATTTTTCCTGGAAAAAAATCTTGATGTGTATACAAGGAGGGAGTTGTGTTCCTGCCCTGTGACCATCTCCAAGCCACGTGGCCAGAGATTAAAAACTATATGTGCAAGACTATGGATTCAGCTATAAAGAAAAAGGAAAAACATGACCCATATGCACATTCAGAACATGAGAAAGGCCTAAGATGCATTAACTTCCTACACGATCTTAATTTTCACAAAAATGTCTCATTTTGTTCCAAAAACACCCATTTCAATATGAACCAAAAGAATTCAACTGCCCTTCTGCTGTAGATTGAATTGGCTTAAAAGATAGGTTGCCTTTTGCATGGACATAGTTGAGACTGTGCTTCAGTTCTGTGGCTATTTTTACACTGCCTGTCCTTCAGAAAAGAAGATCTGACACAGCACAGAATATATAAAAAAGAAGGGTAACATAGGATCCAAGTGTATTAAATAAATAAATACTCTTTGTAGGAGACAGATTTTCTTAGTTTGGAGTGAGCCCACAAAAATATTCATATTATAAGCATTTTGTCCCAACTCCAATACAGCAAACTTCTCTGTAGTCCAGAGCAGCTTTACTTGTCTTCTACATCTTGTTGTCTATCACTGAGCTCCCATAGTACAGAAGGACTGTCTTTCAGCAACAGCTGTAGAGGTATACAGCTGTATCTATACCTATACCTAATATAGGTAGCAAAGTTTCAGTTTACAACTATGCATCACTTCTCAGTACACTAATTTCTGTGTTGTAAGGTCCTTAGTACTTCTCTAGCTCATACCAAGGCTGAGACAGAAAGCCAAATTTGTTTATATGCCAGAGTAATCAATATTTAAACAGCAATGAAACAATAACAAAAACAAAATCATTGATCAGCTACACAGTGTTCATGGTTTTGGTATGTGTATTTACTAATACCATTTACATTTTGAATATTCTATACTTTTTTAAAGCCAAAGCGAGAATCACCAACATTTCTGTTGTTCTATAAATATGTCCAAAACAATTTTTTAATATTTTCATATGGAACTCATATGAAAAAAGAAGCCATAAACTTTGAAGAGAAGTCTCTGAGAAATAGGACTTTCTGTTTGACAAGCTCTGTTTTCATATATCAGCTTTTAATCCATACTGGCTAGCCAGCAGGATTTAAAATTGCCTAATTAAATGAGAAATGAATGACTGAACTTCCCAAGAGGCTAGCTTGGGACCACAGGTTGCCACAGCCTCCTCCTGGTTCCTGGAATTTTTCTTTAAAATGCCCTCAGCTAAACTGGATTAAAACCAATACTCAAGCAGCCGTTAACCAATTACTGTGGAAACCATTAGCCCTTCACCAAAGTATGAAATTCATAATCTCAGGAGTTGGTGAGTTAATATTTCCCCAACCTATTACCTGACCTAAAATAAAGAAGATTTTGTGTTCAGTGCTTCAAACAGATTTCTTGAAAGGCTGATGTATTTGCCAATAGGTCACTTATTTATTTATTTATTTATTTTTCTTCTCCCTCCCTTCTTCCCCCCCCCCCCCATATTATTTATCACTACAAAAAGAGGTTATAGAGGTGTCTCCATCCCCATGCTGTTTTTCCAAAGTTTGCATTGCATCAATTCACTTATGGCTGTCTGGATGCTGAAAGAGGGGTTACCTAGATGCTCACACTTTCACAGAAAGGCTTTGCAGTAAACTGTTTTATTTTTATTCATACCTGTTTTAATAAACTAAAATCTCAAGTAGTCCCTTAAGGTAATAAACCAGATGGATACAATAATTTACATATCTCAGGAGAACAACGCACATGCTCTTCAGAGATAGAGAGGAGAAAACACAAAACATTATGCATAAATTACTTATTTTTGCATGCAGTCAACACCAATCATTTAATTGAATTTAGCTACCTATTTACTGCTTTCTATTGCAAATTACTTTAAAGTAGTACAGCAATTTAGAATATTTTAGAACCAATAGAAATGAACTGATGTGAAGATCCTTAATGTACTGAAATATATCCAGCTGTAGTTGCTTATTATATTTTAATTGGTGTAACCTATAAATTATAAAAAGCAAAATAGTACCATTAAGTTTCCAAAATACATACTTATAAAAATTGCTAGCTGGTTCAACTACTCCAATGTCCAATGTACACGATTATTAACATGTTCTGAGTTAAAGTATTTTGTGACTTGGGAAGCATTTCTCTCAGCAGAATGTATGTATGCATGACTAAAGAATCTCACAGGTATTAATAAGAAGCAATTTAGATACAGATTCCACCAAATAAAATCTAAACTATTTTATCATAGGTATAGAGTCAGACATCGATTTGCTGATTTCAAAAAGTGAAATTTCCCTCAGGAAGGAATTTTATTTAGTTTAAATACATTTTGGGTAAATGAAAGCAATCTGTTGGTTAATTATTGGCTTTTAGAGATTTTTGTCTAATCCAAATCTGACCAAGATTAATGGATCTAATGGATAAAAATGTTTTAGTTGGTGATTATTAAGAAGATTGTTTTGCCTTTGTCTTTGTTGGAAATTTTTATTTATTTATTTATTTTTAGTTTATTTTTCCCTCTAACCAATATCAACCATTACAAAAGGCAATTACCATCTTAATTCAGCTGCAAAAAGGAAAGTTAGGTGCCTGAATTGGCTCTTGTTCATATGCAGGAGGTGTGGGATCAAAATGAAAGAGCTAACTAACCTTTTGTCTATCTGAGTAAGCCATTCTAGCCTGGTGGGAGACATCTGGCAGTAGGGTAATATACTGATGCAGGGAAGGATAGTGGTATTTACTCTGCAAGCAAACAGTTTCCCAACAGAAATGTTCCGCTGTGTTCAAATAATTGTTTATGTGAGGATATAAATGTGAGTGATTCACGTGGATGCTATAATTGTGACACTGTTTGGGGATGCTTTGTGAGGGTTGGGAGGGTATCCTTGCATGATCTGGAGAGTCACTAGAGCACTTATAGCTCTATGAATGCCTCTTCTTTGAACAGAAGAAGTTTGGTAGAACAATAGCGTTGGGCAAGTCCTTGAAAGATTTCCAGTCAATGTTGTTGTTTCTGACACGTTGTGCTTTTTAATTACAGTGCAACACTTCCTTGCCCTTTGTCTCTGAGCAGGAAATATACTCTGTGACAAGATGCTGGTCCATCAGTGTCTTTTCTTTCTAATGAAGACTACAAGGAAGTATTGACATGGGTTAGTTCCACAAGTTTTTGTCTGAGAAGTCCAAATTTGCCAGTTAGCAATAAAATTAAATTAGGAATATCTAAAAAGAAGAAACAACATGTAGGAGCATTTCATAATTTATCTTCATTCAAGTCTTGATGCAGGCTGTCTCAGGCCAATTTGGCCATTGTCTACTGTTAGACTAGCACTGTGAGTGTTTGTAATTTCCATGTGTGTAATTTGTTTTGCAGTAGTCACTGGGAGTACCACAGAATCATAGCAGCACAAACTATCTCTTCCCTAGTCCCTGCATCACAACACTGTAAAGAAGGGACTGAATGTGCAGAAAGCAAATGACTGGGCATCATGTCTGTCTTTTCTCTTGGTTGGTGGTCTTGTCTAAGTAATGCTTTCTAAGACAAGCTGAGAGCATTTGTGATATTGTGGAAGCACCTTCCAGTATTTTACACAGAGTGAAAGTGCACAACATTGAAATGATCTGGAATCACATTGACATGATTGACTCTGGTGTATATGCATACTTATCTACTGTTTTTTTGTGGTACTCTTCTATCAGCACATTAAGCAATGTGAATATCCATAGGTGTATGCTGTTATTTTCTCATCTTCCCTCCAAGAGGCTTCCATATATGTACAATATATTGTTTTGTGAAATTAAATTTTAAGATGAGTGTCTTAATTTACCACTGTAGTAAAGCTGTCTTGAGCCTGAAGTTAACCTGAAGCTTTAACGCGCCATTTCATGTTAAAGCTACTGGTAAAACTTGCACACTGCAGGTTATGATCATTAGTCACTTCCCTTGGGTACAGCTGTGAGATACTCTCCATGCATCCACAGCTGCAGACATGAACTGTTTGGGAAGCAGAATGGTACTGAAGAGAAAGGAGGCTACATCTTTGATGCAGACATTTCCCAAAAATATTCCCTACACTCAGCTCAAGTTCCCGTTTTCTAGGAGCAAAAAATTTTGGTGGGATGAATGCAAGTGTTGGTGCCAGCCATGATCATGTAAATCTCACAACATGATTTACTATCTTGTGCTGTCCATTGGCTGTAGTAAAGGTGAGAAGCCCATTTTCCCAGCATCAACACCAGTACAGGAGGTGGTACTAAGTGGATTTGCTGTATCAGCTATAAATGAATTAGAGCTACAGTATTAAAGTTTGACCATGGGGAATTCCAGATAAAGACCAAATTTATTCCAGTGTTTACCAAACTATCAGTTTCCTCCTAAGTGTATGTAAATCTGGCTGTAGAAAGGCAAAAGCTCTCCTTGGGGGTATTTAAGGAAAGGCTGGACGTGGTGCTTAAGGACATGGTTTAGTGGGTGATATTGGTGGTAGGGGGATGGTTGGACCAGATGATCTTGGAGGTCTTTTCCAACCATAATGATTCTTTGATTCTATGATTGTGAACCTGTAGCTGCCTGAGCCAACTAAATTAACATTTTTTAAGAAGTAGACTTTTATGTGGGACTTTCCTAGATGTTCAGTGAGGACTAAGTGTTAATCTGAGATGCATGTAGCATATCTGAGTTGAGTATGGTTCTTAATATCATGAAAATTTCTGTTTAAATTGAACCCTGAGCTGGAAAAATATGAAGAAAATGTAAAGGAATATTTATTATTATTGTTATTTTATTTTATTTTATTTTATTTTATTTTATTTTATTTTATTTTATTTTATTTTATTTTATTTTATTTTATTTTATTTTATTTTATTTTATTTTATTTTATTTTATTTTTAACAGAAGATAATATATGTACCGGGTCATTGGGAATTAACCCAGGCAAAAGTAACTGTAATTCATGGCAGGTGACAGTTGTTTGTTTGGATGGGCTGTTTTGTTTACATTTCAGATGTAATTCATGATCTTCCCATCATTTCCACATCACATTTAAATATATATATATATATTTTACTAGGAATTATCCACGATACAAAAACAAGTTCAAATTCCAACCCAGACATCA
Source organism: Aythya fuligula (assembly GCF_009819795.1). NCBI lineage: Eukaryota > Metazoa > Chordata > Aves > Anseriformes > Anatidae > Aythya > Aythya fuligula. The sequence goes on from NC_045593.1 coordinate 49,949,154, forward strand.
CACAGAAGCAAACTGCCTTGCAGTGGGCTGATCAACCATTTCATTTATTTTTTGCTAGTCAGTAACCAATGTTGTAAGGTTAGGGGTTCTGTCATCCAAAAGAGACAGGGTAATTATATCACCTATGCTAAGGTGTTTGCACATATGTGAAAAAGGGATGTTATATTTTCCAGGGGAAAAAAAAAAAAAAAAAAAAAAGAATGCTTATCTAGTTGAGAGGATCGAAATTTCATGCAGTGGGGTGATGCAAAGAACTCTTACACAGGCAGTCTCAATTGCCTCACTGTGTTAGTGTTTTTGAGTGCAAACTCGGTGCTTTAGGATTCGGCCTATTTACATCAACTGGAAGATAAAACTTGTATTTTGTCTCTAAGCAGCTTATTGCCAAAAAGGGTTTTGTAGCTATGTCTGCAAAATACAAGCAACTTTGAAGCTCTCCAAGCTCACCTTTCTCCTGCTGTTGTATTAAATGTGTTATTAAGAGAAAGCTCACACACCATGGAAATACATGGTGCACAGAATACAGTAGATCATAGCTGCTGCAACACATTCAGTACAGTATGACATCTATTACACTGAAGCAGATACACATCACACAATGTAATAGATGTGTAATGTGGCCTCTGATGCCTTGGCCTCAGGTGCTCAACGAATCTGCAACTGATTGAAGATTGTGTTGATTCATTTCTTTTCAGATTTCTACCTGCTTCTCCCAACCTTTTGAATAAACAGATGTTCAGTGATGAAATAAAGCCTACAAAGATTAGCACAATGCAAGATGTGCCATTATTATATGTAATTATATGTAAAACTAGGAAGCTAACTAAAATGCAGTGTTAGCTCTAACTGACTTCTCTTTTACTCCTCTTCCTTCCCTTCAGCCTCTGAAAAATAGTACCTTGGGACTAGAGAAAAAACATCCACATAATCCTCCAATAACTTTTAAGTTCTTTAGAATTATGAGTTAAACCTTTTGTCTTTTTTCCCTCCCACTATATGTAGCTGCATATGCAGTAGTTAGTATTATAAAATCTACAGTACTGACACAATGGGATGAATGAATTTTGGAACAGGAGACCTCATTTTAGATGTGATCTTTTTAATTTTTTTTTCTACTTTAGTTATTACCTTAAAATATTTTATATAGGATTAAAGACAAAATAGAAAAGCAGCAGTCCTGTTGGGACTGTTGCTGCTGGGAATATCTGTCAGGCTCTCCAGGTGTATGTGCTTTTAAAAGGCAAAAAGAACCATGATGAAAATCACTGTTTCACATTAGGCACAACATAACTAAAATAAATAATATGGTTGATACAGTAAAAAAAATACCTGTATTGGAAAATTAGGCTTAATTGTTAAAATTCCCTCTTCCCTTTTCTTGTTGTTGGTATGATTAGCAGCCAAATAGATTGTTTGTGTTTTGTGCACACATTTTATTCTGTTGAGAAGGGGATGGGGAGTTAATGATATTGTATTCCTGATCAGTTGGGCCCACTGCTCCTGAAGAAATAATTTATTTATTGTGGTTGTGGTGAAACTGATGGTGAAACTCTGACTGGGTTTGGTTGGACAGGACTGTGTTCAGAATGTTGTTGTTTATGTTTCACTTAAGGGAGATTGTTGAAAGGTTTAATTCACTTCTTTTTTTTTTTCATAACCAGTGAATTTGAAACATGAAGCATCCAGCAGAGGGAATTTAATTTCTGTGAAGGTTTAATGGTCACAAGTGAGAGCATGATAGAATGGACTACCCATTTTTGGTCTTTCTTACAGTTTATCTCCTCCACAAATTACTTTTGGGAATCTCCTTAGATGAGGAATCAAAGGACTGATGGGATTTATGGTAAACTGCCTTTGAAACTTCACTACTTTCTCTAGAAAAGGAAATTCTGGGGACTTTGTTTTCACTTGGAACTGAATGAAGTGTTCAGAGAGCATTACCATTTTCTGAGTATCTCTAATGCCAGTTGTCTCATATTTGGAAAACAGACCTCTGATACAAATAACAGAAAAATTTTAATTGTTTGTCTAACTATGAGGTAGATGAGCTCTGTAATTTGTCCCATAGTTTACTTACCATTTTGCAGCAAGGTCTTATCCTGAAACACCATGTGTGTGTTATGTCCCTTCTGAGATGTACTTTCCTTCAGAAGGAGCTAAGGGTTTGGGGCCTGGAAGGGACTGGCAAGAAGCATCAGCAAATCTGTGATTTGGGGCGCTAGTCTCCATAGCGTAAGGGCTTAAGATGCAAATTGGCCTGTCTGCAGTGTACTGATGACAGAAGGAAAAGATGTGCTTGTGGCAAAACTCAAGGTTTCATTGATTTTTTGCAGGTGGTTCTAATTTTCAACTTGTGAACTGGAAACATTGTTTGCCAATAAAGAAAAAGCTGTCCTTTTTGTGGAGACAGCTTATTGTTTCCTCCTTTGACCTGCAAATATATGTGTGAGAGAGAGGCACAGACATGCAAGAAGCTGGTCTGTTCAGTGGCTTTAATGTAAGTAAGCAAGTAATGTAATGTAAGTAAGCAAGAGTCCTGCTGACTGCAAGTGTCAGTTGTCTCAGTAATGCCATTCAAGGAGGCTGCAGCCTGGAGTGGGCAATGCCTCAGGCAAAGCGCAGGCCCAGTGGGTTGGTGCCGTAGGCTGGCTGGGCTGCCATGGCAAACAGGGCACAGGAATGGATGGTTCTAGGCCTCAGCTGCAGGGAAGAGGCCTGGAGGACCTATGGCTGAGGAGTGTCCTGGAATGGCATGGCATAACCACAGGCTTCTCAAAACTGTGCTTATTTTTGAGAAATGCGACCTCTCACATCACGGCATTGACAGGGCTCTGTAGAGGGACATCCCTCTGAGTTCCATGATAGAATGAAAATATTTTAATGCAACACTTACCTGAATTTTGCTATCCCTGTAGGTACTTTGGTTCAGCAATGCATATCAGCTTGTTCCTTTGTGTTGTTTTTGAGTAAACTTCCCTGCAGTGCGAGGCATGTGGTGTTTGTATGTGTTAGGGTCAGTCAGCAGCCTCTGGCTGATTCATAGAGTGTTCCTAAGTACTGCATATTTTCTGTCCTGTTAGAGAAATTAAATTCTGTTTTAAATTTTAAAGGAGACAATAGTGCCAAATTTATTTAGTGCCAAATTTATTATGTGGTATGACTGGGAAAAAAAAAAAAAAAAAAAAAAAAAAGCTGAAATATTTAATTACAGTAAGTTTTTTCTCAGATCACTAAAGTTCTATGAATGTTCCATTAAGCCTTGGACTATTTAATTTCCCAAACAGCTTTTTTGTATAGATACTGTGATTGTTATACACATTGTAGAGCTGTGTGAATGAAGTACTGCAGTTGTCTAAATTCTTGATAAAAACACACAGATTACAAAAACTTGTCTTCAGTTCCACAAACCAAACATTTTGCTGAACTCTATACACTTTAAATCACCCCATAAAATAATTCCTTTAAAGATGTTGAAGAGGAAGGCCTTTTAAGTCCAGACTCTTCTGAATTCATCTTGTATCTGTACTGGATCCAGCTGAAGAAGATCTGTACTTTGAGTATGTATATATAACTATGCGATTTTTAGAAGCTATGTAGGCACGACTCTTGGCAGTTCAGGCAGCCTCCAAATCTGGCTGTCAAATCTGAGATAAATTGGATGCTGTCAGGGCTTTAGCCCTATCCTCATAACTGGGCTAAAAAACAGTATTTCCGTGGAATATATAATGCTATGTAAATGTTGCTTTTTAAGAAAGATTTACCACTTACTCAGTGCTAGCACTTTTTAAAAATACTGAAGGTAAAACCAGAAATCCACTTCTGTTTTTCTGATCAAGTTTAAGAAATGTGCTGATATAGAAAGATAGAACTCAATGGTAGCTGAGGTACAAGGTAAGAGAAGTTGCTTCATGATGAATAAACAATAGTTTTGTTGTTGCATTTATATAAACAGAACAGTGTTGCAAACAACTGTAGAAGATTTAGAAAAAAAAAAAAAGAGAGAGAGAGATTTATGAACTGTCTCCCATGTAAACTAATAAGCTGTTGGAGAAAGAAAGAGTAACTCTAGTGACAATTTCTAGTTCTGCACTGAAATTCTAAGTATTGTATACAAAAATAAAACACCATCTGCTGAAATAGTTGATATATCCAGTAGTGGCACATGCTGAGCTCCGTGCTTAGGTAGGGACTGCTTTGCACAAACTACATAATAATTTCATATTCTTTTGTATAGTTAGTCAGTGAACTTCCTTTGAACAGTGATCATATTGTTTCTTTCTATTGATGTTGTGGAGTGGAGGCTTGCAGGCAATTCACATTTATTTAATCATGCTCTATTAAGGAAAAGGAAGTTTTTGTGTCTCTGTTGGAAAATCCTTTCAGGTAAGGAAATGGTACGTGCTCATTGGGCAGAGGCTATACAACAGGGAAATGATTAAGGTAGCTCTTGAGCCTAACCCATTAGTTCTGCCTCACAGTGCAGTGAAAAAAAAGTAATTTAGGATTTCTTTCTCCCCCTTAACAAGTATCCACTAAAGTTCTCCCTTCTGAGGACCAGGTGGATAGTTTAATTAGATTCTTCTGTGATGAATAATTTCTTGTATACCCCTACCTATCAGCTATCAAACTAAGAGAAGGTAGATGGAGACTCTGTTGCTTATGTTTTAGGTGTTGGGTTCTTCCTACCTTGTCTAGTTATATATTATAACCCATCTGTGGAAAACAACAGATTTGTAGTCTCTGTGTAGTTGAAGTGTGATTAGTCCTGAGCCTTAGGTGCAAATACCAATAGACAACTATCTTTTCCCTAAAGAGGGAACATACCTGGACTGTATGATTCTCCACAGTCAAGCCTAAACATCATGTGAGTTATCTGTTGTGAAATTTGAGAAACACTCCTATTCATACCAAAAATATCATAGGAGGTTGTTTTTTTTGTTGTTGTTTTGTTTTGTTTTGTTTTTCACAGTACCTTTGATATTTCCAATTCCACTTTTAATTGGAAAAGGAAAAAATACATGAATCAAAAAGCACTTCAAAGCTATAACTACATAGCTGCAAAGAGTCAGGATCTCTAGTGGGTTGACTAGATGATTTCAACAGAATTATGTAATAATAAGCAGCTGCACTGATTTCTCCTGCATCTCCTCCTTTTGGAACACTCTTTCTTTCACAGATATCTGAAGTACATCCCAGCTACTGTACTCTGACCTCTTTGTGTACACAGATGTGAGTGATGAATATGGGAATGAAGAACAACTGTGCTGATCAAATTTTGAATTCTGCCCTTAGACTTCTGTGATATAGTGACAGATTTAATAAATAGATGGCTAAAAGATATATATATATATACACATATATATATAGTATATATATAGTATATATACAAGTATATATATACACTATATATACATATATATGTATATATATAGTATAGTACAATATATAATAGTATAGTATATATATAGTACAGTATAAGTATACATAATACATACATACGTACATACATATATATGTATATAGTATATATATATATATAGTATTGTATAAGTATATATATATACACTATATAGTATATATATATGTGTAAAAGACCCACACTCAACTGATAGATCTTTTTGGTTCTGCAAGAACTGTCTCGAGAAATATTACTACAGTTGCTCAAATAGCTTCATTTCACACAATTTAAGGCATTTCATGTTCTGTTTTTTAGTAACTTGATTTTATTATTCAGGTTACGCACCCTGTGTGCTGTTCCAAAGTTACTTCTATCTGTTTGAAGCTTCAAAAACAACTTAACAGGACAGGGAATATTGATAAAGGTGAGAGAACACTTGGGCATTGTAGCAAAAAGAAGGATCTATGCTTTAAAAACTAAACAAAACACATACAGAAACAAAACAGCAGTCTTTACTAGAGCATTTATTTTGTCCCTTTCATTTATTTCCTATCATTTTAGCAGAGAGTCAGACTCCACAGCTGCTGCATTGAAGCATTTGAAAATGGAAAAATCTCATCACTGCTTTGTGGAAGAGTACATATGTGTTTTTCATAAAAAGAAATACAGAAATTAAATTAGAGGCCTGTCCTAGCCCTCAATCTTTTTGAAATTGAAGACTGGTGCCTACATATTGCCCATTATCTGATTCTGTTATGTGATTTTATAGTGCAAGCATGATGTGTCAGGATGTGAGCTGCAGCAGCCTTGCTGAAATGCCAGAATAGGAAGACTAGAGTGTACTCCCTCTGATAAACAAGATAGGAGAACTGGTGACAACAAACATAGAGAATTCTGATACTCTTTTTTTTTTTTTTTCTCTTTTTTTTTTTTCTTTTTTCTTCAATCATCATTGGTGATCTCTCTAACCACATCTCTCATTTCTCAAGTACTTGAATCTCAAGTCAGGGACTTAGGGAGCTAATCCCTCCCACTGTGAGTGAAGGTCAAGCAAAATACCACCTGGTGAACCCAAACATACATAACCCTATTGGGCCTGATGGCGTGCATCCCAAGGTCCTGAGGGACCTGGTAAATGAAATTGCCAGACGACTTTCCATCATATTTGAAAAGTCATGACAGTCAGGTGAAGTCCTCAGTGACTGGAAAAAAGGAAGCATCATAATCAGTTAAAAAAGGTAAAAAGAAAGGCACCGGGAAATATAGACTTGTGAGCCTCACCTCTGTATGTAGTAAGATCACGGAGTAGATCCTCCTGGATACAGTTTTAAGGCATATGGAATACTGAAAGGTGACTGGAAACAACCAGCATGCCTTCACCAAAGGCTTGACCAGTCTAGTGGACTTCTGTGGTGGAGTGACTACATCAGTGGACAAAGGAAAAGTAATCATTCTATGAATGTATTGCCCACCTGTATTTCTGTAAGGTCTTTTACATAGTCCCACACAAAATCCCTGTCTGCAAAATGGAGAGAGATGGATTTGAAGGGTGGACTGTTTGGTGGATATGGGATCGATCGTCTGGATGGCAGCATCCACAGAATTGCGGTCAGTGCCTCAATGTCCACATGGAGATCAATGACAAATGGTGACCCTCAGGGGTTTATATTGTGATCAGTACTGTTTAATATCTTCATTAATAACATTGACAGTGGGAATGAATGTACCCTCAGCAGGTTTGCCAATGACACCAAGACATGTGGTGTGATTGACATGCTGAAGGGAAGGGGTGTCATCCAGAGGGACCTGGATAAGCTTGAGAAGTTGGCCGACATGAATATCATGAAGTTCAACAAGACAAAGTGCAAGGTCCTGCACCTGGATTGGGGCAATCCCAAACATTAGTACAGACTTGGTGATGAGTGGATTGAGAGAAGCCCTGCAGAGAAGGACTTTGGGGGAATGGTGGATGAAAAATCGGACATGAGCCGGCAGTGCACGCTAGCAGCCCAGAAAGTCAGTTGTATCCTGTGCTGCATCAATAGAAGCATGACCAGAGGTCAAGAGAGGTGATTCCCACCCTGCACCCCTCACTCCACTTGTGTGAGACCCCACCTGGAGTACTGCATTCAGCTCTAGGGCCCCAGCACAAGAGAGACATGGATGTGTTAGAGTACGTCCAGAGTGGGACCCAAAAGATGATCAGAGGGCTGAAGCACCTCTTCTGTGAAGAAAGACTGAGAGAGCTGGGGTTATTCAGCCTGGTGAAGAGAAGGCTCAGGGGAAACCTTACTGGATCCCTTCAATATTTAAAGCAGGCTTATAAGAAAGATGGAGAAAGGGCATGTACTGATAGGACAAAGGATAAGGGTTTTAAACAGAAAGAGGAGATATTTAGACGAAATATAAGAAAGATTTTTTTTTTTTTTTTTACTATGAGGGCAGCGAAGCACTGGTACAGGTTTCCCAGAGAAGTTGTGGGTGCCCCATCCCTGGAATTGTTCAAAGTCAGGTTGGATAGGCTTTGGGGGAGCCTGGTCTAGTGAGAGATGTCTTGGCATATGGAAGGGGGGTTGGACTAGATGATCTTTGAAGGTCCTTTCAAACCCAAATCATCCTGTGATTCTATTACTCTATGATTCTAAATGCTATTTTTAAGATTGGGTTTCTGAGCTTAAAAGTATGAGATGATTTATTGTGGATTAACCCCTCTGTAGGCAACTAAACACTAAACAGCTGCTCACTTACCCTCAGTAGGATGAAGGAGAGAATTAGAAGGTCAAAAATAAGAAAACTCATGAGAGATAAAAACAGTTTGATAAATAAAGGCCAGGGGGAAGGGTGAGAAGAAACAAACAACAATAACAACAAACAAGTGATGCACGTGCAATCATTTACAATCAGCTGACCAATGCCCAGCCAGTCTTGCCCACTGCCACTGTACTTGATGGGGTGGGAAAAGTATAAGAAACAGAAAGCATTTGATGCTGTGCAGATGCTGTTCAGTAATATCTAAAACATTGGTGTGTTGCCAATACTGCTTTGGTCACAAATCTGTGATCACATAGCACCATATGAACATCTATGAAGAAAATTAACTCCATCCCAGCCAGACCCTGTACATAATTAACATATGAAGCTAATTCCATCTGTTTGCTTAACTAAAGGACTTTTGGTTATTTCAGTTGCTGGTGTTAGTGATATAAAATATTTTCCATTGCCTTGTTGTTTATAGGACATAGAACTCAACTGAATGCAGAGCTGTCTGTCCAGTTATCATGACACAGCTCAGCTAGGACAGAAGATTGTATATTACAGCAAGGACATCAAATGAATTTTCTCTACATGGCAGCCAGTACTAAGTGACTTGTTTTCAGAAGAGCGGTTAGTTTCTCCTGCTGCTTCTTTACACACTGCTTTGGGGAACTTTCTTATTGAGACCTATGTACATTTTCAAAGCAGTTTCAATACCATTTTGAACAAAGAAATATGTACCATGCTGCTTGAAAGCATTTGAGTCCCAAGCAATATCCCGCTGAAACCTGTGAGATTTTGGCACTTAGGTATCTCTGAAGATTTGGGCTTTGGAAGCTTATTAAGTAAAACTTTCAAAGGCTCCTGAAATGAATAGGAGTTGCGTTACATTTCAGTGTGATTTGAACTTCCAAGTCCACAAATTACTTCAAAAGTGGAACTGTGGGGCTTTTGAAAATGATGTCCTGGGTTCACTGAAATGTAATTGATCTGATCTAGCTGAACTGTATCACGGTTTGAGGTTCTAGTCACTGGGATTGGTATTCTAGCTAGCATTAATTAATGGATAAAAAAAAAAAAAAAAGAAAAAGAAAAAGCTATTGCAAAAATTCCTGGTTGCTTAATCAAGTAGGTCAATGCCTAGAGAACTTTCTAAAGTACTAAGGCATATAGCCTGCATTTATTTTCAAAGCTAACCACGCAGACACTATCAAAAAGTCAAATAGATAAAGAATCTGTAGGTTGTTAAATATACTTAGGTACTCTTTTATTTGACTTGATAGTGCAATGCATATGGCTTTACTTGCTCTGTTTATAGAACTGATACTAATGATAATGATGTGCATTCCTGCCACACTAAAGTTTTTGGAGACATGACCACAGAGTTAAAAAATAAGAAATTGCTTTTAAATTGCATGTGTTGCAAATGTCATGTTCCTTTTTGTGGTTTTAATTGCATAAACAGAAACTTAAAAAAAATAATTTTCCTAAAATAATACAGATATGTATCTATGTAACTATTGCCTTTCATTTCTCTAAACCGTGTATATTTCCAATAAAATTAAAAAAAAAAAAAAAAAAAAAAAGGAAAATTTGAGGAAAAATCAAAGGTGTGAAATAACTCACAAAGGACAGAGATGCTTGACTTGACCCAGAAAGGTAAAAAGCCATTTCCTGTGCACCAAAAGTCATGTGCTAGTACAATGTACAGGCTCCACCTATAGGAACACAAAAGTTTTATACCTAAAATATATTGTACTTTGGACACTTTCTCCTGTTCAAAGAAGGGCTATGAAGCTGGTGAAGAGTCTGGAAAACAAATCTTATGAGGAACGGCTGAGAGAGCTGTGGTTGTTTAGCTTGGAGAAATGAAGGTTCAGGGGAGACTTTATTGTACTTTACAACTACCTGAAATGAGGTTGTAGCGAGGTGGTGATCAGGCTCTTCTCCCAGTTGCCAAATGATAAGACAAGGGGAAATTTCATTGCTGAAAGTGTTGTGTGGCATTGGAATGGACTACCCATGGAAGTGGTTGAGTCATCATCCTTGGAAGACTTCTAGAAACATGTAGGTATAGGTGGTTTAGTGTCGGACTTTAGTACTAGGTTAATGGTTGGACTAGACGGTATTGGAGGTCTTTTCCAACCTGGATGATTCTATTGTTCTAAAAAAGAACCAATGCTTCACACTGAACAACTCATATAGGGAAAGCTTGAGGATTTATAGGACCAATCTCTCCATCAATATGTTTGTCCTTGATTTTAGGAGGATTGAGAGGCTTGGTACACTATTCAGAAGAGATGTTCCAGAACTGAGTCTGCAGTAAACCCAAGACAGGCCAAGATGAGCCTGACTGCTCTGACAAAAAATATTCTTTCTCCCTTATTTTTTAACCTAGTAGGATAATTGGCTTATCCCTTTCTTTGGAGGTCTTTATCTACTCTATGCACAACAAAAAGAAATGCATTTAGATATTATTTTTTTTTATAATAATGTTGCACTGGCCTAATGATGTATATTGCCCTGAAATCTCTTGCTTGTTAAAGACAGCTAAAAGGTCATCCTTAAAATCACCTTCTTCATTTCATCTATATTGAGCACAGAAGTGTCAAAAGGACCCTGGTTCCTTACATTTCTCTGCTTTCCTATTTAACATTTCCATGAAAGAGAGGTACACAGTTTTTTACAATTTAATAGTATTGGTATGATTGTATATATATGACTGGTGCTGAATTTAATTTTCGTATGTGTAACATTCTCCACAGTAAAATAGGGGATTGCAAAATCCACATACATCTTGCAGAGGAATCTGCTAACAATCCAAAATGTCACAAAAGATGGCAGATTTTAGTCATGATTTATATTGACATAAGGAAGATATGCTCCAATACTATATATATATTTTTATTTTATTTGGAAAAAGAATAAGCATACTGATCACATGATGGTAAAAGTTTATTTAGGCATACAAGAAATACATTGAGAAAACTGCGGTGAGCCAAATTCAATATTGTGATGTAGCTACCTATTGGCTCACAATTTACAGCAAGTGTGCATGATAATGTGGATTGCGTGTACTACGTAAATTAATAATCCTTATATGACTAGCTGCAGTTGCCCTATTGGAAAACAAGAGGGATGTGACCATAAGGCCAATGCACAAATCATAAATGTGAGATCATATCTGGAGTGCTGTGTTCAATTTTTCCCCCAGTGTAGGCTTCACACTACTATTGACAAATTAGAGTGAGTCTTGTAAACAGTCACCTAGATGATTAAGAGACATGAGCATCTGATGTATGACAAGAGCCAGATGGGTTAGTTCAGCCTGAAGAAGAGAAGTGTAATGGGGAAATCTCATTGCAGTCTTCAAGACTGTAATAGAAGAATACAGAGAAGATGGAATGAGACTCTTCTTGAAGGTACACATTGGTAAGAGGAGAGGTCATAGACACAAACTGCAACAAGAGAAATTCTGATTAAACATTGGAGAATTTTGCCCCATGATGGTGATCAGTGCTGAAAGGGCAGTCCCAAGGATTCTCCATCCATGGAGACACCCAGAACATGACTGGACACAGCCCACCTAACTGGACTTGATCTGAATGGGGTTGTTGGCTCAGATAATCTCCAGTTGTCCCTTCCAACCTATTCTGTGGTTCTGTGATTACTTTAATGGACTTTAAAAAATTCCTGACTATTTTCTTCCTTATGTTCTTTTACTGATTTAGGTAGACAGTAGTTGTTTTCCCAATAGCCATGTTTTTCTATCCTCATTGTCTATTTTTGTTTTGTTTATATATGTTTAGATCCTTTTTGACTCAGGTTCACAGGCAGATAAGCTTGTAAATAATCTGTGAAAGATTGCTAACTTTTTCCTGTCTCTTAGCACTTCTCAGAAAACAATTCATCCAGTAAATGTCATAAATAACTCTTTCTGAACAAATTCTGTAATAATTCATTTTTTCTTCAGCTCAGCAAGTGTCTAGAAGGAGATCATGATTTCTTCAATTCATTTACTGCACTTCATTCAAAAATATTTGAACTTTGTATGTGCTGTTTGTGATTTGATAGTCAGCAGGGGGCTACTGAATATTCTAAACTGGAAATTCAAGACAAATTTGTTTATAAGAGAAATAAAATATTGCACTGATCTGTATAGGATGAGTGTGAACTGGGAAATATAGAATTGGAAGTGTATGGATGCCTTTAGAAAGACAGATTTTTACTGTTCCAGTTATAAAGGTGAAGATTTCTGGTCCTAATGTAGCAGCATTGTAACAGTCTCCACAATCAGACCAAAGTAATTTAAAATAGATCTTTGTCAATAAATCAACTTGTAAGTGATAAAAATCATAATGAATGGATGTACATGTAGGGTTGCATTTGCTTTTGGCCTGTGAAAATTCTTGTGATGGAAAGAAATCAGAGTAACACATATCTAAATCCATGACATTTTAAGTACAATGAAATCACTATTAGACAATCTAACCATGTTTTGATGATGCGTGACAAACGTTTTGAATGTTCCATCTCCCAGCTGTGCTTAAAAGTGCACTTTTTTTTGTATTAAAGGCATACTTCACTGCTAATTGTTCAGCTGAAAAACATAGCTATTTCTGTTCAGCACTTATGTATGAGGTTAAGACCTGCAGAGTGGTTTCTTCATTTCATAGAATCATGGAATCATAGAATCATAGAATCAGAGAATAGTTCGGCTTGAAAGGGACCTTAAAGATCACCTAGTTCCAACCCCCTGCCATGGGCAGGGATACCTCCCACTAGACCATGTTGCTCAAAGCACCATCCAATCAGGCCTTGATCAATTCCAGGGACAGGACATCCACAGCTTCTCTGCAACAGGGCAACCTGTTGCAGTGCCTCCCTGTTTGAGTAAGTAATTTCTTCCTTATATCTAATCTAAATCTACCCTCTTTCAGTTTACAGCCATTACCCATTGTCCTCCCTGATAAAGAGTCCCTCTCCTGCTTTTCTGTAGGTCCCCTTTAGGTATTGGATGGCCACTCTAAGGTCTCCCCAGAGCTTTTTCTTCTCCAGGCTTAACAACCCCAAATCCATCAGCCTGTCTTCGTAGGAGAGGTGCTCCAGGCCCTTGATCAACTTTTTGGCCTCCTCTGGATTTGTTCTAATCCTTCAGTGGCCTTCTTGTGCTGGGGGCCCCAGAGCTGAACTCAGTGCTCAAGTGGGGGCTCTCCCCCTTGCAGAGAAGAGGGGGAGAATCAACACCCTTGCCCTGCTGGCCATGCAGCTTTTGATGCAGTCCAGGATATGGTTGGTTTTCTGGGCTGCAAGCACACATTGCTGGTTCATGTCGAGCTTCTCATCCACCAACACCCCCAGGACCTTCTTCTCAGGGCTGCTCAATCCATTCTCCGCTTAGCCTGTATTTGTGCTTTGGATTGCCTTGGCCCAGATGCAGGACCTTGCACTTAGCCTTGTTGAACCTCCTGAGGTTCACACAGTCCTACCTCTCCAGACTGTTCAGGTCCCTCTAGATGGCATCCCTTCCCTCCAGCCTGTCGACTGCACCATGCAGCTCGGTGTCATCAGCAGATGTGCTGAGGGTGTACTCGATCCCACTGCCCATGTCACCAACAAAGGTGTTAAACAGGAATGGTCCCAGTAGTGACCTCTAAGGAATACCACAGCTCTTTCAGTGTGACCACCCAGCCAATTCCTTACCCACTGAGTGGTCTATCCATCAAGTCCACGTCTCTCCAGTTTAGAGACAAGGATAATATGGGGGGCAGTGACAAATGCTTTGCAGAAGTCAAGGTTGCTCTTCCCCTATCTACCAATGCTGCAATCCCACTGCAGAAAGCTATCAGATTTTTCAGGCACAGTCTGCCCTTAGTGAAGCCATGCTGGCTGTCACCAATCACCTCCTCATTTTCCATGTGCATTAGCCTAGTTTCCAGGAGGATCTACTCCATGCTCTTGCCAGGCACAGAGGTGAGACTGACTGGCCTGCAGTTCACCTGGTCCACCTTTTTTCCTTTTTTAAAAAAGGCGGTTATGTTTTCCCTCTTCCAGTCAGTGCGAATTTCACTGCATGTCCGTGACTTCTCAACTGTGATAGACAGTTGCTTAGCAACTGCATACACCTGTTCCCTCAGGACACACAGATGCCTCTCATCAGGTCCTATGGACTTGCATTCCTTTAGGTTCCTTAGCTCATCTCAGACTTGATCTTGTCCTACATCGGGTAGTTTTTCATTGTCCCAGTCCCTGTCTTTGTCTTCCTGGGCTTGGGCTATGTGACTAGAGCTCTTGCCAGTGGAGACTGGGGCCAAAAAGTAGTTGAGTACCTCAGCCTTCCCATCCTTTGCCTGCAGAAGATGGCCTTTATGTCCAGAAGAAGATCAGGAAAGGAAGATGATAGGTTGGAAGATGTCACATCTGTGGAAAAAAAAAAATAAAATCTTAATTCCTGCTGTATTTGAGATGACTAAGACAAAAGCATGGTGAAGATTTAAGAAGGTTTACAGAGAAAAATCACTGTGTGCAGCCAGTGATCACCTTCTCTTGTGGGAGCAGAAAGAGCTCAAGTGGTTATGATAAAAAAATCGCATCAGTTACTTGGCTTTCACAAGGATGGATTATGAGAAGCAGATTAGCTTTCATTATGTAAATTTTTGTATTTTTATAGAGCTTACTATGACAGGATGCTGGTCTGGGAAGAAACGGATATGGTCAGTGGATATGGTTGAAAATTATATTTTATAGTGGACAATATACAGACTAGGCAACAGCAGCTCTAGCCTCTGTTGGAAGCAACAAAATCCTGAGAAAGATAACACCTCTATTTTTGTGCTTCAGTGCAGAAACTAGAGTGACAAAACTGATACTACTTGCTGAAAAGTAAACCAATCTTGCCAAAACCAAACCAAACCAAACCAACCAACCAACCAACCAAAACAAAATGAAACAAACAATGAAAAAAAGACCACCAAAACATAAAGGAATAGATATTTGCTTTCATTTATAAAATGTTTCAGTGTATTCCTGCTTTCAAAGGTATAATAGAATGGATATTTTGTAAGGTAACTGCAGATATTTTGTTGAGAACTATTACTTCATTGCTAGAAGATAAACAAATATTTCTATGAAGAAATCACAGTTTTCTTGGGAGGGAAGTGAAGAAAGCAGCAGCAAGGGTGAAAGAAGGCAGGGAAGTTTGATATAAAAAGTCAGTATACAACAGTATATTTGAAGAAGAACTTTAACTCAACAAATCTTAAATGTTTAATTGATTGTATTGAATTTATTTGTGTACATCAAATACTTTTAAGGTTACCTTTGTATAAGTCAGATGAATGACAAATTAAATTAGATATGGTTGGAAGGATTTAATACACAAATAACAAACCTCATTTTGCAAATCCTTCAAGCGTGAAACTCTCTTCAGGTCAGAGCATGTTGCATATGGAAAGGGTGTTGAACATATACAGTGCTTCTATCAGTCTGTTGCAAGAAGCCTAATGGGAGAAAGTTCAAGTCAGGAACTATACCATAAAGCAGAAAAAAACAGAATTGCTTCAGACATAATGCTTCTGTTAGAGCAATGGTTCTAATATGCTATTTGAAAGAAATCATATTTTATTTTTTATCATATTTTATCATATTTTATTATTTTAGTTACTTTTTTCTGTTGTTCTTTGGGACAGGGCCAACGCAGAAGAGAGGCAAATGTTTGTTTGCATGCCTGCAGGCAGTTTATCTCTCTCTAGATGTGTAATAAAGGTAACTGAAAAGCTAGATTTCCACTTTTTTTTTTTTTTTTCCTATTCCTGTCCTCCCCTGCTCCCCCCCAAAAAACAAAATAAAACAAAACAAAACAAAACAAAGAAAAACTTTTATAGAATCAATCAAGTTTATCACATAAAATTCACATGTAATGATAACTTCTGCATACTTTTCAACTCAATTCTGTAATAATGAGAGTAAGACCACCACCTGTGACATACATTTTGCCTAAATACAAATTTGATCTAGGATTTTGTTGTTACTGTGACACTAAATCTAGAATGTAGACACTGTAACCAAATAACGCTTAAACCTTACATGAATATTAAATTAGTATTATAGTAAACACTCTCTTTTTGCTAAATTAATGAATTGCTTTTATGCTTCATAATATTCTTGTCAAGGATGATGAGACATTAATTTCAGAATAGTTATCTTACCTAAAGCATCTGTGAGGTACTATGCACAAAAAACATTCTGGAGAAGAGAGATTGGAGAGGTACAAAATACAGAATTTAAAGAGAAGAATCTTATGTTCTACTATAAGATAAGAATATTGAAATTAATGTAATTAGGTTGAATTTAGGTTGAGACAATGAAGAGACTTGTTAGCTTTGAATATGTATAGTGTTAGGATAAATTAAAGCATTCAAAGAAAACTGTACATTTGCAGGATAATATTTTTTAAAATATATATTCTTAATTTTTATTACAGAGGTATATTTTGAACACATCCTTAGGCTTATAAACAGCCTTTGCAACAAAGGAAAAGTTCAACCTTTTCTTAAAGCATTTCTATTACACAGTTTTAATTATAAAGGGTTACATCCCACTAGCTTTAGAAAGTGCAATGGAGTGGATGAATGAAGTAGCTCTGCCTCGCAACAAAGTCATGTGTATGGATGGTAGAGGTAAGAGTGAAAAAGTCATTTTGACCATTGGATGGTACATGAAGCATCCATGCTGACAATATATTAAAGCTTTTGACGGAAATTAATCTATGCAGAGAAAAGGAGCTTAATGGAGCAGAAAAGAAATCTTCTTAAAACGTCCTCTTTAGTTATTGCTAGACATTTAACAACTCTCTCTAGTCTTTTCTTGGAACATTGTTATTTTACCACAGGCATAGAAATCTGCTGCTGTTGCAGAAGCTTATTTTTGTTGATGTGGAAATAAACCCATTCCAAAGAATCTGAAACAATTTTTCATACTATCTGCAACAGTTAGCAATAGTATTAAATCTGTTGAAGAACATCAGTCTTTCCTATATCTGTCTGTTTTGGCTTAAGACTGAGAAAGGGTGGTTCTCTGTGGAGCCAGAAGTTGGACTCTATGATCCTTGTATGTCCCTCTAACTCTGTTCTGTCATTCTGTGGTTCTAGGTTCAGTCCCCTCACTGCAACTCCCTGAGGACAGGAAGTGCAGAGGGAGGTCCTATCCTCTGCTCCTTGGGAACTGACGTCAGTACACACAAGAATGGCACAAAGCTGTGCCAGGGGAGGTTCCAACAGTAGGAAAAATTTATTTAGCTAGAGAGTGGTCAAACACTGGAACAGCCTTCCTAGATTGATGCCCTATGCCTGTCAGTATTCAAGAGGCATTTGGATAATGCCCTTATTAATACACTCTAATTTTTGTTTAGCCATGAAGTGGTCAGGCAGTTAGATACAAAGGTTTCTGAAAGTCTCTTCCAAATTTCCTCCCCTGCTCTCCTCTCTTCTCCTCTCCCCTCTCCTCTCCTTGTCCTGCTCTGCCCTGCCCTGCCCTGCCCAGAAAGACCCTCTCATATTTTGTTTTATTTTATTTTAACCAGTGATGTTTGAATGCTTTATTGCTTTATTTTTCCAAACGGTGCTGATGGAGAAACATCTGTAGTGTTCTTCTCTAAACAGCAGTACTGAATACTGTCCCAGGTAATAGATGGTATTTTTCTTTCCAAGTCTTGACAGCCATTCTGCTTAAGGGAGCACCATGACTCTGAGACTGAAGTTCTCATAGCCATATTTGTGTCTAATCTGAAAGTCTAATGAAAAAAAATTGGAGACTAATGATACTTGATGCTGAGTCTGTAGGTCAGGGAATGTTTCTAGTATGCTGAAAATAACAGCAATGTTTCTTTCAGTGGGTGATACCTTGCTTTTCCAACACCTATTAATTTTTAACAGAGATGTGGTTTTGCTCTATTTAGGAAGGGAAAATAGAAACCTTATTAGTCTGTTTGATCTTCCAACTGCAAGCAGAATGTTTTTCTTGTTTCATGCCATAGTTATAAGTGCTTCTCTTTTTGGTGCTTTTTGTTTTCTGCATCCGTCCCCAACTCACTTGTATATTGTGCTATACAAATTTGCTACTGCTGTGATGGTACAGATTGACAGTACAAAGCATTAAAGCATGATGCTGCCTGCATGTGAATAGTTGCTTAGTGTTTTGATTAGTGTAGCGAAGGCTGGACATCCTAAGTCTACAACAAGCTCCTCCACTGTGTGTGTGTATTTGTGTGTGTGTTTGTGTGTAGAACCAAATTTTCCTTTTTCCTTTTTTTTCCCTATTTTTCCTGTTTTTCCTATTTTTCCTTTTTATTATTATTATTATTATTATTATTATTATTATTATTATTATTATTATTATTATTATTATTATTTTGAATATAGGAGCTGAAAAAGTGCCTGTCTGAATGTTATTTACAATCCAAATGAATTACATAGCCATTTTATTAAACAAGGGAGGAATATTCTGGTAAATTTGGGGGAAAAAATATAATTCAGATGTTAGATCTGGGAAGTAAAATTAAAAAGAAAACTAAAAAAGAAGCAGCATTCACTAAAGGACTTAGATTAGCTTCTGAAGGGAAGTATTGCCCTAACACAAGCCATGACACTGGGAATGACATTTCACATGTCATAAAATAAGACGCAAAATAGTAACCCAGCTCTTTTGCAGAGAGGATCTATATCCTGCAGTTCCTATTCAGTGACTCTTCATGTTTAACCTACAAACTATCTGAATAAATTAGTTGTTTAAAACATGATGTCTTTTATCTGACCTTTCTGTGGAACTGTCTTAACCTGATTTCTGCTTTTCCTGTTCAACTGAAGCAGTTCTCACTAAGGTCACTAATGAGACCTTCTTGTAGGAATGAATTGCCCTTTTCTGCACTCTTCCCCTCAGATCTCCCTGCTTTGTCGTCTAGTTCGGTTTCCTTTGCTTTGTCCTGCCAGGAATGTTGTCCTGCTAACATTGCTAACAACACTGACAGCAAAGTCTTTCCTTGCTTTGTCCTCCTTTATGATATTCTCCAGATCTCTCAGTCCTTTCTCTTCCTTTTCTGTGATCATCCCCTGGGATTTCCTCATCTGTTCCAGAGTTTCAATTGCTACATACTCTAACATTTACAAGTAACAGAGCAGGGTTTTATATGGAAAACAGATTAATTCTATTGTTTATCTTGAGTTATATACCAATGCTGGCAGTGTCATGGCTAATTAAAACAAAATTACCCATAATTCTTAACGCAGAAGAAAAGTTTTGTTACTCTGCCTCTACTGCCTCTAGCTACAGTTTGATTCTATAAATTTTGATTTTTTTTTATTTTTTTTTTCCTCTTTCCAGGACTAATTATGAGTTAATGACTTCTCATAAGCTCAATATTTGCTAGAATTGCAACTGAAGCATTTTTTTTAACAACTAAAACAACCATTATTTCAGAAAACTCTATTTAAAGGCTTCTCTAATAGAATCCTATATATAATGCAAACCATTATTGTCATTAATCATAAAGTCATAGAATCCTAGAATGGTTGGGGTCGGAAGGGACCCTTAAGTATCTTACAGCTCCAACACCCCCTGCCACAGGCAGGGACACCTCCCACCAGACCAGGTTGCTCAAAGCCCCATGCAGCCTGGCCTTGAACACTTCCAGCGATGGGGCATCTTCAGCTTCTCTGGGCAACCTGTTCTTGTGCTTCAACCCCCGTCTGAGTGAAAAAGTTCCTCCTAATACCTAATTTAAATCTCTTCCATTTTAGAGGAGCCTTTTGCCTTTGTCTTATCACTATCTGCCAATGTAAAAAGTTGCTCTCTACAATTAAATGTTTGTTTTATGGGAAATGGGCACTACATTTCTACATTTTAACCTTTAAGTTTTAAATACTTCTTCAGGCAATGTTTATATTGCTTAAAAGTAGTCTGTCCAAATTTCTAATACCGGCCACCAGAAAAACTTTCCAGTGAATAAAGATATTCTAGTAGATAAAAATAATAATTCTAATTGTAGAAAAATGTGCAGGTTTATTTTCAGAACATGATTTGATTGATACAGAAAGCACAGTATATCATCCAATATACATCTAAAGTTATACAGCAATAATATCTCATGCTGTTTAAGTCACTTGTTGCATTTTAAAAACAGATGGTGACTCAGTGATAACTCTGTCCTTCAAAGCACCAGCAAGGAATTCATTAGGCAAAAGCCATCCTTGTAATTGCCCAGCTGCTTTAAACTTCCCAGTGTGATGCTGACCCTACTTTATTTCTCCAATTATTATTTTTCAGATAACTTTGACATTTCCGTCCTTTACAGCTGAATATAAAAATAAACTGATGTAAAATAGTACTCACACATATGAATTAAGCATCTTGACACTTTGGCAACTTTTTCAGAAAGATTAGATCTGATCCATGTAGATGATTGAAACCCTTTGTGAACCTCATTTCTAGTCTTATCCTGAGCAGCAGTAATCCCAGACATGTAATTTCCACTTTTTTTCATTTTATCCTCTTCTTCTTGTCATCATACAAATGCTAGCTCTCTTCCTCAGCACAGGAATCACTCAACAACTTTTACTTTAAAATTGATCATCATAAAAATAACCCAGAGGTTACATGCAGAATTTGTCTGCCTGAGTACGTTTAGCTAGTAACACAAATGATGTGCATGGCAGTATCTCTCAAATGAGAAGTCAGATGGAGTCTCAGACAGAAATTATTTGCTGAATTATTTTTGAAACGACACTGTAGGTGGGTCAAAAGTGTCAATATCTGAAAAGTGGACCCACGCTGCAAGCATTTGAAGAAATCAGAATGGACAAGCTACATGCAAGTGTGGTGTCTCACTGTAAAATCAAATTATATGATAATCCACGGGTTTTGAAGCCTCATAAACTTTTTGTTTTGTTTCGTTTTTAATTTGAATTTTTTTAAATCTTATTGCCTTCCTTCAGTGAAATACTTTTTTTCTAGATAATAGTTCTGAATGTCTTTTTGAGACCTTCTTTCCCCCCCCACCCCTTTTTTTTTTTTTAACTAAGCAAACATCTGTCTTTAGCTAGCATAGCTAGACCCCAGAGACCCCAGACCACAGGATCAAGTAGCTATGACAACACAACCAGAAGTGAAAGAAGGGCAGGTCTGTAGCCTCTTTCAAGGATTCAGCCCACACAAATCTATGGGCCTGGACCAAATCTCCCCAGGAAGTTAAGAAAAGTGTCTGATATTGTTATAAGAACACTCTACACAAGCTTTGAAAGGTCATGGAGAGATCCTGATGAGTGGAAGTAGGGAAATGTCATACTCGTCTAAAATAGGGGCTGGTTAAGGACATGGGAAATTACAGGTCCATTAGTCTTGCTTCAGTCCCTGGGAAGGTAATGGAATGGGTCTTCCTAGAAACTACTACAAGCCAAACGAAGCATGTGATTAGAAAAAGACAACACGGATTTTCTAATAGCAAATTATGCCTGATGAATATGTTCACCTTCTACAAAAAAAAAAAATAATAACATTTTCTATTAATGTGGGGAGAGGAGTTAATACTGTTTACTTGGACTTCAGCAAAGCACTCAGCACTGTTTCCCAAAGGCTTCTCCTAGACAAACTGGCTAGATGGAGGTTGTATGGGTGGTCCGTGAGATGGGTAGGAAATTGGATAACAAGCTGCACTCAGAGAGTGATGATCAGTGATTTTTACTCAGGCTGGCAGCCTGTCACAAGTGGGGTCCCCCAGGGATGGGCCCCATGTTCTTCAATATCCTAATTAATGAACTGAGTGGGATTGAAAGCACCATCACTAAGTTTGACGATGGCACTAAACTGGGTAGTGAAGTGGACACATCAAAAGGAAGAGCCATCTTAGAGACACCTAGACAGGCTGGAAGAGGGGGAAAACAACTGTATGAAGTCTAAGGCCCTGCACCTGGTACAGTACAACCAAAGAGCCCAGTACAAATTAGAAATTGTATAGCTGGGGAGCAGTTTTGCTCAAAGAGCCTGGAGGTCCCAGTGGACAACAAGCTGAACAAAAGTCATCAGTGTGCCACTGCATTAATGAAGGTAAACCAGATCTGGGGCTGCAAACACAGGGGCATTTCTACCAGAGATAGAAAAGTGATCATTGCACTCAGTACTTGCCAGGCCACATCTGCAGTACCATGTCCAGTTCCAGTCCTTACAATTCATAAAAAAAAAAATAAAAAAATAAAAAATGGCATAGAGAAACTGGAGGGGCTTCAAAGAAAGGCTGTCAAGACAATCAAAGGACTGAATGATCTGCTTTGTGAGGAAAGATTGAAGTAGTTAGATCTTTTCAACTTAGAGAAGGCCCAGGGGAACCATATCATAGCATTCCTGTACTTAAAAAGTGGCTACAAAGAGGACATAGACTCTCATCACAGTGAGCCACATGAAGACAAGGCTCAATAGGTATAAGCTGCACCAGGAGAGCTTTTGTCTTGATATGAGAAAGACATTTTTCATAGTGAAAGCAATGAATCACTGGAATAACCTTCTCAAGTACATGGTAGAAACCTCATCACTGGACGTTTTCAACATGATTAGAAAGAATGTAAGACAATCTCATCTAGGTTCCTTTTTCCCATAAAAGACTGGACCAGATGATTTTTCAAGGTCTTTTCCAACCTGGGCTACACTATGGTTCTGTGACTGATTCTCTCAAGGCTGAACTGTCAGTACTCCGCATGGGCTTGAGAGAGATGGCTAATCTTTATTAGGCACCAAGATTTTGCATCTGCAATTTGAAATTGAGTGTGATTATTGAACTGGATGAAGAGAATGGTTGTTCATGCCACCACCAAGCTGGGAGAGCCATGCATCCTTGTGTGTGTTGGTGCATGCCTGTGTGTATGTGTGTACATGCCATGTGTTTGGCACAGCAGTAACCTGGCTTAGGGCAAATTTCTATGTACTGCACACACAAAAACTTCAGGAATTATAATGAAAATAGAAGTTAAGACAACTGCCCATGAAGTGGCAGGTTGTATTGATAATTGGTATTTTTTATGCTGTATTACCTGACTTGTATTTTTTATTCTCATGCTGTATTTTTTATGCTCACCTGACATTCATTTTCATCCTAGACCTTCCATTAAGGTGTACAGATTAATGGACGTCTTTGAGTTTTCAATTTCAAGCCTGTACTTTGAGAAATAAGTCCAAAATGGGAACTAAACATAAAATCTTAATATTTACTGTCTATCTATAAATGACACAAAGTTGCTGTTTAGAGAAATGAATCTTTCAGAAGCACTCAGAAAAAAAAAAATTGAATGGGCTTTGTTATCAGTCATGTCAGCATGACAAGAGGGAAAATGTGTCCTTTGTCAGTTTTAACCTTCATGAAGAACACAGAACCTACTCTATTGAAACATCCACACTTCAATTATTGTAAGGAGTCTTTGCACTAATTATAATTTTTCCTGCTGCTGTAAAGCTACATTTTTAAGAGGGTAGACATACTTATGCCTGCTGTTTATACAGATTTATGTAATAAATTATGTGATGAGTAAATGAAGTATGTCTCAGGAAACTTTTGGGTGTGTAATGAATTTTAAGAGAGTTTGGTGTGAAATGCTATATAATTGAACAGACATAAACTATATAAAAGGAATATATATATAAAAGTATAAAACTATGTAAATATCTAAAAATAGAAACACAAACATATAAAGCTATATACACTAAACAGACAAATTTTTCTATAGATGGGACTGCCTTTCCGTATGATAATGGTCACTGCTTTTCTTGTGAAAAAACACCCCTCCAAATGTGAGGATTGCACCTGGTAGGGACAGAAAACAGTGGCTGGTAACTCGTTTACCACTTACATACTTGTAATACCAGTGGAAACTTGCAATTTGTGCATCAGGAAAAGATGGTTGCTTTCATCAAGTTTAAAGGGTGAGCCTTTCATGAGGTTCTGAGGAGTGTTGGGGAAGAGCTGTTTGTTTTGGTTTGGTTTGGTTTGGTTTGGTTTGGATTGGTTTGTTTTGTTTTGGTTTGTTTTGGTTTGGTTTGGTTTGGTTTGGTTTGGTTGAGGAGAGGAGAGGAGAGGAGAGGAGAGGAGAGGAGAGGAGAGGAGAGGAGAGGAGAGGAGAGGAGAGGAGAGGAGAGGAGAGGAGAGGAGAGGAGAGGAGAGGAGAGGAGAGGAGAGGAGAGGAGAGGAGAGGAGAGGAGAGGAGAGGAGAGGAGAGGAGAGGAGAGGAGAGGAGAGGAGAGGAGAGGAGAGGAGAGGAGAGGAGAGGAGAGGAGAGGAGAGAGGCCTTAGAGGTAAATTGTAAGTTATAAAAGAAATCCAGGACATCACACATAGTGAAATGTTTCCTGGTCCTGCCAGAGATCCATCATCCTGAACAATGAACAGACATAAATTGTTCAGAAAATGATGATGGGAGGAGGGCTTAGTGGACTACTGGTGTCTCAGAGCACCTGCACAAAGTTTTTGAAACATTTGTCTGGTGAAGTAACACTATCACCTTTCTGTATTTCTAGCTGTTAAAGATGCTGAATATTATACTGAGTACTTCATTAACTTTTGTTTCCTGCATAAGAAATTGTATAGAATGATTTTAACTTGCCAGTGAAAGACATGTGGTTGAAATTTCTGTGAATAAAGATCAATAAGGCAATTTTTCTTTCAAAATGTTGTAATGGCAGGGAGTTCTTACCAGTTTACCAGTATACCAGTTTAATGAAGTATATGTAGTGTTCAGAAGTTAATTTCACTCTCTGTTTTATTCAAGAGCAGAATTAAAATAATACTTTCCACTGGTATACCTAGCACAGTTGCAATAATAAAGGTTTTTCAGAGGACAGAAAAAACAAAAACAAAAACAAAAAAAAAAAACCACAAACAAACAAACAAAACCTCCATCAAGGATAATTTACTTGAAAAAATTATTTTGCAATGCTATCACTTAGAAAATAAATACCAAGAGAACAGGTTTTCTCAGTTGTACTTGCTGTTAAAAAAAAAGGCACACTGTAACTTCACAAAACACTTAAATGGGTCTGTACTGCTATTTGCATGGGACAGTAAATCTTCGTATCACATTTTTAGTGCAAATATTGGTGACTGGATACTCACTTTCTGATAGTATTTATTAGCCAGTCAGAATATTTTGAATGAGGAAATATATGCATGAACATATTCCATGGGAAGAAAGAAGAAGGATCCTTTAGCAGCTTTTAATTAAAATTTATTTTTCACAGTGCCTGGGTGGAAAAAGAAGTGACCAAAGGTAGTGCTGTGGCAGAAATAGTAGAAAAATGCATTGGATTTGTACTAATTTGCAGAGCTACTCTTGGAGGGTCTTGCCCAAAAGTATCACTCATACAGAGGTGTCTATGCAATTTGACTCATAAACAGGCATCAGCATTTTTGTTTTCTCAAATTTTGGCATGTACACTTGTGTAGGCGTTACATAGAAACTGCTGTTGCATGAAAATTTTAAATATTAAATTTCACTTTGTCAAATTGCATTCTTAAGGTTTATTTATTTATTAGCTGGTTTCTATTGCTTTTATGCGGCAGAAACACACACACAAATTCCTGGCTTTACTAGAAAGAATTAACTTACTGAGGACTTACTCACATGGCATGGTAAATTCAAATCATAAGAGTCTGCTCATATTCCAGCTCCTCTTGAGTTTAAATTGCTGCAGACCTAAACCCAACCTCAGCTCTGCCTGTCCTTGTCCAGATGTGTCTCTGGACCTACCTGCATATGCAAGTGAAGTAAATCAAATGGTTTAAACTCAGACTAGCCTATCTAAAGAACACCACTCCTGGGCTACCATAGTCATTTTCTGAAGCTTTTTTGAGTCTGTTGCTGCCACCCACATTTAACCTTGGACAACAGGATTTTTCAGCTGCACCAGTACTTAGCTCCCACTTCTCAAGTTGTCAAATAATGATTCAAGCAGTCAAAACCCTGAAAATGATAAAAGAGTTTTTGCTTTCAAGTTGTTGTTAGGTAGCTAAAAATTAGTTTTGCAAAAGATGAGAAGAAATGATGAGAATTTGTTCTTTATTGATAGAAGTAGGCAAATCCCAGTAAATTAGATGTTAGTAGTAATTAAAAATATGTGGGGAGAGGCAGCATAACCTCCTTTTTGTCTCCTTCTTTTCTGTTTTAGTGACTTTGATAGAACTTAGTGGCTGCCAGACTGTCTCTTCTACTCTGCTCACTGCATAACCTTTCAAACTGCTTCTCAGTCCACACCCAGACACCGCAGCAGAACTCCATCTGCAGGCTTTGGATACCTGCAAGTA
This sequence comes from Aythya fuligula, assembly GCF_009819795.1. NCBI lineage: Eukaryota > Metazoa > Chordata > Aves > Anseriformes > Anatidae > Aythya > Aythya fuligula. Next base: position 49,975,637 of record NC_045593.1, read on the forward strand.
ACTTTAGAAACATTCACAGTGTATTTGGTAGATATTTTTCTACTTGTATGCAGAGACCCAAAGACTGTAAAAACATTTCCAGATCATGTAATGCCATTTGTAGTATCCTGTTCTAGTTGTCAGATGCAATATGGTCCCTTCCAACCCAAGCCACTCAGTGAATATATAAAGATTTTGAGATGATTTATACTTCAGCATTTTTAATCTTTCTGTGTCATACTACTTTATCTTGTGATTTGTATAACATTTTGAAGCATCCTTCCTTTTTTCTAAGATGGCCCCTCATAATTACAGGAAATATCGTAACTGACTTTCTGTTTTTCTTCCTGGGCAGTTAATTAAGTGAGTCTCATAAGGCAAGCAAACACCCTCAATGGAAACGAAAGAAATTCCAGGCAGTATAGTTAAAACACAGAGAACAGGTGTTAATGTCTCAGGACAATTCTAATGTTAGACATTTTCTCTGCTTTCCTCAGTCTGATTCTCAATGCTTAGAGTAGTCTGGCAATGACTGTGCTGTAATTCTGCTTACAGTTTCAACCCATAGACACTTTGGACATTGCACAGACACTTGAGGCATGCCAGTCTGTGGTCAGCTGGGACCTCCACAGTTTGCCAGAACTGCAGGTAAATTATTTAAAGTGTTATGGCAAGCATTTCTCCCAGCTCCCTGAGCTCCCTTGGGTGGATCCTATCTGGCCCCATATGGGTGTCCAAGTGGTATAGTAGGTCCCTAACCATTTTCTATTGCGTCATAAGGGCTTCATTCTGCTCCCTGCCTCTGCCTTTCAGCTCATCAGGTTGGGTACCTTAAGAATTAGCCTTACTAATAGACTGAGGCAAAGAAGGCATTAAGCTTTATCCTTATCTCTTGTCACTGTGTTTCTCCTCACATTCAGTAAAAGATGGAGATTCTCTTTAGTCCTCCTTTTCTTGTTTATGTATTTTTAAATATATAAATATATATTGTCTGTTACTGCAGTGGCCAAGTTAAGCTCTCTCTGTGTTTTGGTCCTTCTAATTTCCTCCTATATAATCTCACAATGTCTTTGTAATCCTCCTGTTACCTGCTCCTTCTTACAAAGGTCATAAACTCTCTTTGTTTATTCTGAGTTCATGAGGTCAGTTGGATAAATGACCTGAAATGGCAGAAGCTTATTCTCAGGGGGAAGATGAAAAAAGAAAAGATTGATTGGCCTTGCTGCCGAGCCTCATGAACCCTAGAGTAGGTGTGAGAGAGGCAACAGGAATGTGTAGAAGACAGCAGTGGGCAAGACAGAACTGGTAATAAGCTGAAGTTCACCTAGAAATAGAACACTGAAATGCTCTCTCTTCCCTAATACAGACTGCATGCTCTGAGTTGCTGTGTAGTATTATTTCTGGCCTCATAATTGAACTCAGTGGTTAGGGATGCATTGTCATGAAACTGACACTGAGTCAAAGAAAGGTCACCAAGGAAGCAATTAAACAAAAGTGCAGAGAGTGCCTCCCAAACTCTGGAGGAGACTTCTTATGCTGTATTTTTGTTGGGCATTAATACAGCAACAGATAGGAAAATTGGTCACACCAGAGTTTCCTTTATTCTTCCAAAAGCTGGGGGCAAACAGTTTGTTGTTGCTGTTGTTGTTGTTTTCTCTTTAAGGTAGTGCTATATTAGAACTAGTACTGCAGAATTTTGTTAAGTGAAGCTGTTATACACATTCTCCTGTTTTGATTGTAAATTGTTGTTCAGGTGGGTCTTGCAGGAAACATGAAAAGGAGAAGAATGGCTTTCAGGTCCTTTATGAGACAGTCAGAATAAAGAATGGCATATTTTAGTAAAGTAAACCAGTTAGAAAGCATAATATGAGTGTGTTGTGATAGTGATTCTAGGTCACTTCATGTTTATAAATACACATATTATATATGTGCAACAGCTATTTTCCCAGGAAGACCCTATTTGATCTTCTGCACAGGTACAAAGAAGTTTGTGACAAGCTCATCTACAGGATGTAGTGAAAGATCTACTGATCTGGTAGATAAAGAGATGTGTCTTTTCTGTTTCTGCTGTTAGAATACTAACGTTCTTTCTGAACATGATTATCACTAGAAGCTCTTATTGGCATTAACACACCCCTGAGAGTATTAAGAGGTTTTTGTTTCTGATCCTTTTCGGAGGGAACCAAATGTTGGGTGAGATGTATGCAAGAGTGCAAAGCTCTGGCTTTAATTATGAGGCCTCTTGGATGTGACTATGTGGTGAAAATGCATGCTGTGCTTCTTGGTGTATCATGAGCTGTCATGAATCTTTTATGAGACTGGGTACCTAAAGAATTAAGAGGTATTTTTGCATCAAGAAGGGATATATCTGATTGAGACATTGTGGCAAAAATGACAATGGGTAGGGGAGAAGTATCACTTTAAAATATGTAAATCTATTTCAACAGAATTTAGTTAAGGACCACCATACTTGATAACTAGGAAGAAAAAAAGAAAAAGCATCCTACTCTCCTCAAAAATGAAATACTTTTTATCTCTTGTCTAGGAAAACAGGCTTAAAGGATAAAACAAGAACAGAAACCAACATGCATTATATTTTGAGCTTTATTTCTGAAGAAGAACAGTATAGGGGGGGTGGTTTAGAGCTGTTTATAGAAATAGCTTTTCTCATATATGTGTTGCTAGGATTTGATGTCAAAAATAAGGAGTATAACAAAATGCTTTTTTTTTCTTACTTCTTTGTCCTTACTACAACTTAGAAGAAAGCTGAAATTCTCCCTCAGAATATGCTGCTTTTTCCTATATTTCTTTTTGCACAGACCCTGCTCTATATGGTTTTATTCATGCAAAAACTGCATTAATTTTAGTTGTTTCACCAAAAAATGATAAAACTGTATATTTAACTTTGGAGAAGGTCAAGACTAATGCTTTTTTTAAGATGTTTCTGCTTTTTCTTGGGAAATTCCTTTCTATTGGACTGAAGCAGTTTGATCACATAATCTGATAAAGTTAAGAGGATAGTATGTAACAAGTGTATTACATACACATGTAGATAAAACTGGAAAAAAGAGTTGGCATTTTTGGATTGGTTCTATCAAACAATCACCATTACAAGTAGCAAGTATACTGGCAACTGTTATCACATGGAAGTGTTTTACACTTCTCAGATTTTCTGGCTATGGTGACCATTCAAAGTAAATAAATAAAATTACGAAAAGAATATATGACAGATGCTAGTTGTATTCCATCAGAGAGCAGTATATCCACACCCTTTAATAATGGAAAATTTTATTGTATTTTCACCTTACTAGTTCTACACGTCAGAGCACATATGACAGATAAAGCTATAGTCTACTTTTTCTGCATTTCATCAGAATTCCAAGTCAAGCTGCAATTATCATTGCTGTTATGTGATTAGAAAACACTTTTTTTTTTTCTGATAAAAATGAGTGTACCAAAAAAAAAAAAAAAAAACAAAAACAAACAAACAAACAAACAAACAAAAAAACCAACAACCAACTTTAATTTTTAAGCAATGCTAATTTTTGATGTTGTTGTTCAAAAATGCCAGTGCAGTTTCCATCTGTCTGTCTGTCTCTCTATTTATCTATCATCTATCTATCTACCCATCCGTATATTTTTATAACCTTAGTAAATATGTTGTGGAAGTTGCAGGGACATTTAAAAGGTAAAGTTGAGGTACTAAATATACAGGTAATTTTATTCAGCTTAATTTAGTCTAGCTTCCAGCTAGTACAATATTAAAATCAGTAGATGGACTTGTATAATTTCAGCCTCTCCTTGGGGAATTTGACTTGTTTGAAGCAAGAGAAGCACTTTAAAATCTTAAAAATACATTTTAGGTCTTTGTGACTATGCTTTAGTAAAAAAAAACTATCATCTTTCAAGAGAAGACATTTGATAAATTATTTGAATAGTGAACATGAGAACCATATCTGGCATATAAGACATACTCAGATCAGTGTGTGTTAATTGTTAACTAAGTAAATGACAATTTTCCCTTAGAATTTAATAGAAATCTTATCTGTAATTTTTTTCAGTTTTGTATAAATAATGTGATATTAATGACATTTAAGTAAACTGCTATTACAGAATGGAAAAGTTCATGTAAGTGCGGTGTATGATCATAGGTATTTTCCTGCTCAAACCTACAACTGCTAAGCTGTTTTCAGTTAGCTCAATTTACATCCCAAGTGACTCCAACAAAAGCAAGTACAGGTACTTTAGGTGCCTGTCTTAAGTTCCCTATTGTCAATAAAAGTTTCATAATTGATTTTTGATGTGGCAAGGATTCACTTTAAGAATTTACTGCAGCTAAATGAAATCTGAATTTGACCTAGTAGAATTATATAAGCATGTCAAATGTTGTGGAAATCCCTAGGGAAAGGAATCATGACAGTAACATTAAAAGAAGATTAAAGTCAGGAAAATTACAATTTTTTCAACCCTTTTCTTCTTCCAGGATTCTGAGACATCACAAGAAAATAAGAAAAGTAACTTGTTTTAAAGTAAATTTAGATTGACTTATACTTTTAAAATATACTGCTATACTAGTGCTTTCATATCCTAATCAGACATATTTTTATCAACCTAAAAGATGCAATAGCATCTGTGAAGTCTAGATGAGCTGGAGGCTTTCAGGAGTAGGTTCCTGTATCCACAGCCACGCTAAGTGGAATGAATAATACAATTTCATTGCATTATTCATAAAACCACTTCATTCTACATAAAAGCCGATAAAGGCCATATACATGTATGTATGCATGCCTGTATTGTTTTTTTGTTGTTGTTGTTTTTTCCTTGACCATTAGCATGTCTACATGATTATTCAATAATGAGTTAAATTTATTAAATTTATATTTATTATATAATCCACTAAAAAGAAACATGAATATGGTGGGGAAATCAGCCTGTATAAATTTCCCCTTTTTCTTCCCCGGATTTAGTAAATCTGGTGGAATATATGTGTTGTGTTGGAGCTCTCCCTCCATTCTCAAAGTCTGCCTGCACAGAAAAACAGTAGACTACAAGCAACCACTAGGCTAGTTACTCTACAGCTATGGGACCTCAGGCAGTCTGTGACAGTTATCTCTGTGACCCATGGGACCCAACGACAGTTATTATTTATAAATTACCTTTCTAGTGCACAGTGTAGACATGAGTTTGCTCAGAATTCTTTTCTACAAGCCATTCCTTCTGGGTCTTGTTATTATAGCTCAGTTGAGGGGTTTTCTCCTTTTTGATGGACAAGGAAAACTGGAAAACACCTACGTCTTCTTGCATCTTTAGTGTGATAGCTGGGTCAGCTTGTACAAATTAGATTTCTCTTTCCTATAAAACACAATTTTGGAAACAAATACTGTGCTCTGTTTCTGTATCCAGCTTTGATAATACAGCATTTTTAATGCAGATTTCTTTTGGTGTATAGAAGCTAGTAGTGAAAGAGAGCAGGGCAGGGTTGTTATGATTTTTGTCATATTTCCCAACCTTATGCTCCCTCTGCTGACCTGAGTACCTGACTCTCCTATAGCTGTGGTCCTCCTGTTTCTATGCCTTTGAACTTAACCTGGTGTCAATGAGAATGGACTTTAGGCTACAACCGCAAGTTTGTTACTGCCTCTGTAAATGTCAAATTAAGTCCTGTACTGACCTTGCCCTGTTATTATTAAGCTAAAAAACAACAACAACAAAAAGCTAACAAAAAATAAAAAAATAAATTGCAGATGTAATATGTTTTATCAATGAGCAGTATGATATGCTTGCCCTCTATAGCCTCACTGATAAGATTGTCTTTACTTCTCTGCTCCTACTTTTCTGCCAGTCAAGTTAATGGGATGTATGGAGATATGAAAAATGGGGATTTTAATGTATGAATACAAAAAGAAATAATAATTTCCCCTTCATTAAACTTCATAAAACGATCTTCTACCAGGAATATTTTTATATGCTATTGTTTTTCTAAGCTAGGAAGACTATCCACTTTTTTAATTTACATCTAGTTTTATACTGTACTTTTATCTGTCCTGAATTAACTGACTTTCAGGTTACAATGGAGTTTACAAAAACATGCACTACATCATTTTATCTTGTGCCATTACTGCAACTAGTTTATTTTTGCAATGAAAACCAAAAATTTTTCTACTAAACTGAGAATAATGGCTTCAGGAAGCCAGAGGACAGCCTTTATGGCTAAGTGCAGTAACAGTAATAAAGGAAGTTTGGTTCCCAAACTAAATAACCCATTGCCAATACTATGTAAAAACAGATGAATGCATTTTCTGTAGGAAGTTGCATTCAAAATATATAACAACGCATTTGAATGAGATTTGCAGAGCTGTGAATATAAGGCATTAGTAACTGAGAATTATTTTTCTTTCTTTACCTTTCCATCCTCTAATTTGTATAATCTGGGTGCATTAAATAAATAAATAAATAAATAAAAATCAATTATTTCTGCTGGAATTAAATTTTCAATTACTTTAGGTTAAGTCTTTGAAAACTGTTTTTCTAATAAACCCACAAGAATCCTTTAAAAGAAGGTCTAAAATGTTATCAGACAATTGTTAGGTTACAAAACTTAACAAAAATGTTATGAAATGTTATCACTGAAAGCATTTGAAATTTCCCATTGGTGGTAAATCTATTTAATCATTAGCCAAGTCTTCTTTTGTTGCAATTTGCATCAGACAGGAAAAAAAAAAAAAAAAAAAAAAAAAAAAAAAAGGTTGCTTTATATTGCTGATGAAATGCTTGCCACAGTAAAATGCAGTTAGTAAGAGAGTTACTATAACTCAGCCAAGTGACATTAATGACCCAGACTCAAACTGCCCACGTAGACATTGGGAGAATGTGCCTCTGGGAAGGTTGCTTGGCCTCAGCTAATGGTACTGCAGAACTTCCCAATGTTTCCTGCTTTCTAATAGTGCTGAACACATAAAAGAATAGAAACTCCTTGCCTCTGGGGTACAGTGGTTGCTTTTATGCTGTCATTTGTTCCACTGCAGGCTTTCCCAATAGCTGAATTTGTTTGCAAAAATTTATCATCTTGTTTTGTCAACTGAAATGAAATCCTGTCTGCACTGGGATTTCATGGCAAAGTTCTGGTAGCAGAGGGGCACAGGAGTCTGCAAAGGTGGCCTCTGTGAGCAGAGCCCAGCATTTGCCCCATGTCAGAGCAGAGCCACCTCCAGCTGGCTCCAAAAGGGACCCACCACTGGACAAAGCCAAGCCAGGGAGTGATGCTGGGTGGGCCTCAGGCAGAGCGGATTTCAGGAAAAACAAAACAAAACAAAACAAACTGCTGTGCAACAGCAGCTGGGACAGAGGAGTGAGAAGCAGCCCTGCAGCATCCATGGACCCAGTGGGAAAGAGCTGTGTGGGAGCAGTGCTTGGAGAGCTGCTGCCTGTGGGCAGCCCCCGCAGGCTCAGTTTGGGCAGGATGGCATCCTCTGGGAGGGACCCCAGGGGGAGCAGGGGCACAGAGTGGCTGAGAAGGAGTAGCGGAGACAAAGCCTCAGGGACTGACCACAGCCCCCATTTTCCTGTTTCCCTGCGCTGCTTGGGGGATGGATGTGGAAGAGGGAGGATGGGGAGAAGATGTTTTTAATTTTGGTTATCATTTCTCCATTCAGTTATCAATAAGCAATAAATTTAACATTAATCTCTTATGTTGAGTCTCTTTTGCCCAGGAATGTGACCCGTGAGTGGTCTTCCTTTTCTTACCTCAACCACACCTTACCTCAAGTGTTTATTTTTTGGTTGGCTGGTTGGTTGCTTTGGTTTTTATTCATTTATTTGTTTATTTATTTTCCTGGTGGGAATGTTGGCAGATGGGGACACATAGTGTTTTCTTTCCTTTCCCTTCTGAAAAGGGGGAGTGAAAGAACATCCTGGTGGTGTCTCAGTTGTCTGTTGTGTTAAACTAGAACATTGTCCTACTAAATATGATTTTACCTCAGTCTTAGATGCATGCACAAATGAGCATGTCTGCAGATGTGGGTGGATCCTCTCTGCAGAAAAGCAACGCAGTGAAGATTTTGGTCAGATCAAAATTTCCTAGTGAGAAGTGTCACAGAGACAATCCAAGTATTCACTGGTCTGAAGAGGCTGTTGACTGCAAGAGCCCCATATGTTATATGGGGCTAAACATACAGACATGCAAGTTCTGCACAGATATGGATGGACACAGTACTTCCATTAAGCCACTTTTGTGTGTGTGTGTGTGAAGGAAATAATTTGTCTTTGCAATAGTAAATGAGTTTTTTTTTGGTGCCAAAAGTGAATTTCCTTTCTCTCTCCTTTAAACCTCCTTTAGTGAAATGGCTCTACTGGTTTTATTAGCTTCATGACCAGTCCCTTTATTTCTTGTGTTTCTGATACAGCTAGAAGTGCTGGAACAGCTTTTTAGTAATATAGCTCCAAGCTGCTACACGTGGAGGAAAAAAAAAAAAAAGATTCTGGTTTGGCTGATTGTGGTAACAAAAGGCTCGTTTCATATCTCTGATCCTTTTTTTTTTTTTTTTTTTTAAATTCCTTTTTTTCCTCCCCTATTCTCCCCCAAATCAAAAGCCAGTAAATATGTGGGATATTTTTGTTTCATTTAAATTTGATTGCTTTGAGGCTATGCACTGACAGGAGCTATGAATTCATCAGGTCTTATATCAGTATTTTGCATCATTCATCATTTTGAATCCATGTCGATATTTCTTTCCCTGGGGTGTAGGAATCAATTCTCTAACTCCTCTAGCTCCCTAGGAACTTGTATACTTGTTCTTTTTTTCTTTTCTCAGCCCACCTATGTACACTTAGTTATGTTACTTTTCTCTTTCTTTTAAAAGTCATTTGTCATTATGTCATATACCTAAAGGATTTAGTAGACAATACCTTGCTTGTTATTTATCCCTGTAATACAGATTAATCAAATAGTCCAACAGCACTCAGATTTTCTGATGGTACAGACCTAGTGTATGCTACTTAACAGTTATAATTCCTTTTCGTCATGTGGCTGTTGTTTGACCAAGGTCCATAGTTACCTGTACTGATGCTTTTTCATTTGATGTAAGGGCCTTCTAAAGTCAAGTATGTAATGTAAATATATACCCATATATCTGTCATGTCATCTGTTTAGACACAAAGTATGTGCAAAAAGTCCTCTAGGAAGAGTTTCCATGTGAATGTCAGGAAATGCTTCACTATGCAGACGACTGAACACTGGCACAAGATGCTCAGAGAGTCTGATAGCAGACTGGTAGCTTGGAGCTCTTTGAGAAACATCTGAACATGGTCCCAAGAAGCCTGTTTTATGTGATCTACTGGAGCAGGGGCTTGGCCAAGATGATTTCTAGAGGTACCATCCAACCTCAATTATTCTGTGATTCTTTGAGTTCACTCTACGATTCATGAATCACTAGGAAAGCACACTTTTGTGGGGTGACCAACTTGTATAATGATTGTTTTCCTTTACAGTGATAAAAATTGTTTCCTGACACATAAAATGTTAAGAGCACATATTTAATAGCATAAAAATGTCTCCATTCATGAGAATTAGTCTCTCAAATACTGTTTTAATGCCAGCTCTTCAACATACCAAGTATATGTGTTTTCAAGCAGTCTTTTTTAAGCAGGCTCTTTCTGGTCTTGAGTGCAATCTCTAAGTTTGAATAAAAATACAACTGTGATGAGTTTACCCACAGTGCTGCCCAGTAGTTGAGATAGATGTTCTGAACCAAAGAAAGAGCTGAAGTACAGATCTCCCAACTGTTTTAACTGATAAATTCCTCAAGGCTGCTTGATTCAGAACAATTTAAAACCATATCAGATTATCAAAATTTGAGTTATCACTTTGTTTTACCATGTACTTTGAGACAATCTCATCCAGACCACAGAGCAATGAATCTGTAAAACTAGAGTTGATTATTATTATTGTTATTATTGTTATTATTATTTTATTTTCTGGAACTAAGATAATTTTAAAGTAGGAATGGAAACCAAGAACTTTACTGCCCTAATATAGTGCAGCTCTGTTTACTCAAGGCATTATCTCTTCTACTTTTTTTATACATCATTGTTTTAAACTTTAAAATTTGCTATCAAATTATAACTTGCTTAAATGTTATCTCTATTCTTAGTTGAAACAGAAGAGAAAGAAAGCAGGGTGAACAGTTCTGGTTATAATAGATGTCTTTATGGTCTCTGCCAAGGTTTGGTGATATAGGTGTTTTGGTGTTTGGATATTTGGCGTTTTGTGCAACCACTTAATTTATTGCCATATTTTTAATAAAATGTTACTGATTTACTCTGAATGAGGCCTAAGCTGGCAGGAAAGGAATAGGAAGTTAACAGAGCTGGTGGAAAACCTTGAGAAAGGTGATGAAATGGAAAGCACCTGGAAAGAAATATTGGAAGAAAAAAGTACAGAAATAAAGTGTAAATGCAACATAAATAGAGAATCAAAGAAGAACAAACCAACATAAAATGAAGGCAACTGATATGGCAATTGCAGGGTGTGTTCCTCAGAAATATAAAGTGTTCTATGAGTGTGTCTATACATCCAAACCTAACCAGTGGCACAAAATCTAAAATGATTTGACTATGATCCTACAGAAAGTTAGCAAATGAAACAAAAGACAGAGGAAATTTGTAGCACAAACAAATAAAATATATGAAAAAGAGGGAATATTCCAATTCTTGTAACTAGCCCTCTCCAGCTTTCCAACCCATAAAGGCACTAAAATATCAGAGAGTAAAACAGAACCTTCTCATTTTAGAGAGGGTTAAAAATCTTGATGTAAGGGTTGAGAAAGGATTAACACTGGATTTGCATCAGAACACTATATAATTGATGAAAACTGATGGGAAACAGTATAAGAAGTGACATTTTTCCAATAAAAAGGCAGTTCCAGAGTGTCTGAACTAACTGCAGTGAGCTTCACCCTGCAAATTTACTCAATGATTCTTTTCCTTTGACTGGAATGGGAGCTTGGTAACTAGTTTCAATGTCTTAAAATACATTAGAATATCTAAACTTCAACAAAAGTAATTCCACCACAAAACTTTATGAGTTTTACATGTGAGCTAGTTGGTCCATTTACAGAATATATGGTGAATTCTAAATTATAATTTTCTTGAACCTCTTTGAAGATCATTACTGCCACTTTATTCCACAGTGTATTAGTCATGTGTTACAGCCACAATTCACACACTTTTAGAATATCCTTAGGCACAACAATTAGATTTCTTTTTGAGTAAGTGAAGTTTTTAAGACAGAAATTAGCTCCTTGTTCCCTTGACTTGCTGTGGATTTCTCAACTCAGCTATGTATTATTTTAATACATTTATGGATGTCTATTAAAGAGTCCCTTCAAGTGAAGCATTCACACTTTATGATCATAATTTCAGAATATAGTACACTATTTCGTATTAATATATTTGATACAAAAGAAGATAGAATCATAAAATCATTAAGGTTGGAAAAGACCTTCAAGATCATCTTGTCCAACCATCACCCTACTACTAATGTCACCTACTAACCATGTCCCTAAGCACTACATCCAACCTTTCCTTGGACACCCCAGGGATGGTACGTCCACCACTTCCCTGGGCAACCCATTCCAATGCCTGACCACTCTCTCTGAGAAGAAATTTCTCCTAATTTCCAACTGAAACCTCCTCTGGTGCAACTTGAGGCCATTCCCTCTAGTCCTAGCACTAGTTATCTGAAAGAAGAGGCCAACCCTGGTCTCCCCACAACTTCCTTTTGGGTAGTTGTAGAGAGCAATAACGTCTCCCCTGAACCTCCTCTTCTCCAGACTATACAACCCCACTTCCCTCAGCCGCTCCTCACAGTACTTGTGTTCCAGGCCCTTTGCCAGCTTTTTAGCCCTTCTCTGGACATGCTCCAGGGCCTCAATGCCCTTCTTGTAGCGAGGGGCCCCAAACTCAACACAACACTCAAGGTACAGCCTCACCAGAGCAGGGTACAAGGGAACCTTCCCAGTCCTGGTGGCTACACTATTCCTGATACAAGCCAGGATGCCATTGAGCTTCTTGGTCAGCTGGTCACAGTGCCTGCTCATGTTCAGGCAAGCATTGACCAACACCCCTGGTTCCTTTTCATCTTTTCAACCATTCTGCCCCAAGCCTGTAGTGCTGCATGGGGTTGTTGAGACTAAAGTGCAGGACCTGGCACTTAGCCATACTGAACCTCATCCCAGTGGCCTCTGCCCATCAATCCAACCTGTCCAGGTCCCTCTGCAGGCCTTCCTACCTCCTGACAGATCGACACTTTCTCACCAACTTGGTATTGTCTGCAGACTTACTGAGTCACTCAATTCCCTCGTCCAAATCATCAGTAAAGATATTAAAGAAGATGAGCCCCAACTCCGACCCCTGGGGAACACCACTGGTGACTGGTCTCCAACTGGATTTCACTCCATTCACCACTACTCTCAGGTCCATCCAGACAGTTTTTAACCCAGCAAAGGGTGTAAAATAGAACCATAGAATAAAGCAAGAGCCTGCTTCAAACAAAAGAAGGGTTTCTTTTTATCCCTTTGCTTACAGTGGAAGAACATTATTATAAGCATGGTGTTGATATGAGTATGAAAGATTCTTCTCAGAAGATGCATGGTGGTTAAGACATGCTTTCCAAAATCATATCATAGTTTCGTCAAGATGACGTAGTACATCTTAACCTCTTTACTTGCAATTCAAGCTATTCATATGAGATTCCTGGCTGTTCCATGATATTCTTCCAAATTTTACTTTTCTGAAGTCAGAGAATGATAATTGAGTAGTTATTTGGCTGTGCCTCTGTGATTTACTATTAAGATAAACACTATTTTTCCAGATAACTAGAAGTTGAAAGGACTGTATTGGACCTAGGGCAAGAGAAAAGTGTGCCTACTGACACCACCTTGCATTTTGGACAGAGAAGTCAAGACTTCTTAGACAAAGTCAAGAGATTTCTTGGAGATTAAATCTGTTCCATGAGCTCCTTAAAAACTGGTGTTCTTTTGATACCAAGAATTCAAATGTGATACAAATAATGTTTTGGAGATGGAATAAAAATGGGAAAGAACAGGAGGCATCAATAAAGAGAAAGAAAAATTACCTTGTGCTTTCTCCCTCCCCCACCAAAGTACTCTTTATGTGACAAAGGTTCACAAATGAGAAGAAACTTTTACCCTTTCTCTGGTTGTTCTTCACTGTACTTCAGGTACTTGGTGTGTTCCTTACATAGCCTTCTTGATGTTGTAAGCTATGTAGAACCAAAATAAAGGTTAGTAAAACCTAAAAACAACCTTTATATTGTTCCATGAAGAAAATCTATATTGATGTGTTTTTCTCACTTCAGCCAATGTTTGTCCAGGAGCTCAGGGATCTTTAGGATACATTTTAAGAGACTGACAGCCCTCATTGCCCCTTAATAAGGTCTTTGAGAACTTCCTGAGAAATTTTATTCTTCCCACATCCTTAAATTCTGTGACTACATAATTGTGTGTGTCTGATATCTAAAGGCTTGTAATCAAGAAAAGGAGATGGAAAAGGAGATGCTCTCAGAAGTATCTAAACAAAAAGAAACAGAGCCAGAAGAAAAGAGCCATGAAAGAGAAAGAACAAAGACTACAAGAACTGGATTATAAATACAGGTGAAAGATTTGATACAAATCCAGCACAGGAATATGTAGCAGATTTTATATTAATTATATTATATTATACTATATTATATTAAATTAATATTTTATTTTATTTTATCAGACTGTGAAGTTCTTTGTACAGTACTAAATATATTGCAGAGACTTTTTGTGTTAATGCTATTGTGATATGCCATGAAATGTAAAGATTGTCAGACAAATTCTAGTTGGAGAAAGTATCAACATAAGAGGACAAATAAGTCTAATTTCTTGAAGCTAGTGGACAAATAAAATGGTTAAATAAAGACTAGTGGTAATGCGAATCTATCTGAAAAATGATATAAGTCCTGATGCAATTATATCAAGGTACATTGTTCCAAAAGTTGGGAATGGCATCTTAGAGGTCGGTATCTCTACTATAATTATGTGACATTATGCTTGTGCTTTAGCAGCTGTGTAAGGCTGCTATATAAGGCTATCCATTAGGAATTGTGCTGTCAGAAAATTTTGATCAGAACAGTTGCAGGGAATATCTGATAAATACAAAAATCATCTAATATGTTCTTGGTTATCTTGTAATGATAATAATAATCTGATCTGAACAGAAACAATGAATTTAACAGTTATATATACAAAAAAGGCACAGTGGACAGAGTCAGGAAAGACTTTTTCTAGTAGAGCTGAGATCCTTTATCAATTTTAGTTACCACAAGTATTGAAATTCCATCAAATCAAGGCATATAAAAGACAAATGTTTTCAGTGGTTCTTGATAAGTTTTTGAACAAAACATTTATTTTAGAAGTATTTTGTTTAAAAAATAAATATTGTACTATTTTTTAATTATTATTATTTGTAGCATTTCAGCATGATGGAAATGTTTAATTAAAAACACTGAGCCTACTTTTTTTAAACAATCTTAGAATAGCAATGTGTAATACAGCAGTATATTTACTATTTTCAGATCAGATGTTTATAGACTGAATGTTTCTATGAAATTTCTAACTAGATTAAATTATTGAAATCTGCAATAATCTTTCAAATACAATTTTGAGGTATAAATGTAATGGTTTGTAGGATTTACACAGTATTGAATCCTGAGGGAAGACAAATGTTTCTTTCAGGTACAGATAGAGATTCTGCATCTGCAAATTTGTTTAAAATGGATTTTAATTACACTGGGGAAATTTAGATGTAATGATAGGTGTTGTGATGTCCCACTTCTTACATTACAACCAGGAGGCCAGATACAAATACAATCTTTTTAACCTGTTCTATGATCCTTTTTTTTTTTTTTTTTTTTTTTTTTTCTAGAGGTGATATTATTCCTTTTAAAGTGTTAATGGCAGAAATGAAACCATAATTCTTGACAAATGATTCCACTGACATACATTTCTACTGTCATTTACCTCTTTAAAACCTCTGCTAGTGGTGTTTGTTTTCATTTGTAAAGCTTTTGTCTGAAAACTTTTGATATTAAGACAAGATTATTGTTCTGGTACATCTTAAAATTGCAGAGTTGAATCATCTATCTTGTTAATTTCATTGATTCTATTCACTTAACTGACTATGTAATTCCTTGCTTGTCCAGTACATATATTTTGTCAGTGTAATTTTTGTTTCCTGCTGATTGAGCTCAAAGTTTCTCTTGTGAATATGCTCATGTGATGCCTACCTTGGCATGCATGGTATGGTGAGAAAGACAAAAGAGAGAGAGGAAAATACTTTATGATAATGAAATATAAGCAGTGAGAGGGAGATAATTCAAGTAATTCAGAAACAATATTTTTGTGAATTTCATTAGATTCTTTATCTTTGGTAGAATTAAATTTGAAAAAATATATATATAAAAAGGAAGGAAGAAGGAAAAAGAAAGTGTTATAGATGAAGTCTCAACTCAATCTGAATTTTGTAATACTTATACTTATAAAAGGTATAAAAGGCAAGTAAACAGCGCTGGGTGTGCGGGGAGTCTACACTCCACCAACACACACACGAACAGCAAATATTCTAAGTATACAGAACATTGCTTTACATATATCCATCTCCTTTTCAAGGCCAATAGGCTGGGTCAAAAGGCACTTCCCGGTCAGCAGGGGGCGTAACAGTAAAGGCCTGCGATGGCTGTAGCAGCAGAGGGGCCCATGGCATAGCAGTTGGATCAGTAAAGGAGCCCGCAGCTCCCTCACTGGCAAGCCACACGTTTCTGACTGTGGCCCCACAGGGCTGTTTAAGGCTTCAGAGACTGCTCGCCAGGTACAGAGCAATCCCACTGCAGAGTCCCACACCTTGACATCAATTTGGTTCCATGTTTCAGGATCATAAACTGTCTGATTTTCAATAAGGAGAATAAGCTGTAAGGTTACCAGGACAGTCTTTGTTTCTAAGGACGTATGATTCCCCATAATGTGCAACTGCTTACCAGCAAGGGGCAGCTGTGTGCACAGGTGTGCTTCTCTCAGCTTGAGCTTCTTACCAGCTCCAGTGCACCCATTTCCAGCGACTTTCTGTACGAGCTTCTCTGAGTGATTTGCTGAGTCTGGCCGAACCTATCTTCATGAGGCGATCAATGTGCCTGTTCCCGTCCTGGTCTCCATTCTGCCAGCCTGTTCCCTTTCATTTCTTCTTTCTGCTTCTTAACTGATGACATAACTTAACATCGTCTTTCTTTTTTTTTTCTTTTTTTTTTCTTTTTTTTTTTTTTTTTTATCTTGAGAACAGGCTCCCCTCTTATACCCTTCTCCCCACAGCAGTTCTTTTCAAAACAACTTTTAATTGGTCAAACAACTTTGCAAATAACAGCAACAGCAAACACCCAGAAACTTCCATGCCTCAATGGCTGGAGAGCAAGAAACCTGAGACGGCATGGCGTCTCCGGAATCACCCTTCTTTGTTCCCTCTAAACTTTTTTTTTACATTCCTGATGGCCTCATTGTTAAGAGTCTGATGTTATCATCAACCAAGGGGCTTTCTGATCCCCATGGCCACACTCCCACGTCTCCCCCTTCTTTATTAATATCAACCATTTTCTCGACGCGAATTACCACTCCATATATAACAAAAGGGAAAGGGAGAGTGAAAGGGAAAGGGAAAGGGAAAGGGAATGGGAAAGGGAAAGGGAAAGGGAAAGGGAAAGGGAAAGGGAAAGGGAAAGGGAAAGGGAAAGGGAAAGGGAAAGGGAAAGGGAAAGGGAAAGGGAAAGGGAAAGGGAAAGGGAAAAAGTTTTATTTAGTAGAGCATTAGGTGAATTTGCTTCAATTAGCTGAAGTTGTTCCAGTCCTGAGAAAGGCCATGGTAAGCTGAGTACTATGAACATACTGGATATTATTGGTAGTCATTGACTTTGTTTTTCTTCTGAAGAGATTCACTGTTTTCCCTCCTTTGAGTGTATGTGACTATAACCATTTAATGAGCAGCCTTTTGGAGAAATTGGCTTTGGAAAGGCATGTTAATTTTTGACTCATGCTGTGACGTGGCTGACCTTTTGAGTCAGTAATGGAGTTTGCTCCTAGACAGACCACTTGGCATTTCAAACCTGTGGGAATTTGGAGAGGAGCCTAACAATCACAGAAGGGGGGTTGAGCTGTTTCTCCAGTGCCTGGCCATCTCTGCCTCTAACATGAGCTGAACTGGGACTTTCTTCTGTAATCTGTCTGTGTACAGGCAGAAATGAACAAGAATGTCTGTTTGGGAGATGACTTAGAAATGCTTTTCCTAACTTTGTTTCATATGTAAGTTTTTGTAAAAAAAATATTTTTCTATGTCTGTTCGTCTAATACACTATTTCTTTACAATAGGCATATCAAAGCAAAGTGCCTTTCACAGTTGTAGCCAGATACTGGGTCTTCCAGAAGTTGCTGCTTTCCGTACTTTTTATGAAGCTGTGTCAAAACCAATTTATAGGTCAAAGATGTCAGGAAACAGCAAAATGCAGAGCTCTGAGACTTGACTAGAGACAAGAAAGGTTAAATGCTGGTGTCCTGTCACAGCTCTAAAGCCAGCTGACAACTCTTTCTGAATAAGCAGACCCTGATCAGACAGTTCAACTCGGAGATGGGGTCTCAGTCTCACGCAGTCTTACACAGAGGTTCCTTCATGCTGCACTGGCTGCTCCTGTTCCAGGGCCTGACTGCTAGAGGAAATGACGTGACACTTACCCTTTTGTGTGCAGTTCTCTCTTCTTTCGAAAGATTTCTAAATACAGAGAAACATCTGCTGCCAAGAAAGAATGAACAAGGTAGTAATATTTTTTTGCTGTTCTCTGCTAGGAGAATGTGCCTATTGTCACACATTTGTGCATCAAATTAAAAAAAAAAAAAAAAAAAAAAAAAAAGGTAATGCTCTGCCATTATGGCTATTTAAATAGCAAAAGTGAACAAACAGTCATCATGTGTATATATACCAGTGTGACCTAAGACTCAACCCACAGGCAATGTGTAGACAAACTACAAGCTAATAATGGCAAAACATCATGAGTTCAGCAGTTTGTGTCAGTCCAGATACGCATCTAAATGTAGGAGACATAGCAGGGCTTTTCTGAATCTGTGTGCTTAGGCTACAAATCTTTTAATATGAGATGCTTTCTTTTGCTACAAGAGAGGTACTTGCTTGCTAACACTGTGGTAAAACTTATGGCTTCATGAGAAGGTGTGCATCAAGTTCTGAGCTATACTTGGCCTTTTGCATTTGCAGTATCATGATTTACAGAAACAGGGAGGGGAAAACACAGATGACTTAGATTGAAATAATTTTAAAAGAACATTATATGTGTGTAGGAACTGTAAGGCTTATTTGCCACATGCTAGAAATGCCTAATAAGAAAATTCATATATATATATATATATATATATAATCACATATTATGGAAAAAACAGGAAGTTCTCTTGCAATTTTTTTTGGCTTATCACTGCTCTTTTATAATTATAATTATAATTATGATATAATTATATATATAATATATATAATATATTATATATATTATATGATATATATTATATATAATTATGATATAATTATAATTATATAATATAATATAATATATTTAAAATAATATATTATAATTATAAATGATATATTTATGATTATAATTATAATTATAATTATAATATAATTATATTTAAAATATAAATATAAATATGAATATAAATATTATTACTATTACTGTTACTGTTACTATTTCTGTTTGTTTATCTTTTCAAACACTAGTTGCAAGTTTGTTTAAGTCAGACACAGAGAGCACAGCTGAAATAGTGATTTTTTTTTGTTGTAACCCCCTCTGAGAACATATTTTACACCATCTTAGGGTTAAAAAACTTTCTTAAGATATAAAATTAAAACACTTCTCATAGAATCATAGAATGGCCTGGGCTGGAGGGGACCTTAAAGATAACCTTGGTCCAACCCCCCTGCCATGGGCAGGGACACCATCCTCCCACAAGATCAGGTTGTTCAGGGCCCCATCCAACCTGGCCTTGAACACTTCCAAGTATGGGCATCCACAGCTTCATTGGGCAACCTGTTCCAGTGCCACACCTGCTTCTGAGTAAAGAATTTCCTCCTAAAATCTAATCTAAATCTACCCTTTTTTAGTTAAGTCCATTCCTTCTTGTTCTATCATTATCTGCCCAAGTAAAAAACAATCCAGAACAGTATGCATTTATTTGTGGCAATCTCCACAGCTTATTATGAAAAAAGGAAACTTTGAACCATACTTAAGGCTACGTAAGAGCCCTGATTCCCACTCCTTTCTCTATTGCTCTGGTTCATTCTGTGCACTCCTTCTGACACTGAATATTTCTACTGATGATTAAAGTATGCAGTTGACTTTTGTCAGATGTTAGGTTGCTTTAACACTTCCTTTCCAGGCTTGAAATCCATGGCGAACTGAGGTTGCGTATAGCAGTTTTATTCTTAGCCTAAACTGGATGAATTATTTGTACTTGACCAACTACTTTCACACAGACCATGTCAACTACCCTTTTGATTCAAGGTATCTGGTATTAGAGACAAAGCACATCATTTTGTCTAGATCTAACCAAAAAAATAATGTGTAATGTTAGGATTAAAATGTAAAATTGTATGAAATAGATCTGAAAACACATTCATAAAAAGTTACAGCACTTGATTGCCAGATTACAAAAATCTTGTACTCAATATGCAGTCTTAATGCAGCTAGCAACTAGGAATGCTAAGTGTTTTGTTAGTGGGCCTTAAAGAATTAAAGCTGTGACACTTCTAACTGTGAAAATTATAAACAATCCTCATTTTGCATGTATATATTATGTGCTCTCTTTGTAAGAAAGGTCCTTTGATCACATGCACATATTTTAGCCCTAGGAAATTAGTCTTAACTTCAATTTTATTGGCTTGTTACAGTAATATAAGTTATATTGATCAGATTGTTTTCCTAACTGTATTTTGCAGTTTAATTGTTTCCAAATTATACCTTTAGCAACATCTGTGCATAAATGTCTGGTATTTGTGTACAAAAGAGACTATCAGGTTATCCATAACACATAGGTAAGCAGATTGTTCAGTTAAAATTCTGGCAGCCACAGGGATGCTGAACACCATGAGTCCATTTGCTTGGGCTCAGCAGAGCACGTGTTGAAGAAGAATGCTTAGTCCTGATCTGAACTCAGAAATCATTGCTATTCTTGATGATATGTTCTTCTGATTGGCACACAATTTTGTTGACTGTCTGTTTTGGGTTAGTCCTGCGTTCAGTCACTTTGCATCTTTCCAATCCTGGATGGATACACCCAGGTCCCATCTTGGCTGTACATCAGTATGAGCTTTCTCCTGCAAGGAAAGGACTCTTCCAGAGGCAGAAAGGGTCTACACTGTCCTGGTCTCCTGACCAGGACTGCAAATGCCCCCAGGCTTTCCATTTCTACAGGGCTTAAATACAGTTGCTGGAGATACTATTTATTATTTTAGCTAAATAGCCTATTTGTTTGTATAAAAGAGCTTCTACCTTGTGACCAACTCATCTATCATCTTGCTTGAGAGACTGAATAGTTCAAGCTTTTTAAATCTGTGTAAGGCTTTTTCTTCATCCTTTGATTCATTTTTTATGACCCTTCTGCATTATTTCCAGTTTTTCTGTGTATCTTTTTTAAAAATGAGGGCATCAAAAATATCTGCAGAATTCTAAGCTTGACATAAAAATGTCATATAGAGAAATAAATATCATTCTGCTACTTCTATCTCCTGTACCTATCAATACAGCTAATGACTGTATTGGCTTTTTTAGTTACAACATTACAAAGGAGTCTTTAATTTTGTCGGTTCCTCCACCCAATTCTGAATTCCTTTTATGCTTGGAGCTTTGCACTTAGCCATATTAAAATGGTTTTTACTTGAATTAGTCTACCTTGCAAAAGCAAATCACATTGCCCTGTCTCCAAGCCAGCAGAAATATCCCAGAAGACTGCAAATATTTGTGCCAAATCATCCCATTTTGTGCATCCTAACTATGGTCATGCCCCAGGGATTTTCTATTACTAGAGCTGTTACTTCCAATGGTCCTGTTGATCAGAATAAATTTTGATCAGAACAAACTTTGCAGTGATGCTTTTTTTTTTGCCTTTTTTTTTTTTTTTTTTTGTTCCCCACTATCACAGAAATAACAATTACAAAAAAACATGGTGCTTCTCAATATTGTTAATATTATCATACCTTGATTAAGTAGTAAGTCAAATATAATGTCTTGTAGGACTGATGCCAGAACATGACATGAAACATGGTTTCTACGTGAAGCTTTATAATGTTCTCCTGCTTTAAGTGCAAGTTTACATTTAATGAACTAGCTAGTATTTAAGATTTTATCCATTAAGTCTGGTGTGCTATAAAAGCTAGTAAGAAATAAGTTGAACTTCATTAAAGCAATCTATTTCCCTTAAGAAGGCATATATTTATCTTGTAAACTCACATTATTTCAGCATCAAAACACAATATCCACTTTAACTGTTACTGATTTTTTCCTTCTATGACTTTGTGAACTTTATCACTGAAGAATACTGCTCCTTGTGGATGAATCTGAATACTTATTCTACTTGATGTTTTTGATTTTCAGTTTTAAAATCTTATATTAAAGTCATATAACAACCCATTTTTTCTCATTTAAGTGAGTTGACTTTCCTTAGCTCTAGATGTTTTTCATTTTTGATTGATTGATATACTGTCTCTGATGATTTCTCTCAAGTTCTTTGGTATTTTGATGGGGGATCCCAGGGGGACAGGTGGGAAGGGATGGGAGAGCATGCAGTTTACGCTGACCTTTGAAACATACTTTACTACAGAATTTATTATATAGGCACAACAGCAGATATCTTTCTCTGGGAAAGCATTATATGTAAGTGATGAAATGTTGGTAAAAATACCACTTTCCTAGAATACACTCATTTTGCTTCCAAAGGATAACAAGTAATTCTTTGTGATCCTTTTTTGATGGAGTCAGATTGTCTCTTTGAAAGATGATTTGAAGATAGTTTGTGTATTGCCAGTTTGTATGTCCCCTGCAGCTTTGTGATGAAAAAGCTGAAATGGCTCTGTCTCAGGAGTCCATGGCCAATTATTCATTTTCTGTTGAACCTTTTGGTATTTTAAGACTATAATCAATAATATATAAGCATAGTAACTTTATGATTTTTTCTGGCTTTACAACACTGAAATTAATCTAATGCTTTACAGAATAAATAAATAACTAAATAAAACTACTTGACCAAAAGCCACAAGTTTTGTTTATAACATATGCTAGAGTTACTAAATATTTTATTTTTGTCTCAAGCAAAAATTTTGTTCTTGATCAAAGCAAAAAGTTCCATCAGCATATGGGAATTCTCTTCTGCCAGAAAAAGTGTTGAAAACACAATGTTCTCATCTACATGAATGTTGTTCTAGTACAGAAGTCTGTAAATAAAGGTATTTCCAAAGTAGTATTAGTACTAACCTGGGTGCCCAATAATCATACATAACAAGTGCAACATGCATGTTTAATTGATAAAATACTGATACCACAAATTACACTCAGTGCAAGGTTTTTTTATTATGGTCAACACAATGAAGAGGTTCATTTTCTAGAATGCTCTGAAAAAGCTCAGTAAGACACTACTTTACTGTATCTCCCCTGGAATTAGTAATGAACTGTTGTCTGAATAAACAAAAACTTTGCTACCTGAGGCAAAGCTGACCAAAAAAGAAGATTTTGATCTGATGAATATTACTGTGGATGTAAAGAAATTTTCTCAAGCGTTAGCTTTAGTTCATTATTTATTTTGAATCCGCCCTACCCTACACTGCTTTGCTACTAGGATTTGCCTTGTGAAGGTCCTCATGAATTTGGCTTTTTAAATGCAGACTCTTCCACTCGTAGTGATGGTATAACTAAGCTTTGATTTTTTTTTTATTTTTTTTTATTTGGGGGGGGGGGAGGTATTTGTTTCTTTATTATGTTTCTTTATATCTTCATATCTACATTTATATCTACATTTTCAACCAGTGTTCTCAAACTTTGAGGTATGCTTATTCTCTACTCTTCACCAACTGTTGATTTTCTGTTTACTGCAGTGAAAAAACAATGATTTACTTCAAAACAATAGATTACATATTTCTCTAAGGTGACACCATGTCTATTTAACTCAGTCACAGTGCTAGAAATAAGAACATTGCCTATGTTCTTTCTGGTGGTCAGGTAAGCCCCAAGCTCAGTGAACAAAACTCAGGTGAAACACTGCTACCCTTGCCCTTCCTCCTGGGGCCATGTACTAGCAGAAAGCACACAAGCTTTCCTGAGCTTGCTGAAAAGAGGCATGCATTAAAAGAATAAAGAAACTTTCTCCTTAAGCCACAGCATACCAAATGGTGTCAGAAGGACAGTAAAAGGTGAAATTTGAGTAGTAGGGTTACTCTACCATGAAGTTCTATGCTCTAAGTGCTTTGTTAAACATAAAGACCAACCTCAAAATTTCCCCTTTTAGCTTCCACAGTGTTTTGTTTGTTTGTTTGTTTTGTTTTATTTTCGTTTTTGTTTTCCCTTATACGTAGGTCATTGGGTCTGTTTGAACAAATTTTCTCCTCTGGAAACACCTTCAAGTGTACATACTCATATAGTAAAAGTTTGCTGCTTCATACATTTTATTCTCCTTGGACCTGAACTCCTGAACCAAAAATCCCATATAAATCAAATAGAGGCCAAGGGACTAAAAAGGAAATAAAAACATCAACAATCCCTACTTCCAGAATTTCAAGTAGGTTGAAGCTCAGAGAATAGAGATGCTGACTGAACTATGATATAGCTGTTTTCCTCTGACCTAAGGTTTGTAGCTTTGATTCCTACTGAAGGCAGAAATTCATATTTACTCATTAGGAAAAAATGAATGTCTTTTCAGATCTAACAGATTTTCCATGTGAATTCGTTTTAGAAATGCAGATGTGTTTGATAGCAAACAAATTCACTGCTGACAGAATCTTGCTGTACCTACAGCCATATAATACATAGAATGAATCAAAATGCTATTTATTATTTATCACAAATTCTCCTAAACAAAACAAAACAAAACAAAAAACACACACACACACAAAAAGAAAAGGCAACAGGAGGAGTCTACTGTCTTGCAGAGTCCTCTGAATAGCAAAAGGATCTGCAGAACTGTTAGAACAGTCCTAACACAGTTCATTTTCTCTTCTTCCCATTGAAGGTCACACTGAAAAAGACAGACCAGAAATACCTAGCATAGTCCATACATCAGCCACATAATGCAGCACAAGTTGTCTTTCTAACTGACTGTCCCCCTGCAAAACAATCCTCCTGCCCCTTTCATTTTTCAGTGTGAGAGTGATGTGTACCTTTCCAGTGAATGCTGTGCAGGTGGGATGCTATTCTTTGGAAGATGGTTGTGATCTCAAATCAATATTTCTTGGCTAAATTTTCATATGCAGTATGAACCACTATTGCCATACCTTCTTTCATACATGCTTAGGAAGCTTTCTAGGTAAAACAGTTCAAATAGTTATGTCTACATGGCCTGCAAGCACAATCACGATTACACAAAGAAAGCAAGTATGAAGCAAGCAAATCTCAGCCAGTACAAACTGGCTTTCAGAAGGGCTTTCACCATCTAAGAATCTATCCCTTGACACTTAAAATGCAGATGTGCACAGCAATAAGCAGAAGAATTTTTTTTTTTTTTTTTAATGCGTAGTTATTTATTCAGCTGCACCCATTACTTAGAATTCAGGTAAATGATACAACTTTGAGGCAATGAGCACCTATGAAATGCATGATGAAATCAATGTGATATGTGGAGAGATGTAAAAATACCTCATGGCATGTTTACTTTCTGTCTTGGTAAAAACAATTTAAAAAAATCTAATTTCTAATGTTCTTAGATAAAACAAATAAAAACCACCAATAACAAATCCACCATACTGTTCAGTTTCCAGATCCTACAGGTACTCTCTCCATACACATATGCATAAGGACATTCATAAGGACAAAATAGATATGTGTGATGAAATTACCTCCTTTACTTTTTTGATTTGCATCTAACCAAGGAAGAGGTTCTGTCTGCTGGTTTTATACATGTAACTCCTTCCCATTATTTAACTTCCTGATTACAACACTTTTGACAACCAATAAGCCAAATTGAAGATAGAAATAGGAGACAGCAAAAAAAATCAATAACAACATAACAACATAAAAAACTTTATTAAAAACTTTATTTACATAATTATTTTCAAATAATTCTTAGGTAACCTATGCTACAGCAAGAATGAACCCTGAAACTTGGCAAGGAATGCACAGTAAAATATCAAGCTTTTAAATAACAAAATATTAATACCCACACCTTACTAAAAATCCATTTTACAGTAATTCAGGGAAGTACTATTCACAGCATACTAAAAAGTTTAGCATTTTTAAATAGAGAAAAGATATTTAAAAGAAACCAAACTTGTGTCAAGCTACATAAGGTTTTCACCAACTATATATAAAGAAAAACTAAGTCACAGCATGTGCAGGGATGTAGCAAATGAAAGTGTCAGTCTGAGGGCTTATAATTCTAGCTCTGTTTTATCTCATGCCCTTAATTGGTGTGCTTTTCTTATCTTTTATTAGAAAGCTGGTTGCCATAGTGGATTTTTTCTTCCAGTCATTCCTTTGTCATAAAAAATCTCTAGCATATTTCTCTACAATGGGTAGTATTTAAAAGGCAAGAAGCTGAGCAGTGACAGCTTTTTTCATTATGCACAAGGGTATAATTGAAGCCTTGTAGTTTTCTTTAAATTCTTCATAGGATGAATGTAGTTGAGCACACCCTTGAAGTCAAAAAAAAAAAAAAAAAAAGAAAAAGAAAAAAAGTCCAGTTGGTTCTAAGTTTCTACAATTTCAATGCATGTTCTTTTTGTTATATCTTCATGAGTATTATTAATAATATACCTCAGAATACCAAGTATTATTTTTATCAGGAGAAAAGTATATAGAATTAATTTACATGGCTGCACAATAAGCATTTTCTTTGGAACATAGTGAAAGTCATACAACACATTGGACTAACAGTGTCAAAAAGACTGCAGAAGATAAATTAGGGTTAGGATGGGACTTTGATTAAACTGTTTGTACATTGCATCACATCTGCAGAAACAGAATGGACACTGATGGCATTTAATAGTGGCACTAGAGCACAGATGATACATCTTTGATCTCTGCTATTTGAGTTCATTTGCGGAGAGTTATCACAATAAATTTAGTGTTTTCCAGTATAGTTGCAGTAATGGCTAGGACACTAGTGCTTTGACTGTGAGAAAGGAGAATGTGTAACGTCTACAGGTGTTTTGTGAAAATGTATGGACATTATGTATAGTGTTACAAAAACAAGAGTAGCATTGTGGACTGAATCCTGTTCTCTAAAATAGTGCTTCAAAAAAGAGTGAGAACAATTATTTCCATTTTACAAACCTGAGAACTGAGAGAGAATCAAAGCATGTGTTTTGAACAAAATGCCCAACAAGCCTATAGAATCTCCGACAGATACCAAAGGTATATTCAATGACCATTACTTCAACATTTTTTCATATGGCTTTTGGGAGAGAAACAAATAAAAGTTATGATTTCAGGCAGATTGAGATCCCAAGGAGAAGTTCAGTACTTTTTTTTTTTTTTTTTTTACTGTTATAACAATAATAATAGCCACTTTTTTTTGAAGCTTTTTCTCACATTTCTTGTTTAAGTTTTCTCTGCAAACCTGCACAACACTGAAACTATTTGAGTTGGTAGCAACAGCCTGGAGGGAGAAAGGGATCACTAAAAATCTGAGAGAAGACATCCCCTAAGTGATGGTACCTCTGCTTCAGCTGATGCAGGGCCTATGCAGAATTTATTTCCCTGATAAGGAATCAGCAGTTCATTAAACATTTCATTGTTTTATGGAGTGAAGCTGGAGGATGCTATTCTGCAGAGCTGTTGGTTCAGAATAGATAGCATACTTTCTGAAAGCTTGCTGGTTATTGATTAACCCTGTAACTGCATCAAATGAGAGCTGAGAAAGACATGATATGGAATTTGGTAGAAAATCAGACTTGCATAAAAATTAAAAAAGACTTGGAGGATACGATTATGCAGAAGGAAGGGAGAAGCAATATGCTGACTAGCAACCTCAAGGGAAGAAATTACAAGACACCCAAGGGACACATAATGTGTGCCATGGGGGTACAGATGGCTTTGTTTATTTCTACTCATGCAGAGATATCTCTTCTTTGTCACCTGCAGCTACTGAGCTGAAAGCCAAGGACCCTTAAGAAGCACCCACTCCCCTTGCAGCGGGTGATTGGAACAATGAGCTGAATAAAGACAGGCAGAAGCTACCAGTCCTTTGCTCTTTTTGGTTCCAGCCCTGCCACCAATTTCACTGAGGTTCCACCTCATCTCTTTCCCTTGAAATCACCTTTCAGGAAACTTGTGTACACACAGTTTCCCTGCCAGACATAGTTAAAAAGCACAGCTGCATCAGCCTGCACAGAAAGCACATTCTTCTTCATTTTAAAACCCTTCCCGGGGAATGTGCTTTCAATCCAAACATACTGCTGCTGATTTTCCCAGCAGAATTTGATTGCTTTCAGCATTTGGAGGTGAAATCCACCTTAGACGTCTAAGGGGAGCCTCAAAGCTCTCACACTCAGGCTTCGAGATTTACACATTATGATTACTATCACGTCAGTGGTCAAGGGCCAATTCATTACAATATAAACTACTAGATTTGTAACTGTCAAGTGATCAGGGCTTTCCACAGTTGGCAGGGCACTTTGGATTCTTTTCAATTTCTTCTATTGATCCTAAAACACTGATTTTAACATAATCTCTAAAGAAATAAGTGGATGCATTGCCCCCTTAAATATACCCCAGTGTTAGTCTCCACAGAGTGTTTCTTTTCAATTGGTGCTAAAAGACAAATTGACCTAGAAGGATATATGAGGATCTCTAAAGAAATTTATCCTAAACTACTGCAGGGAATTGAATTTGTAGCTCAGCTCAAACAGTAGCAGTCTCTTTTTAAAGTGACGTAAAGAGACATCCGCTTGCCTTGTGATATATGCTCTTCTGGATGACCTTTGGCAGGCTTCGCTGCATCATGTGACAGTGTTGCAAAAGACAGCGTGGCCCTAAACAAAGGGATCTTTAAAAAATTATTATTTTCTGTATTTTAGCACAGTTGTTACTACAGATACATCTATGAACTATTTCTATGAATTATTCTTTACGAACTGTACAGCATCTGTGCCATGACAAAATTACTTTATTACTTTTCATCTCTTACAAGGAGTCTATTAGAATTCTTTTTTTTTTTTTTTTTTTTTTTTTTTTCATAAACGAGGAAAGGAAATGCACCGCATACTTCTTGGTCAACCTGTGAAATATTTTTGTTAATCATTCCATTTTACTGGAAATCCATTTCACAAGCTGTCTGCATTTGTTGTTTTTTTTTTTTGTCTTCCAGACTACACTGAAACATCAGCCTGCAGTTTTGCTGAACATTTGTTAGACTTTACTGGTCTTCTGTAATTGTTTCAAACCCCAAAGTAGCTAACAGTCTCAACAGCACATACACACACCGATTAAAACCTGAAGAGCTATATTTAACTTTCAATGATTTTTACTTTAATAAATGTTAAGTATCATTGTAACAAACATTATCTAGTTATTCTAACAGCCTAATTGCATGAGTCAAAAATAGAATGAAGAAAAGAGGTATTTGATTTAGGGTTTAATTTTGACTGAATTTAGCAACTTTTGTTCAGGAACAGTTGAAATAATTTGAATGGACACTTCAAAAAATCCCATGTAAAACACTTATGATTTATTTTTACTCCTTGTATAAAAGGGTACAAAACTGTCTTGCATTTTTGATACAGACAGATACCTTTGTAGTTTTTACATGTATTTGCAAATGGTTTTATTACAGCTAATACTGATATTCACTAATTAGAGATTCACATGGAGAATAAAGAAATTTATAGTTCTATTGCAGCATTAGCAAAGCCTCAATACTGTACACAAATGCTGCAGGGCTGAGAAGAGCCTAACAGACTGCCTCCCTCTTTTTCACTATTCAAGTAACAGCTTGGGTTTTCTGTATAACATTTGAAAGTGCTGGGAATAGTTTATTCTTCTATCCTAAAAAACATCCCTAATTGAAGCTGAGGAGTACAGAACAATGCCTCAACCATGGAGCAAGTGTGCTGCAGTCATAGCCAGCACACTGTTTTTTATTCCTACCATTCCCTAAATGCATTCTATAAGAAAATAAATAAATAAATAAATAAATAAATATATTTTTTTCAAAATACTGCATTGATAACTTGTTTATAAATACAGTATTTTTTTATCACAGTAAATCAAAAGGAGGTGAAGAAACTAGTTGAAATCATCCCTAAACTTTTTGGTTTCTCCCTCTCACTCTTCCTCTCTCTCTATTTGAAATTATCAGCTTCAAAAATTCCATCAATGAAAGACAAGTCACTCTCTTTTCCTGCCAAGGGAAGCAATGGAATCCATCAAGTTGGCCTTAACTCAATTGGATACATTTATTTATTTATTTATTTTGGAGATACAACTTAGTGAAAAATGTTAGAAAGCTTGCTAATAAGGTATAATGTTCACTTCTAACTTGAAAAAAAATAATCTGTGATTCTAAGTAACATTTAATTATAAAATAACACTTTGTAGGTACAATTGGTCATTCCACGTCCCAAGCTTTTAAAAGAAGTAAACTTTCAGATTACTGTAATTTTACATTCCTATTTCTGCCATTACCACAAAAGAAGAAAACTTGGAGAAAAGAGACTGCTTTGGCAAGAATATCAGGCAATATTTTCTGTGTTGCATAGTTAGGCTGCAAAACACAATTCCAGCAAATACATGTATGTGAAGTGCTCTATATAAGAATTTGACTGAAGCAAAAATGCTAACCATGCTTTTAAATTTCCAATGCAAATCAGGAGAAATGAATGAAATAATTCATACATTTAGTGAAGAAGTTAATCTGTTTCACTTCTAATTCATGTAACCAATGTTTTGTACGATCTTCTGAATATAGGTATGTTATGCTGAGAATTGTGGGTCATCTACTACATCACTTGCACTGGACACAGAGGTTCCTTTGAAGATCCCTCACAAAGAAAGAGGCAGTGAGGCAGTGAGGAGACCAAGAGAAACAGTTTCCTTTTTATTATCTCAAGAAGATCAATACATAAATTAACCAGGATTCCAGTGACTACTTGCTAATAACCCCAAATCTTCCCCAGACCCTCAGCTGAGTACAGGGTTATCAAAGGACAGGTACAAAATAAGCTCAGCAGAGAAACGGAGGTGTCTGCCTCTCTTTTGTGAGGTACAAATACCATCCCTTGGCATACACAAGAAAATTCATTGTGATAATATCTCAAAATTCTTATTCCTCCTTATAAAGCTCTGCCATTTGAAGACTGATTCTGCTGTGATACACAAAACTACAAGACCTTTGAACTAGTGTCTGTGTGTTCCACTTTTTCAATAGTGCAAAGCACAACATCAGCAACAACTAAACAAGAGTAATATCTGCACTGAATCAGTTTAGGTTTTCCTCAGATATATCAAAGCACTTTGTTGCTTTTTTAATACTTCTGAGCAATCTTTGTTGATTTACTGTTCATGGAAACATACTTCCCAGTAATTTATTGAATCACCTTATTATGCTTTACAGCAACATTATCTGAATGAGTACAGTAGGAACAACAATGCCGTGTTTGCAAGACAGAACAAGATTTTAAAGATGCATCCCCTTAAAAGGACACTGTTTATGTTTGAAAAACTGAATAAACCACATTTTAAATATAGACTGCATACAGATGGATTCTATTTTATTTTATGAACTAAATAAATGCTAAATAAGTTTTATGAACTTATTTAGCATCCTTTAATTTGAGGGACAGAGGACTAACCCAAAATTTGAAGTGAATTTCTATCTCCACTTTTCTCTGGACAGCCTTTATATGCAGAATCCTGGTGTAAGTTTCTTATTCATATGGCCAATATCACATGAATATGTATACATCTTACTTGTAGAGGAGAAAGTTCAGTGAAGTTAATAGCAAAAATCAACAAGATTTTTTGAAGGGGACTGTCTTTTTCTTAAGAATTTGGTTTTCTGACTTATTTATACATCAATGTTAAGAAGTGATCAGATAGCTGCTGTGGGGTGAAAAAGTCAAGAAAATTTTAGCCACCAGAAGAAGCTAGGTATCATAGCTACCTCATTTTCTGATTAATTCCACAAGTAGACGTTAGCTCTTGACAAATGTACTACATGATATATTAAGAATTCAAATCTGTCCAGTTACACATTGTCATGAAGCAAAGGGATAGTCCTTTTGAGACAGGAAAGACTAATGGCTGATGAAACTACAGATTTGATAAAAACAGTGAAGAGCAAAAATGCTCTTTTGAAATTGTTGCATTGCTTTTAACATGGCTGTATCTTTAGTATATTTATACATCAATATTCTTGCTAAATGAAAGAGGTTATGTCTGCAATATTTTGTGGTTCCCACCTTTTCAGATGACTTTCAGAAACACTGTAACACTTTTTGCTTGCTAAAAAACATGCATATTGAAAAATTCAAGAAACAAATCAGACTTAAGATAGATTTCATTTCATGTACAGCGGCCAAAAAATACAGAAAGATCAAATATATATAGGAAAATTCTGAGCAGGAGGAAAGGAGATAGAGTCATGAAATATTTCAGTGCTGCTATAAAAGGTAAACGAGTGAGCAAACCTGCTCTTGTATCTCTATGACTATGTTACATCTGTAGCACTCATCATCTGAATGTCTGTATGCTGAATAGTTATGTCTCCATGTGTGTGAAGCATCATTATGCAATGGAGGTATTGAGGACATGGGATATTAATTCAGTTATACAGAGAGAAAAAAAAATAAAATAGGAATTCTATTAACTGCCTAACGACTTTGATTGTGAAGAAGAATAATGGGGTCCTACAAACATGAAGAGAAGGCTGTACGAAGCCCTGACACTGCACAGATTAAAACAAAACAAACAAACAAAAGCCACAACACCCTACATATTTAATAGAGTTAGGAAGGAAAGAGCAACTGCTGTCCATTTGCATAATTGTACAGTATCTATAGTACTTGCCTAAGATATGGGATATGTACTGTCTGGGGGCTTCTGATTATAGTTTGGACTCAGCCCTCTTAACTTCACAGGACATGCCTTAGTCATTGGGCATACTGTGCTAGAACAGTTCTTCATTCTGTTGCACAGTGGAATTGCTATGCAAAAGGAGCGCAAATGGAACGCAAAATTTGTATTCCTCCCAAAATAACTGGCTTGAGTGTTTTAGCCCACTGCTGAGCATAGAGCTCCATACATTGTTCTCTACTTCTGTTTTATCTAATAACTCTGGAAGAAACAGAATTTTGGAATCCCTGACCACCCTTTCTCCCCACAGAAGACTTCTTGTCATTGAGAACAGAATAAAATTCTCTCTTGCTTACTTTGTTCCTGACTCCAATTAGACTTTCTGTTCTTGTATTTCCCAGTGGCCTGAAAAGATTAAGACATTGCTAGGAAGTAAGAGCTTTCTTGTTCAAGTATTCTCAGGATCTCATTAATCTTACCAATTTCTTGACAAGATTACTTGACCAAGTCAGACACAGTCCACTTAACCTGTACTTCTTTTGAAGAGTAGCTTATATGAGATGCCTAAGGAACAGTGGAAAAGCAGGGTGAACATAACACAGCATTTCACTCTGGCATAGCTGTCGTATTACAAAAGGGGAGATTGGGGTGGTCGGGGGGATTGCAGAATATATTAAGGGGAAATGGATCAGCATCCTCGATGCCCCTAACCTCCCTGAAGCTCTGATTCTTACACAAATGTGTTAGTTATCTGATTGAACAACTTAAATGACCAAAGCACATATTCTGTGCTTTGAATCTTGAATTCAGTATTCTAAAGCACTCAGCATGCAATATGTCCTTTTAACAGGTAGCAGTTTTTTAAGTCACTACTGATAAGTAATTCTCAATACTCATAACTTAGAATGATAAGAGTTTTACTGCAAAGGTTTAGTGACAGAGTTAAGGTTGAAGCAAATTTCTTCTCCCAGAGTTGAACATGAACTTCCTCTTTCATTGTTAAGAAATAAATATAGGCACAATGTAACTTCATTAATATCATTGGAATTCTTGGTCCCTTACTAAAAACATAGTTACAATTACTTTTAATTTATCTATTGAAGATTCTTGTTAGTCCTTCTAGGACTTTCTTTGTTTCCTTCCCTCTCCTGTCTCTCCTCTCTATTCTCTCCTTTCCCACTTCCCCCTCCCCCCTCCCCCGCCCCCCAAACTGTTTTTCAATATTAGATTATTTTCCTCCAGCTTAGGCACTTGCCCAGCCTCTTGCACACTGATAACAACAATTCAACTGCTTTTCATCTGCCTTTCCTTGCCTCATATGGCTGTGTTCAGTAGAGGTGAGAACTGGAACAACTGACTAGAAAGCATATGGAGCATATGCAATATAGCTTGTCCTGACATTCCTTGGATCAACACATGGAATTTTTTTTTTTTTCATTTAAATTGTGGTATTTTCCACAGTAAGTTTCCCTTTGGAGTAGATGTGAACTTCTATCTATCTAGCAGAGGCACTGTACTTCCACACAAGGCTCTTCCACAGTACTTTATTCCTTCCTGGGGATCTATTTTATGTTTGGTCCTATGATATATTTGATCAGAATTAAAATATCTGCAAATCAGGTATTTGAACAGAAATTCTTGTTAGAGTTTTTGAAGAAGTGTCTGAGAACACAGACCCCACTAATGGTCTCTGTTCCTGCCCGTAGTATGAGGAATTACAGTACTATTCAAAATGCTTTTATAGCTCAATTTCAGCAATATTTTCTAGACCAGCCATGGGCTATATAGATCTTCCATGGAGAGAGAATTCATTGTGCAATTAATGTAAATCTTGAGAGCCTATTCTGATCTGGAATATAGAGGCATCTTGGCCACCTTTTTTACGTACCACATGTTTACTGCTATGGTGAGCCTTCCCAGAAAAAAAAAAAAAAAAAAAAAAAAAAAAAGTAATACTGAACCCATCCCATCATAACTCCATTAAGACAGGAATGTAACTGAATAGTTTCTTAAAAATACTCTAGAAAAAAATGAAGTGGAAGACAAAGAAACACTGAGAAAGGATGGTGTATCAAAAGTCAGAAGCAATAATATATGAGGATTTATTATTATTATTATTATTTTATTGTTATAATTGGAGATATTTTGCGTGGCCAAAGCTGTATTAGAGTAGAAGCTCTGTGGGGAACAATGAAAAGGGTTTTTAAAAATATCTTAACAGCAAAAAGAGGACCAGCAAAAACATGGGTCCGTTACTTGATGGGGATGGTCACCTCACAAATAAGTATGTAGAGGAAGCAGAGATACCTACTGTCATCTTCACTTCTGTTTTCAAAAATGATGATGGGCCCTAGCATCCCTGGAGCCTTGAGCTGGAGGACCATGACTGTGGGAATGGAGCCTTGAGCTGGAGGACCATGACTGGGAATGATAAGCTCCCCACCAATTCCAAACTTGTGCAGGATTTACTTCTCCAGCTCAATACATATAAGTCTATGGGGCTTGAAGGGATTCATCTCAGGGTAATTAGAGAGATGGCTAATGTCATAACAAGACCTCTCTCAATTCTTTTTCCACAGCTTTGGGAATCTGGAGAGATCCCAGTTGATGGGAAGCTGGTAAATATTGTCCCAGTATTCAAGAAAGGTTAGAAAAAAAGACCCTTGTAACTACAAGCCTGCTAGTCTCACTTCAGTGCCTGGTAAAAATATGGAGATTATTCAGGAAGTTATTGAAAAACACTTGAAAGATAAGACAGCCTTTGATCACAGCCAACACTGGTTCACGAGGGGAATGTCTCCTGGCTTAATTTCCTTTTAAAAAAAGGAAATTACCCACCTAACTGACCTGGGAATATAGCAGATGTAATATTTTGGAGCTTTAGCAAAGCTTTTTATACTGTTTCTTACAGTAACTTGTGGACAAAATGTCCAGAAGCTAGACAAGTACATAATGTGATGGGTGAACAACTAGCTAACTGGTCAGGCATGAAGGAATGTAGAAAACAGTGTTTTATCACGCTGGTGACAAATCACTAGTATAGTTCCAAGGAACTCAATTTTAGGGCCAAATTTCAATGTTTATCTAAAAGATCAGACTCAAATGCATACTAAATAAGTTTGCAGATGATACTGAACTAAGAGGAGCTGTTGACTCCCTTGAGGGGGGAGAGGTCTTGCAGAGAGATCAGACAGACTGATCTCTGGAGGGCTGGGTAATCACCAATTGCATGAAGTTTAACAAGAATAAGTGCTGGGTTCTGTACCTGTGACAGGGTGTCGTGGTTTAACCCAGCCGGCAGCTAAATACCACACAGCCGTTCACTCACCCTCCCCCCTCCCTCTCTGGGACGGGGGAGGGAAATGGAAAGTGAAGCCCGTGAGTTGAGATAAAGACAGTTTAATAAGACAGGAAATAATAATAACAAAATAATAATAACAATAATAATAATAATAATACAATGGTGATAACAGGAAAGTAATAATAATATGTACAAACAAGTGATGCACAATGCAATTGCTCACCACCCGCTGACCGATGCCCAGCCTAACCCCGAGCAGTCCGGCCCCCTCCCCCGGCTAGCCACCCCTATATATTGTTTAGCATGACGTCAGATGGTATGGAATACCCCTTTGGCTAGTTTGGGTCACCTGTCCTGGGTCTGTCCCCTCCCAGCTCTTACTGCACCCCCAGCCTGCCTGTTGGCAGGACAGAGCAAAAGGCTGAGGTGTCCTTGGCTTGGTATAAGCACTGCTCTGCAACAATTAAAACATCGGGGTGTTATCAGCACTCTTCTCATCCTAAGCCAAAACACAGCATTCCACCAGCTAGTAGGAAGAAAATTAATTCTGTTCTAACTGAAACCAGGACATCTATCCACCCCTTATTCCATACCATTTATGTCATGCTCAGGTTACACTCTTTTCCATACATTCTAATTAGTCACCTATAGTAGTCATGGTAGTGATAACATACAGTATTATATAGTAATTAACATGGTACAATTCAGTTCATGGGCTATTCTCACCCAGTATTAAATCTCCTTGAGGTACACACCGGACCTCTCCGTTCTTTTGCATCACCCACCAAGTGTATCCAGGTCCCTGAGCGAAAACAATTCCACGAATAGGTTTGCCTTTTCCTGAGGCAGGAGTAGCCCAGACTGTTTTACCCAGCATATTTTTTACATGCACTACAGGAACTTTATCCCCATCTACAGTACGTAACAGGTTTGATTGGGCAGGTCCAGCTCGGTTGGCCAATCCCCTAGTATTGACTAGCCAGGTGGCCTTTGCCAAATGCGTATCCCAGTTTTTGAATGTCCCAGCGCCCATTGCTGTAACCATCCCCACAGGGCATTTGCTACCATCCATGAATTGGTGTAGAGATAGAGAACTGGCCATTTTTCTCGTTCAGCAATGTCTAAAGCCAGCTGAATGGCCTTCACTTCTGCAAACTGACTCGATTCACCTTCTCCCTCAGCAGCTTCTGCAACTTGTCGTGTAGGACTCCATACAGCAGCCTTCCATCTCCGATGCTTCCCCACAATACGACAGGACCCATCAGTGAACAGGGCATATTTCTTTTCATTTTCTGGTAACTGGTTGTACAGTGGGGCTT
This sequence comes from Aythya fuligula, assembly GCF_009819795.1. NCBI lineage: Eukaryota > Metazoa > Chordata > Aves > Anseriformes > Anatidae > Aythya > Aythya fuligula. Next base: position 50,012,586 of record NC_045593.1, read on the forward strand.
CTTCAGCACGACCCACCTCCTCCTCTGACGATATCCCAAAGTATTTGCCTTCTGGCCAGTCCATAATCACTTCCAATATTCCTGGGCGACTGGGGTTTCCTATTCGAGCCCGCTGAGTAATCAGTGCAACCCACTTGCTCCATGTAGCATCAGTTGCATGATGCGTAGAAGAGACCCTTCCCTTGAACATCCAGCCTAGTACCGGCAATCGGGGTGCTAGGAGGAGCTGCGCTTCAGTACCGACCACCTCCGAAGCAGATCGAACTCCTTCATATGCTGCCAATATCTCCTTTTCAGTTGGAGTATAGCAGGCCTCAGATCCTCTGTATCCCCGACTCCAAAACCCCAGGGGCCAACCTCGAGTTTCCCCAGGTTCTTTCTGCCAGAGGCTCCAGGTGGGGCCATTCTCCCCGGCTGCAGTGTAGAGCACATTCTTTACATCTGGTCCTGTTCGAACTGGCCCAAGGGCTACTGCATGGACTATTTCCTGCTTGATTTGTTCAAAGGCTTGTCGTTGTTCAGGGCCCCATTCAAACTCATTCTTCTTACGGGTTACTTGGTAGAGCGGGTTTACAATCAGACTGTAATTTGGGATGTGCATTCTCCAAAACCCCACAACACCAAGGAAAGTCTGTGTTTCTTTTTTGTTAGTTGGTGGAGACATAGCTGTTATTTTGTTGATCACATCCATTGGGATTTGATGACATCCATCTTGCCATTTTATTCCTAAAAACTGGATCTCTCGTGCAGGTCCTTTGACTTTATTTTGTTTTATGGCAAAACCGGCTTTCAGAAGGATTTGGACTATTTTCTTCCCTTTCTCGAAAACTTCCTCTGCTGTGTCACCCCACACAATAATGCCATCGATGTACTGCAGGTGTTCAGGAGCTTCCCCCTGCTCTAGCACAGACTGGATCGGTCCATGGCAAATGGTAGGGCTGTGTTTCCACCCCTGGGGCAGCCGATTCCAAGTATATTGGACTCCCCTCCAAGTGAAAGCAAACTGTGGCCTGCACTCTGCTGCTAGAGGGATGGAGAAAAATGCATTAGCGATATCAATTGTGGCGTACCACTTGGCTGCCTTCGATTCAAGTTCATACTGAAGTTCCAGCATGTCCGGCACTGCAGCACTCAGTGGTGGCGTCACTTCGTTCAGGCCACGATAGTCCACTGTTAGTCTCCACTCGCCATTAGACTTTCGCACTGGCCATATGGGACTATTGAAAGGTGAATGAGTCTTGCTGATCACTCCTTGGCTCTCCAATTGACGAATTAGCTTATGGATGGGAATCAGGGAGTCCCGGTTAGTGCGATATTGCCGCCGGTGCACAGTTGTGGTAGCGATTGGCACTTGCTGTTCTTCGACCCTCAGCAACCCCACAACAGAGGGGTCCTCTGAGAGACCAGGCAAGGTAGATAATTGTTTAATGCCCTCTGTCTCTAAGGCAGCTATACCAAAAGCCCACCGGAACCCTTTTGGGTCCTTGCAATATCCTCTTCTAAGACAGTCTATGCCAAGGATACATGGAGCATCTGGGCGAGTCACAATACGGTGCTTTTCCCACTCATTCCCAGTCAGACTCACTTCAGCCTCCAATACAGTCAACTGCTGAGATCCCCCTATCACTCCACAAATATAGATGGGCTCTGGTCCTTTATAGCTCGATGGCATTATAGTGCATTGTGCACCGGTGTCTACTAAAGCCTTATACTTCTGTGCGTCTGATGTGCCAGGCCATCGAATCCACACAGTCCAATAAACTCGATTATCCCTTTCCTCCCCCTGGCTGGAGGCAGGGCCTCCCTAATCCTGGTCAGAATCTTCTTCGTTTCTGTGTTTGAAGGACTGTCTGCTGGAAGTTGGAGCAGCAAACTTTTCAGAGAACCCCTTTTTCCTGATTGTTTTCTTTTGCAACTCATGTACCCGTGCCTCTAGGGTCGCGGTAGATTTTCCATCCCATTTTCTCATGTCCTCTCCATGGTCTCGTAAGTAAAACCACAGGGTGGCACGGGGTGAGTACCCACCATATTGTCTTCCTTGTGTGGATGAACGACTACCCCTGATAGCTGAGACACTCCTTTGTACAGGTATGGAGGAGAATAATCTCTCTTCAAGTTGGTGAACCTTTTCGGAAAGTTTCTCCCAAGTGTTCTCTTTTGGTCGGTGGACACTGGTTGGTTCAGGTGGGGATGAAGATAGATTCTCTTTAAGTTGGTGGAACTCTTCAGAAAGTTTCTCCACAGCTGAGACGCAGGCCTGTAAGGAAGAGGAGAGACTTTCTTCGTACTGCCGGAGTTGTTTAGCCACTTCATCCACTGTGGGTTCCTCATCCTCTTTCCAGGCCATTATTGCCAATGAGCTGGCATATGATGATGGTGCACTCCGTACAAACTTCCGCCACATGGGTCGTGTACACTTGACTTCATCTGGATCTTTGGATGTTTGTCTGAGGTCTGGATCCTCATAAATCACTTCCCGTACGGCTAATTCCCTCAGGTACTGGATTCCCTTCTCCATAGTGGTCCACTTGCCTGGTAGACATAAAAGTTCTTCCTTGAAGGGATACCTTTCCCTCACAGCTGAGAGGAGACGCCTCCAGAGGCTGTGAGATTGTGCTCCGTCTGCAATTGCTTTGTCAATGCCTGCATCTCTAGCAAGGGATCCCAGTCGCTTGGCTTCCCTGCCATCTAATTCCACACAATTGGCTCCAGTGTCCCAGCATCGGAGCAGCCAGGTGACAAGCTGCTCACCTATACAGCGACCAAAATCTTTCCGCACATCTCGTAACTCACGCTCGTTTAGGCTTCGGGTAGTTACTGTTGATTTTTCGGCATCCTCATCTTCCTCCTCCTGAATCCTTGATGGCCCAGCGTCGTCGTCGTCTCCGTCGTCTCTATCAGCCCTGGCTATCCATACAAACTGAGGGATGAGATGCTGGAGAGAAGCCCAGCAAAAAGGGATCTAGGGGTTTTGGATCATGTCAAGGCAAATATGAGTCAGCAGTGTGCCCTGGTAGCCAGAAAGGCTACTTTATCCTGGGGTGCATCAAGCCTGACATTGCTAGCTTGTTGAGTGAAGAGGTTGTCCTGCTCTGCTCTGCACTGTTGCAGCCTCACCTCGAGTACTATGTGCTGTTTTGGGCACCACAATATAAAAAGGAGATAAAACTATTAGAGAACATCCAGAGGAGTTATGCAAAGGTGGTGAAGTGTCTAGACTTCAAGACATATAAGGAGCAACTTATGTCCCTTAGCTTGCTCTGCAAGCTCATGGTGGCTTGCAGCTCCCTCACAAGGGGAGCGGAGGGGCAGGTGCTGAGCTCTGCTCTCTGGGGGCAGCAACAAGATCTGAGGGAACGGCATAGAGCTGGGACAGGGGAGGGCCAGGTTGTGTGTTAGGGAAAGGTTCTTCACTGAGAGGGCGGTTGGGCACTGGGATAGGCCCTCCAGGGAAGTGGTCATGTCACTGAGCCTATCAGAGTTCCAGAAGTGTTTGGACAGTGCTCTCAGACTCATGGTTTGGTTTTTGGGTGGTCCTGTGTGGAGCTGGGAGGTGGACTCAATGATTGTTGTGGATCCCTTCCAACTCCGGTTATTCTGTGTTCCTATTCTATGATTCTAAGGCAACACTAAACACTGAAGTACACCATGGGCTCTTTTGCTAGATCATTCAAATGACCATCACAACTCTCTCCTGGCAAGGACTGACCACCTTAATTTTTCTTAACCAGAAGGGGTCAAAGGACACAGCCCAGTGAGGATGACTTGCAACAGCAAATAAGTGGACCAGCTCCATGTAGTATCAGTGCAATCAGCTAATGGAGGAGGGTGAGAAAATTGCTAAATTTAAAGTTACTAAATCTGGTCACATAACAAGCTGTTAAAGCCAGTGGGAAAAAAAAATATAAACTACTTTAACAACTTTATAATGAACTCTTGACTAAGTCAGCTATCCTTTGCCTCCTATCCTATCTTGATCTATCCTATGACCTGTTTTAATTAGCAGCCCCAAACATATTCTGTTTAAAAAATAATGAGTAAAGCGATTTACAGTAACACTTAGGAGTTTGGCCCACAGAATTCATCATGGAAGTTTCCTGTTTTAGCAGATTGTAGTAGCTACTGCAATATCTCCTCTTTCCAGCCACAAATCTGTATCCAAACAAGCTGACAAGGTGTGTTGAGAAACATCCATCTACCCTCTAGATTTATCTCTTTTGACCACTGTCACACTCAGGTGAATTAAGATGCTAATCTCTATCGTCCCCTGTTGTTGCTCTCCACATCCTATTATCCTTTTTGGCTTGTCTGGAAAAAATCATTCTCCAGGCACAAAGCTTTGACAAAGTAATTAACCAAAAGTTGTCTTTGTTTGCCTGCTGTACACCTGCAGAGGCTGCTCAGTTTCTTGCAACTGATTTTTTTTTTTTCCTTCTCTCTCCCCACCCCTCCCGTTCCCCTCTCCCTTCCCCCGCAGGTGCCCTGGTCATATGGCAGGAGATGTCTGCAATATACAAAGCATGTCAGGTACTCAGTTAGCAGAAGTAATTCTTATTTAAAGGATGTCAAACATATTCCCAATGTCAGTTCTCAGAGTGAGGTGTGCTCTACAGGAGCATCCTCCCACAGGTGCCAATGGAAGTCAGGCTTCATAAACCAAGGTAAGTAAACATATGCAAAGCAAGAAAACGAGCAGTGTGCCCTCAGCGATCAGTGCAAGCAAATTCTAGAAGGCATTTACAATGACCCGCTTGGAGAATGACAGAAATCAAGTACTCTATGAGACAACCAGTTATGCATAAATTGTAAGATATTATACAGTAAGAGAAGATTGTTCAAACATGCTTAGTTCCCACATATCCTGCATGCATTATAAATATCTGATAGATGAAAGTTATTCAATAACTGCAAGTAATAATCATGACTGCATTCCCTACAGAGTGCAATTGTCTTCTTTAGAAAATATTTGCACTAGTATGGCCCATTTTTAAAAATAGTTCATTTTCTCTTCTTTTTCTTCCATGTTATTCTTTTCTGTGGGAGTATATATTTTTACTTATCTCTTTCCCTTTGATAGTCAATTTTGCTTGAGTTTACATGATTAGTTTATCAATATAAGTGCACACAGCTGTAGCTGAAGAACATCTGAAAGGCATGTCTATGTCAATGCATGAAAAAGAGAATAAAATATGGTTTTGAAAGGCAAAACCGCTGGAGCTGGCAAGACTTTGGCTATTCAAGCTTTAATTTTAAACTCTTAGTAGCAGACAAATCTGACAGGATCAGAGCACTTCTCAAGTTTGTTTTCAGTCAGGGGAGAAGAGAATGAGGGCAGATCACACAAGGCACATTGGAAATAAATGAGAAGCTTAAGAGTAAAGTGTGCATCTATCCCCAAACTTTAAAAATAAGGTGATGTAAATGCCTTTCAAATCATTTAGAATAGCAGAAGATCTTTAAGGGTGAATTCATTGTAAAAGATGGAAAAGAATTTTATTCTCACTGCCAATGGAAATTTCTTATTACTATTATGTGTATCTAAATGTAAACCATTTTCTCTTCTGACTGTACCCAGGATAAATGAGGACTAACTCACTGAACTGCAGAGCCCTTCAATTTCCAAAGCCTGTTTCCTTAGCTGTAAAACTGAATTACAGTACCTACCTACCTACCTACCATAAAGCCTGTTTGCTCTGCTGTGGAGCCTTCCAGACAATGTGTGATGGCTGTGCTTGGCATCGCATGGAACACTGAACTGTCACATCTCACCACAAAAAGTCCTCAGCAGGCACAGAGCATAGGCTGGATGTTACAACCTTCTATCAACTTGAATTGCCTTTTTTTTTTTTTTTTTTTTTTTCTTCATGTGGGATCATTCCCTTTCCCATGAAATTCAGGTATCTGACTGTTCATCCAACTATGTTCATGCAGACTGCACACCAAAGCTGGAAAACTCTTTGCCAAAGTTTTAGTGGGCTTCCTTCTGCCTAAAACATGTATTGTATTTAGAAGTGATACTCTCACTGAAACAACAATCAGTTTTAGACACACACATCCAACTGTGTTCCTCAATGTGGACTACTGGCTTTCTAGGTATAATTTCCTTTTCCAGCAGGGTTAACAATGGAATGATAAACTCACTAGTCCATTGCATGAGCCTGCTTATTTAAAAGTAATTAAAAAGTATTCCAACAACTGAGTAATACTGAAAAGTTAATCTTTTTTATGTTCTGCATATAGCATACAGCACTATGTCAAGCAAGCACTTGCTGAACAGACATCTACAAGCAGCCCCAAATATATGGTTATTACTCATTGTGCATGCTGCAATGTACAGAGGAACAATGGAAATGATCCATTTATTGTTGGTTCTCATATTCTGTTGGCAACAGCAATGTATGCTGATGAATGTGACTTAAAGTGATGGTTAGAAAAACATTGCTCATTTGTTTGTTAAATTGAGTCTTACACCTTACTGCTAGAATTTCTATGGCATTTCCTTCTTCCCATAAGAGAATTTCAGGTTGCAATTCTGTGCTTTATTACTCCACAAACATAAATTTGATAGCCATTGCTCATTATGCCATTTCCCTTGACACTGCTTCTTAGCAAAGGCCAAGTAAGTAGAACTGTGTAAAGTGCATTTCAAGAATTTAAAGTGAATGAAGTCAGGCCTAAAGTGCAACATAGAAATTATTGAAGCACCACTCTGCTATCAGTGCTGCAGATCATAAAACTTCACTTTTGCTATTGTGCATAAAGAAAGCCTGCTATCCGAAGATGCACATAACCATAGACTCACCTTCACCTATATCATTCCATGACACCGATGAAAAAGATTTCTGTCTTTGATCAGAGTTCCTTCTCATCTGAAAAAGCACAGGAAGAAGTTCTAAAATAAAAATCATTAGAATATATTTAGAGAGAGATATCAATAAAATGCAGACTTTGAAACAATTGCTAAAATATTAAATACTTTGTTTTACATCTTCCTTTACTGAGTTACTGAAATAAATCCGACCTCGTTTGCCTTACAGCAGTATTTGTAGGTACTATTTACCCATTAAGACTAATATCTATAATGAAAAGCAGAAGTTATACTGTAACTAGTATGGACCAGCTTCATTTTTTTACCTTAGAGTTAGTGCTGAATTTGTCAATATGAGCTTGATTTTTTTTTTCCCAGTAGAGAGGTGTTTTTTTTTTTTTTTTTTGGTTTGTTCATTTGTTTGTTCTGTTGTTGTTGTTTAGACAAATACAGCTTCAGTATTTCATGCAATTATTTTACTATATTTCAGAGTATAACATTTCCATGTCAGTTGTTGGACTAAAACTTATGTATACTAAGAAATTATGCTAAAATAGGTATCGTATGATCAGATGATCAATGCTATGATACATTATTGCATCGTAGGCTTAAAGTCTCATTGTTTCTATGTTTGGAATCTTGATAATAACGAACAATTGTCCTGTCTGACGGAGTAGATTTTAGTTATAGAGACTACTATTTCAATGTAATACAACTGGAAATGTTTCCTGTTATTGTCAGAATTTAATTCTCTTGCCTTTTTCTATAGACTTTAGTCAGGCATGTCCTTACATTTTTTTGCTTCATTATCTATTAAATAATACCAGTCATGCCTTACATTACCAGATTAAAACTGACTGTCTTCTTCTCTTTGATATAGGATTCTCAAAATAGCATAACTTTGGTATTGGAATCGCATAATTTCAATCAGTTTGATAATGACTGATATGAAATTCCAATCCAAATAGTTTTAATAGTTTTAAAAATCCCACTGTAAATTTTTAAATGTAAATTCAGATAAGGACACACAGATTACCAGAATCACTAGAATGTGAAATCCAGGCCTTACACATTTTGCTAATGAGACATTAAAAAGAATATATAAGATCTAGTTCCACTATATATATATACAATAAAATATTTTCTTAGTATCACCAAAATAATTATTGTAAATGCAATATATTTCTTTAGAAATATTGCAATACAGAATATTTTACTTAAATGGAATTTAGTCTGAAAGTCAATAGTCAAAAAGACAAAATGTTACTTTTGTATAAACAAGTACATAAATAAGTCAGAACATATCTTGTGATACTTACCATACAGAGATTCTGATAAGAATGACTGATATTTTGCTTGATGCTCAGATGATTAATAGTTAAGCATGACTAATAAAACAGAATAGAGTGGAGCAGATGTGCAGTCAACAAAAAACAGTGTTGGTAATTTGCCATTTGGGCTGCATTTATCAGATACTGTGCTTCACAGGATTATTTAAAGAGCCAATACTACTTGACTCTAGACTAGGAATTACGAAGTAGAAATAAAGACAGCAAGAAGTAGTGCATCGCCTAGCTCAAAACTCATGACCATATCTCTAACCCAACAAGCAAGGGATAGAAAGAATTGCCCAGAAAATAGCCAGCTATGCAAAGAACATATTATCGGTTTAACTGTGCATATGAGCATGTGAAAACCATTGGGAAGATATATCCAATGGCCATAAGATTGAATTCTAAATAAAATGGTTAAAGAAGTTGAACATTTTATTAGAAAGGTCACCAGACGTTAAAACATAACGGTATGATGCACACAAGATGCATGCAAGAAAGATATTGGCATAATTATTTTAAAAGAATATGGCCAAAATTGGGCTCATTGTGGTACTACTAAAAGCCTAGCAAAAGTACTCCTGAATAAAAGAAAATGGAGGGTCTTTAAATATAGAGGCAGAGAGTTTTGTTTACTTGCTTTATTTATTTATGTATTTATTTATTTGTTTATATAAGCAAGAAACCCTGATTAGATAAAACAAAAGTTTATTTTCATTTCTAAGGAAGACCAAATTGCCAACATTGCCATGCCCAAGAATAAAAAAAAAATTTAAAAACATCCAAATTATAAACTGAAATAAAACTCATATATATATGAGTTTATATATATATATATATATAATTGATAAACTTGTAGGGTAAGTAGAATAAGGTCCTGAATCATCACACCAGAGAAGCAGAAAAGTACCTAAGCAAAAACCTGTGCAGTATCAGGGGATATCAGAGACTTTGCTAAAGATGAGTCTTTCTAACAGCCACCAGGACTTTTAAACTAGTGAGAGAAAAGCAGCACATGCCCAGACCCTGCTGCCAATTAAGAGAGGAAGTTTTCAATCACCATGAGATTTTTTCAAAAAAAGATATTGAGACCGGCTACTCCTCAGCTAGACAGGAAATAAAATCTCTCTCTTTCTCTTTCTCTCTTTTTTTTTTTTTTTAGTATAAAAAAATCTTTTGGGATCTAAAAATAAATAAATAAGTAAGGAATATTATTCTACCTTCAAATGAATATAGAAATTGAGGAATGCATATGGACAAAAAGAAGCCAAGGCAAGCACAGCATGACATTGCTGACACTAAAAATACATCTCTTGGAAGAGGCAGAGGTTCTTGCCGGAAGAAAAGACTAACTACCTCTTAAATTCCCTGAGACAACGTTAGTAAAATACAAGCAAGTAAGAAAATATACACATCTTTTTTTTTTCATTTTTAGATGAAGCATCTGTCATGAAAATATGTCAAAAACCTCACATTTCAACTAAATACAGGTGAAATACTACTTCATGTTATTCCCATGCAAAATATCTTGATGAAAAACAGTAGCAAAATAATAAAATACCTCCTACAAACATGATGCATTCTGAACCTAATCCCTATTTAGGTATGTTAAATGACAGAACAGCACTGGTGAAACATAGCTTGTCACTGCTGACCTCGTTTATTTCTTTAGAAGAACAGTAAAGTCTGCATTAGAAATTAACATCAGAGTAGTTAGGGACTTACTGGTATATAAAGACAAAGAAGGCAATACAATACAGTCAGAACATGGAGTCCTGGGAATTAATTAATTCTATGAAAAACAGTACTGTGTCAATCTCCAATGGGAAATGGCTGTCACACACAGGAGAGATCAGTATCAGGCAGACACAGAAGTGCACCTACAACAGCAAAGGGGTATCTCCACATGGCTGGACATAGATGTGCATGTACAATAGTGATATCTGCACATGCCAGCAGGAAGCAAATTAAACTGTTGAGATGCTTGTTCATAGATTGAATTGTCATAGAAATTGTCATAGAAACAATGATTACATCAGGTTGTATTGCAAAGTCCCAGGACATAGCAGAGCTAAAAGTAATGGATTAAACAGGGCTAAACAATGTGCTGAGGTCTACAGAGCACTTCCTAAATAGCTATTCATTCTTAGTCACTGGCTTTAAATTTGAAATTCATTATGTTGATGATTATTAGCTGTTTGTAATATTTGGCTGAGAGGAGAAGGGATGAAGAACTGCAGTTTTTAAGAGTTGCAGCCTGTGCCAGATTGACTGTTTATCATTAACAACAAAAAATGTTGATCAGCAAGACCGCTAATGAGACAAGGGCATTTGAGTTTCCAAGATTTAGAGCAGCTTCTCACAGTGAGACAACTGCTACACTGCAAAGACATGGCTTCCTCAAACTCTGTTTCTTTCCTCCTCCAGAAAAGTGTCTAGACAAACATAAACCTTCTGGTACCATTTCAGGGAAAAAAGATGTTCACTCTTCCCCTCAATTTCCCTGTTTTCAAAGTTTCCAAAATGCAGGAGGGATGGGAGAGAAGGAAAAAAAAAAAAAAAAAAAAAAAAAAAAAAAAGAGGGGTTCCTCTCTGTCCTTAGCACACCACCAGTGCATCCCCACCCACAAAAAGTACATCTCAAACATCACCCCTTGGATGCAGCCAGAACATACACTGCAGAAAACAGACAGGCAAACAGGCTTCATGCAATATATGGTGTTTATGTTTTGATTCCTGACTGCAGTCAGAGTGCTCCAAGAACAGGCAGAGTTATTGCTAACCCCATTGCATTGTGGGTTTCTTGGCTTTGCTTTACTTAGCACCGTGTCACAAGGCTGAACTGGTGAGGTATCTGACTCGTTCTCATAACACTGCTCTCTCTGTTCTTGGAGCTGGATTATTCTCTGCATTCATATGCTTTCCTGTCAGAGCCCTTCATCATCCTGACAGAAACTTACCTGTGTCAGAATCAATGGAGACAACTGATGCCAGGCATGGTAACAGATTTGTCTCAATGCCATTTTCTACTAGAGAAAGAGAGAGAAAGGAGAAAGGAGAAAGAGAAAGAGAAAGAGAAAGAGAAAGAGAAAGAGAAAGAGAAAGAGAAAGAGAAAGAGAAAGAGAAAGAGAAAGAGAAAGAGAAAGAGAAAGAGAAAGAGAAAGAGAAAGAGAAAGAGAAAGAGAAAGAGAACGAGAAAGAGAAGGAAGGAAGGAAGGAAGGAAGGAAGGAAGGAAGGAAGGAAGGAAGGAAGGAAGGAAGGAAGGAAGGAAGGAAGGAAGGAAGGAAGAAAGAAAGAAAGAAAGAAAGAAAGAAAGAAAGAAAGAAAGAAAGAAAGAAAGAAAGAAAGAAAGAAAGAAAGAAAGAAAGAAAAGGAAAGAAAGAAAAGGAAAGAAAGAAAGAAAGAAAGAAAGAAAGAAAGAAAGAAAGAAAGAAAGAAAGAAAGAAAGAAAGAAAGAAAGAAAGAAAGAAAGAAAGAAAGAAAGAAAGAAAGAAAGAAAGAAAGAAAGAAAGAAAGAAAGAAAAGAAAGAAAGAAAGAAAGAAAGAAAGAAAGAAAGAAAGAAAGAAAGAAAGAAAGAAAGAAAGAAAGAAAGAAAGAAAGAAAGAAAGAAAGAAAGAAAGAAAGAAAGAAAGAAAGAAAGAAAGAAAGAAAGAAAGAAAGAAAGAAAGAAAGAAAGAAAGAAAGAAAGAAAGAAAGAAAGAAAGAAAGAAAGAAAGAAAGAAAGAAAGAAAGAAAGAAAGAAAGAGAAAGAAAGAAAGAAAGAAAGAAAGAAAGAAAGAAAGAAAGAAAGAAAGAAAGAAAGAAAGAAAGAAAGAAAGAAAGAAAGAAAGAAAGAAAGAAAGAAAGAAAGAAAGAAAGAAAGAAAGAAAGAAAGAAAAGAAAGAAAGAATTTGGACATGTGAGCTTGCCCTCTCTCAGTAACATTCCATCCACTGGCATATACTGTATTTCTACATCCAGCGTTAAAAGATTAGCTCCAGTAAAGCCACATAACATCTGAAGGACTCTCATGAAGTCATGCTTACTGCCTTCACAATGCTACCTTGTCTTCTACATAATACTCTGATCCACTGTTATGTTTGAAACATCATTTAAAAGTGATAATTACAAAAAGAGGGATTGATTTAATTTGGTGTCTTACTCCTTTTGTGTAAACTAATGACTGATCAGAACACAAAAATACATCAACTTAATAAGATCTACTACTGTTGTTTTCTCCTGGAAAAATTCTCTGTGAGATCATTCACACAGAATAATCTGTTACAGGATTCTGCATTTTGGATTTAAAGATGAAAACTTTTTTGTTGAGTATGGTAAAGAAGAAAATAAAATAAAACTAATGAAGAATAATAAATATTGGTATATTGCAAAAAAAATAAAATAAAAAATACGTATCCAGATACACAAATACCTCTTCTATTGCTTCAGGCATTGAATCTGCTGTTGTCCTTTTGCTCTGCTTTTAGGGTCACTGACTCTGTTGCATGTTTGGAGGAAAAAAGAGGAAGTCCTCACCCCACACATGCACATTCTTGAGCACTACACAACACATTTTAGATGCATTGGCTTCTGAAGTTTCTCTTCTAGTTTGCTGATATCACAATCTAATTGATCTTAAAAACATATGAAATACTAAACAAAATGGGAGAAGCCCATGACCAAAATGTCATGGTGGATTTTCAGAGCTTCCTTGTAGATGATTACAACGGGGTTGATGATGACCATGCTATTCTGCACTAGAGCTGTTCTTGATATGAACAAAGAAAAAGAAAAGCAAGGGAATGGCTATTCACTTGGACAGTCTTCCCTTCACTGTTTTATTACTTTGTCAAGTCTCATATATAGATGCATGGTAGTTCAAGATTCAGAACCTGTATTGTATCACCAGAGGAGTTCCCTGATGTCAGGAAAACTTTCTACAAGGCATCTGCAGCCATTTTATCCATTTGTCTTTTTCACATGGTTATGGTTATTTTTATAGGATTTACAAGTATTTCTGTTCCACAGATCTGTGTGGAAGAGAATGTCTGCATAGATTTAACATAGACTTACCAAAGACAGCTTACCAATCCAGGATGCTAACTTGTATGAACATTGTGGGTTTTTCTCTCAACTGAGTTGTTCAGATTATATATTCTGACACATAGTGATTTTATGGAACAAAACCCAAAATAGGTTTATCAATATTAAAGCATGCAAATAATATCTTTTTAATAAAACATTCTCATTTGACTTTACAATGCACATCCAACCCTGCTTTCTAGGAAGAGAGAAAGATTCTTTAGTCAAAATCTTGTTTAGTAATGAACTATGCAAATCCTAGACCATATTTTTCCAAGTAGAAGCCTACAGCTTTCTATTTCTACGACTAAAGAAGCCTTTTCAGTTTTACAATTAAATTCATTGCTCGTATGAATAGCTCTGATGGAAAAGCATCACTACCCAGCAATTTTCCAAATAGGTATAGAATAAGTGTTTATTATTATATCTCTGTATCCATCATTCTTAATGAGAGTGATATTGTAGGATTATTGTTTTGTGTTTTGTTGTTGTTGTTGTTGTTGTTGTTGTTGTTTTTTAACTAAGCAACAAAGATTCTCTTTACATGTTTTTCTTTTGCAGACAGACCCACCATATGAACTCTATAATGTTTTAACAAGCAGTTCCAGGAAAAGGAGGAGAAGTCATGCTTGAGGAGCAAAACAGCTTAAAAGCTGTTTTAACCCTAATGTTAACAAAACAAAGAAATGAGCTTTTCTTAAATCAAGTAGTCTGATGCTGGAGAGGTTGCTGCAGCTCCATGCTCCCATTTTTAACCAGGTGTGAAACTGAGCATGTATCCACAGTAGACACACAGCCCCAAACATACACGTACAACACATACACATGTATATATGTGTGTGTGTGTAAATACACAGCTGGCCACAAAGATCAACACACTCAGGCACACAGCGCCTGTACAAACAAAACCAGCACCAACAGCCTTACCCTATTTTTCTTGCTGTATGGTCAGAATGAATGTTACTTCAGAACAAATGTTCAAAAAACCCTCAGAGTAAATATTTTAAAAAATATAATTATTGTAGTTTTATTTTTTTTTCTTGCTACAAATAAGTCTCACCTTCTCCTGACAAACTTCTTCACAGAGATAATCTCAAGCTTCTTTCACCTTGTTAAATGTCATTTTGTATGATAAATCTATCTGTCTTGGCACAATATATCTCAACATATATGTGAATTTAAGTGGTTTGTTTTTTTCACACTCTGAACACCAGGGAACACAAATGGATGGGAGTTATAAAATGTATTTACATTTTATATATCTATATTTATATATAGATCTCTCTATATATCTATATCTATATCTATATATCTATATCTACCTATCTATATATATAAATATGAATTTATATATTTTATATATCTATATTTACAGCATACACACAAGTGGATCATACATATATTTTCAATAAAAAATGTAGTAGTTGTTGTTACTATTATTATTATTATTATTATTATTATTATTATTATTATTATTATTATTATTATTATTATTATTATTATCCTTACTAAGCAACTCTTCCCTTCCTTACTTTATGAATGGCAACGTGATCATTTCTAGAAGAGTGGAATGCAAAACCCTGAGCCATGAAACAGCTTTGAGAAAGAATGGATTAAAAATCAAACTGTTCCAGATACACAATCAGATTTAATATTCAGCAGACCTACATCTACGTATTCTTCATACAGTGGTAATGATAATAATATTCTCTCCTGCAGGGTGCAGTTTTAATCTAATTTGATAGCTTGGTAGCTATTTACTGACTCTAAAATGTATAGCCATGTTCTTCCAAAAAAACATACTGTTTCATGAGCTACATATGTTATTAACACTGTTAAATTGGCAAAGCAAAAAGTCTTTTTTCACATGAAATGCAGACAAAAAATACCCTCTGACATATTCCTGTGAAATACTCAATCTAAAAGTAGTCCAAATTTTTCATTTTTATTTCCTCCCTGTCTCTTAAGTTAAATTTTAGATAAATGTTCTTTTGATAAACATCATCAGGTTAATTATTTTTTAACAAAGCAGTTTAATGAGAAAGTTAGCACTTCCAGAATTTAAGAGTTTTACCATTAGCTACTACTAAGAAGTGGCCAAAGAACAACAATAACAAGACAAACAAATAAACAAACAAATAAACAAAACAAACAAACAACAACAACAAAAAAGAATAAAGAATAAGGAAGTGAAATACTGCATTTAAAGACCAATTAAAATAAAGTTTTAGATTTGTGTTTTTTGGGTTCCTTAGAGAAAGTTTTCTATGTGCTTGTCATTGGTTGGTGGTCTCAGAGAAAAAGAAAGCCTAATTTCTCAGAGTGCTCACACAGATTTACCAGATAGCAGAATGTGGGGTGAAGAGGTCATGGACCTCTTGTTACCAAAGTCTTAGGAATAGTAATTGTGAAGGGTAAATTGAGCTGAAAACAATTTTTTCTGCTCAAAGATACTATGCCAAGGTAGAAAAGCCAAGAACATTCAATATCACCAAGTTGTCCTAATCTATTTGATGCTGGTTCTATCATGAGCATTCCACAACATTGTAGTGGGTTTACATGGCAAGGTTTTGGTAGCAGGGGGCCATAGGGGTGGTTTCTGTGAGAAGGATCTAGAAGCTGCCCCATGTTTTCCAGAGCTGAGCCAATACGTGATGTTGTTTTGCGCCTCTGTGAGAGCATATTTAAGACAGGGAAAAAAACGCTGCGCCACTCAGCAGCTGGGAGAGTGAGAGCAGTGAGGAATGGCCTTGCAGGCACCAACGTCAGTGAAGAAGGAGGGGGAGAGGTGCTCCAGGCGCCGGAGTAGAAGTCCCCTGCGGCCTGTGGTGAGGACCATGGTGAAGCAGGATGTCCCCCTGCAGCCCATGGAGTACCACGGGGGAGCAGGGTTCCACGCTGCAGCCCGTGGAGGAGACCACGGTGGAGCAGGTGGCCCTGCACCGACGGAGGCTGCCGCCTGTGGAAGACCCCTGCCGGAGCAGATTCCGGGCCGGACCTGTAGCCCGTGGAGAGGAGACCACGCAGGAGCAGGTGATCTGGCAGGAGCTGCTGCCCGTAGGGGAGCCAGGTTGGAACAGTTTTCTCCTGAGAGATGGACCCCGTGGTATGGACCCATATCTGGAGCAGCTCTGGGAGAGCTGCTGCCTGTGGGAAGCCCACGCTGGATCAGTTCATCAAGGACTGTATCCCGTGGGTGGGACCCCACAGCACAGGGGATGAGAGTGACCGAGAAGGAGTGGCAGAGAAGAAGCGCTGTAGACTGACCCTAACCTCCATTCCCCCATTTCCCTGCGCCACTCGGGGGGAGGAAGTGGAAGAGGGTGGATGGGGGGGGGAAGGTGGTTTTGGTTTCTTTTCTTTGTTTCTCACTTCTCTAGCTTGTTAGTAATGAGCAATAAATCTTACTATCTCCATATGCTGAGTCTGTTTTGCCCGTTACAATAATTATTGCGTGATTTTCTCATCCTTATCTCATCCTTTGAGCCCTTTTCACATATGTTTTCCCCATTCCTCTTTGAGGAGGGGGAGTGAGAGAGCAGCTGTGGTGGAGCTCGGCTGCCCACTCAAGCGGAACCACGACAAACATCCATTCACAGGGACAGTGTGAGCCATACATCCAAGGACATAGATATAACAACCTGAGTGAGCACCTTTACCAGCTGAAGTTCTGAGGAGCCCAGAACCATTGCAGTGATCTCTAAACTTGCTTGTACTGCTTTTCTTGAGCTTTACCTATTTATATGCCCCCATTCTTAAAAGCTAGTTCAGGAAAATACCGCTTGTAGCAGGATAGAAGAGAGGTACCAGCTGGAGGAGTGGTCTGTTTCTGTCTCTCTCTCCAGCAGCATCTAGAACTAGCTGCTTCAAGATGTCCAAGAATCTTTGCTGTGGATAAGGTAACTAAATGAGTAGGGAAACTGTTTCATAATTCATCTTTGAAGTTCGTCTTTGAAGATATCTCTCTAACATCTCTCTCTCTCTCTTTTTTTTTTTCCTTCCATAAATGTCAATGTTTTCCACGGAGGGTAGTACGTGTATCTCTATTCACATTTAGGCAGATTTTGGTAAAAATTTATGAGAAATTTAATCAGTGGTACTCAGTACTTAAATTTTATAGTCCTTGGTGAAAACAGTGCTTTGGTCCATTCTGCCCACAATATTATAAAAATAAAATCCAACTTTAAAATCTAAGATTCAGACTAGTTATTGTTATGCAGACCCTCAAAACTGCACGTCACAAACTCTTCACCTTTTCGTTCACCTTATTTCTCTGACCTCAGTTCCACACTTCATCATAATCCTTGTAAGAGTCTCAAAAGCATCAATAAACTGTTTTTTCATAGAATCGCAGAATCATGGAATGTTTCAAGATGAAAAATATCTTAAAGACCATCTAGTTTATAACCCCTACCAAGGACAGGGATGCTTTCCACTAAGACCACATTGCTCAAAGCCCCATCCAACCTGGCCTTGAAAACTTTAACGGAGAGGGCATCCACAGCTTCTCTGTGGATATGGATTCTTTGGATAAGGCCATCCAGTCAATTTCTTATCCACCAAACAGTCCATTCATCAAATCCATGTCTCTCCATTTTAGAGATAAGTATGTTGTAAAGAATAGTATCAAACACTTTGCACAAGTCCGGGTAAATGACAATAATTGCTCCTCCCTCATCCACCAATTCTGTCACTGTTGTAGAAGGCCAACAACTTAATCAGGCATGATTTGCACTTTTTGAAGCAATGTTGTCTGTCTCCAATCATCTTCCTGTCTTCCATATGCCTTAACGTGGTACCCAGGAGAATGTGCTCCATGATTTAGCTAAGTACAGAAGTGAGGCTGACTGGTCTATAGTTCCGTGGGTCTTTCTTTCTACCCATTTAAAAAATGGGTATGATGTTTCCCCTTTTACAGTCACTGAGGACTTCACCTGACTGCCACAGCATTTAAAATGAGATGGATAGTGGTTTAGCCACTTCATCTGCCAGTTCCCCCAAGACACTGGGATGTATCTGATTGGTTCCATGAACTTGTGCACACTCGGTTTTCTGAGATGATCTCCGACCTGATCTTCTACAGTGCGTGTGACTTCTTTTCACCAGTCTCTGCCTTGAGGTTCTGTGGCTTAGCAGGTATGGCAAGAGCAATTGCCAATGAAAACTGAGGAAAAACAGTTGTTCCATACCTTAGTCTTCTCTGTGTAAATTATATCCAGGTCCATGGTCTCATTCATCCTGTGGCAGTAGCACATTCTTTTATCTTCTTTTTCTGTATCATGCAAATGTTTAAACCCTTCTTGTTATTCTACACGCCCCTAACCAACTTTAGCTCTAGCTGTGTCTTGGCTTTCCTGGTCCCATCCCTACACTCCTGAGCCACATGCCTATAATATTCCAGGGTGTATGGCCCTGTTTCTATTGCATTTCCTTTTTGTATTTTTAGTTTGTTTAAGAAGCCCTGGCAGACATGCTGGTCTCCTACTTTCCTCAGGTGATTTCTTGCATGTTGGAACTGAGAGCTCCTGTGCCCTAAAAAAAATCTCTTTTAATGTCTCCCAGCTCTCTTTTGTTTCTCTATCTCTGAGGCAGTTTCCCAGAAGGTCCCATCCAATAGTCCCTTGAATGGCTGAAATTTTGTCTTCCTGAAGTTTACAGTCTTGCTATGCTTTTTGCCCAGCCTATATCCTCAAGGTCATGAATTTTACTAGGGTATGATCAGTGCAGCCCAAACTAACTTCAGTCTTGACCTCCCCAATATATTCATCTGCACTGGTGAGCATCAGGTCCAGTAACACAGTATATATATGCAGATATTTATGTAGGAAGAGACGGTCAGTAGAATAATAGAATTTATTTTTTTTCTCACTACATCAGAAACCCCAAGTTCATGCAAGCATACCACAGTGTTCTTTTTGTTCTTATTGAGGGGGAGGTGTGAATACAGAGGCCAGAGGTGTAAAAAGGCAGACAAACATTTGAAGACTCATTTCTTACACAACACAAATTAGACATAATGAAGTCCTCAAAAAATTTCAGTGAGTTCTAATACAATGCAATCAACTATTCTAATGAATGTGCCTGATCTTGGATATTTGTCACATTCCTCTTCAGTTTAAATCAATTTAGTCTTTTGCTCTATTTTGAAACACTGTTTGTCCCATTTCTGGACTCATATTAACATTTTCTTTAGGTTTGATATCAGTATCCATCACTCTTACCTTTGCACCACATACAAACAATTTGGCACTGACTGAGTTTACCGTCCTTTGAGATATCCAATAATTATTACACATTTTACTTGCAAAACCTATAATTTATTAAGGCCTGAAATACAATCATCCCATCTTAATCAATCAATCAATCAATCAATCAATCAATCTCAGGAGAAATGAATTCACTTTGGACTTTTAAAATGAAATCTTCTGGTAAAAAATGTATCTGCTACATTTATCAAAAGCAATGTTTTGAATTGCTTTATTGTGGACTGAAACACAGAGTAGAGGAGAAGCTGTCATAAAATGTTGGAAAGCACCAGGCTTGGGCTTTGCAGTGTCTGCTGAGAGACAATTGAGAAGACGGTGAGAATAGAGTAGAAGGAATAGAGAATTGTCATGGAGATGGATGTCTGTGGCAGAGCAATTCTTCAGTGTGATTCCTCTCCACAACAGCACACAGAGTCTTTTGTAAACAGCACATACTGCGCAATCTCTCTTCCTCACTGAACACAGGCAAATTGTACAATTCATCTGAGCCAACCAGGACAACCTTTTTTTTTTTTTTTTTTTCCATGAATAGAGGCCTTATTCAAAAATCTTTCTGGATGAATTCACCTAGTTCTGGAAACCTTATTCTAGCCTAGCAAACATCACTTTCATAAAGTCCCTTTATAAGTCTCGGCTAAAATTATGTAATAATGAGTTTAGATCCAGCAGCTAAAAGGACTGTTTTTTACAATGAGGTCAGTAAGAAGGAGAAGATGATGATGTATGGTTTGGTGGCTGAAGTCCAGTCCAAACAGTCAGCAAGCTAAAGTAAATAGTTTTAGTCTGCCTTTGGTCTGCTCTTCTTACCTGCACCTGCTGAAAGACTAATTGAGGTACCGTATGTGAAATTTATAGCACCCAGTGTGCACTATTAACATGTTCTGCAGTCACCATGAGCTTATAAAATATTAACACATTCATTAAGAAACAAACGACACATTCTTGTCACTGGGGATGTTTATGATATGTTTCCATTGTGCAGGTTGCTCATACATACCATCTTAAACCATAAAAAGCTAAAAACAAGACTCTAGATATTGTAAGATTCAACTATGCTAAAAGAAAATTAAGAAGACTGTATATATCTTCATGTGCATTTTCCTTTTACTTGTTAATCAGGCTCCTAAATAGAGTTTTACATAGCCACATTATACTGAAAGTTCCTAACAAGAGAGCAAGAGCTTGATGAACGAGGGCTAATGCTCCAGACAGGTTTCACTGTTTTTTGCATATATTTACAGCCACAGCCACATCACTCAGTTCATGGTTCCTAAAGCAACTTGAAGCTGGTATAATGAAGTAGTCTCTCCTGAAAAACAAAACAAAACTAAAAAACAACCAACCAACCAACCAACAAATGCATAAGATTCCAACACTCTAGTTTTGAATACATAGCAACAATTCTGTGAATACAACTTTAGGTGGAATTATCATGGTGTGAAATTAAAGTAAGCTGGAAATACAGATCTTCTAGCAGTTTGTAGTGTGAACCAGATCATTTTTCTCTGAATTCTTCTTCCTCTCACACCACTTCACATTTCTGATGTAGCCTTACTGCCACTGCAAAGCCATCACAAAGTTGCAGAAATGGGATAATTTAGCTTTTCTTCCAAATATTCTGCATATTCTGATTTTGTGAAGAAGAGTGTCAACTCCAGGCTGGAAGATAAGTTTGTCATATCTGCTTACTCCACATGTTCTGACTGGTGCATACCTTGATAGTATGCTCATTTCATAGTTCTCGTTGCCAGGCATTTCTTCCAGAGTGAGAAGGTATGGGTAGAAGTCAAACACCATTTTAAAATTTAGAGGATTATTTTCATGTGAGGATTGAGAAGCAGAGAAATTTAGCTCTAATTTTTAAGAAACTTATAACTTTAAGGATCATCTTAAAATTATTTTTGACATTTAAGGACTGTGACACTTCTTACTAAATTCAATAATATGGGCTGGGAGACTGTTGCTGCCTGTGCATTTCCATGATTATTTTTTCATAATTAATATCATGGGCCTCCTTGGGCCACAGAAAGTTTTTGCCAGGAAGTTGACCTCACTATTGGAGAAATGTCAAATGGAGATATTTGCCATGCAATTCCACATATCGATAACTATATCACATATTAGATTAGGTGTGAACAATTGTCTGAAAGGATCTTTGTTGTAAGAGAAAAGCTATCTCTCAGAAAACAATTATTTTACTATACAGTAGAGTTGCGATGTAAAGTTTCACTCCAAATTGTAATACTTTTAAAAAATTGTAATTCTTTTTAAAAGATGTCCAATGTCTTGGCTTCTGTGGTGTACCTGAGAATTTAGTTGTTATATTTACATATTATGAAACAGGGATCATAAATGCCCTGCCAATACAGACCTTAGTTATAATGTCACTAACAATAAAGTATTCATCATGTTGTCTCTAGCGACAGGCAACTTTATGTTGCGTGCAATTTTATAAAGTCATGGTCATGAATTATCAACATTTTCAGACTACTACACTAAGTGAGAAAGCAGCCCTTTTGTCTCATTAACATCATTTTTTTTTTCCTTATAAGTGTTAATTGCAAATGTGACTAAGATCTCCGTTGTTCCCACATGAATGAAGCTGAGTGATTATGTGATAATTTATCTAACCAGACAAGATAGAGGAAGGACAGAACAGTTATCTATTGTTGCTTAACTTACATTTAACTTTAAGATCTTTGGAATGCTGTCTGTTAATTTGCAGTTTTGCGCTTTACCTAGTATTGTAGGTCTGGGATCTAAACCAAGCCACCTAAGCAATTTTATTTATTTATTTTTAACATTGTGTAAGTTTGTTTTTCATAGTACTTTTTACTAGCTGCTTCCAATATACCACTGAATAGGAAGCCATAAAAACAGCAATAAAAACTTTTTTTTTTTCCCTGTCCAATTTTTGCTGGGATTTGTACATGTTGGAAAGCCAGGTTGAAACCACAACTTCAATGGACAGAGCAATTAAAGCTGTAATGCCTCACATTCACTCCTCTCAGACAAGTAGACAGCACATGCTTAAAAGTTGAATACAGACATGTGTGATGAATTTGATATATCCACAATGTGAACTGACCATCATGTGAAAAGAAAGTTCAAGAGCAAAGTTGGTGGGTGCTCCCACTGTTTTGACACTTTGCTTGACACTTGCATCTCCTAAAATACTTGTTTGCAAGTATTTGGTACAAGAAATCTCTTTAGACCCACTTATTAATGGGCCTAAAGCATCCCTGTGCAAAGCTAGTTCTAAAAGAAGTACTTAGGAAAATAAGAGAGATATTTGATACTTGTTTCCCCTTCTCAAAATAAGCATTTAAAAGCACAAGGCACAGAGCTGAACCAAGTGCTTCTAGCATCCTGTTTAGCAACTGGAAACAGTTTTTAGTCATGACCATGGGGCACGGGACTAATCAAGACCTTCTCACCAGATTGAAAAGGAAATTCCATGAAAGACAGTGGGAGGGAAAAAACATGTAGATGCTGCTAGAAAATTGGACTTCCAGTCTCATATTTTGTTTAATTATCTAAGAAGATCCACTAGATTAAGAAAACACAGAATGCCTCAGAGAGACACATAAACATGTTGATGTGTTAAAAACTTTATGCATTTTCTTCTTGTCACTGATTTTCCGTAAGATTTTGTTTGAGGAGGATGACTGCAGTTCTGATCCAGGAAAATATACAGGTGCCAAATCAAATCAAGATGCTTGAATAAGAGTTATTTCTTAGGGTGCATTTAGGACCACTCTGAGTGGAAAAAGTCAAGAAATAGTACCCAGAAAGAAATCAAAGCTCAGTCTGTAAAGGGGCAACCAAGAGACTGGAGAAAAACTTCTTTTTTTTTTTCTTTTTACTTCTTTAATGACAACAGCCAGCAGATCATCTTTTAAACATCCAAGTGAAAATAATTACACATATCTAAGCAGAGAAGACACAAAGCATAAAGATCTCTGCAACACAGCAGCTTTTGAAACTTTAAGCAACCCTGGGGCCTTGCATAATATTCAGAACAATCTTATTTAAACAACTTACACTAACTTTCACTCTAATTTGTGATCATTTCAGGAAAAAAAAAAAAGGGGGGGGGGGGGGGGAAGAATAAAGTAAGTGAAGCATATCTAGGCAATACACAGAGCTGGTGTTAAAGTTATCTTCTTTAGGTGTCACCTATTGCACCTGTACAGCTTTCCAGGATCCACAAAATACTTGGTCAGAAGAATTTATACCTTGTGAAATAACTCCAAGATCAAGTCTACTGCAATACAAATATAATAATAAAATTGGTTACTATTGCAATACAGAGATAGGGATAAACTTGATTGCGTAGTGTTTACTCTTTAAGTCAGACTGATCATCCTAGTAAGTTATGAACAGCACAGCATTTATTCTGACAAATGAGACATGAACCCAGAGGCAAATTTTCTATTATGCAAGGGTAAAACAACTCCCCTTAGGCATCTCAATTTCAAAGTAAGTCAATCAGAAGTTGAATGATTGACAAATTTGGAAGCTGTAATATTGTAGATCTGCAACTGTGCAGCACTAAGAAATGTAACATTCTCTGTTCTTTACAAGACAGCTTATATTTAATTATAATTTCTGTGAATAAATACACTGTAGGCATCCAGGAGCAAAAGTGACCACTGAGATATGTCTCTTGGAAATTAGTTTTTGATCCACACTGATGTCAGTCTCTGAATACAAAGATTGCTAAAAGCTGAAGTCTCTGAACTAAATCTCATCAGTTCAATAGAGAAGAATAATACTCAGACCCTGCTGGATTTCCTGCAGCATAAAGGCAAATAAACTTCAAGTTACCTGGTCTGGTAAACTTTTAAGATTCTTTCTTTTCTTTCTTTCTTTCTTTCTTTCTTTCTTTCTTTCTTTCTTTCTTTCTTTCTTTCTTTCTTTCTTTCTTTCTTTCTTTCTTTCTTTCTTTCTTTCTTTCTTTCTTTCTCTTTCTTTCTTTCTTTCTTTCTTTCTTTCTTTCTCTTTCTCTCTTTCTCTTTCTGTCTGTCTTTCTGTCTTTTTCTTCCCAATGTTAATCTAACAAAAACAAACAAACGAACAAACAACAACTACTACAAAAGTAGGAAGAAAAAGTGGATGAGGCCTTCTACAAACAGATGGGAGCTGCCTCCCTTTCAGAGATTGTCATAGTCATGGTGGATTTGAACCACCATGTCTGTTGGAGAGGAAACACAACAGACATAAGTAGTCCACCTGGGGAGCATAGATAAGAACTTCCTGAAAGGGAATCCAACAAGGACAGGTGCTCTTCTGGACTTCATGCTGATGAGCAAGGTTAGTATGGCTAACTGAGAATATGAAGGCCAAAGGCAGCGTCAGCTGCAGTGACTATGAGACAGTGAAATTCACAACCCAGAGAGAAGGGAATAGTGCAAAAAGTAATTCAGGGCTTCCACAGAGCAGATTTTGGCTTCTTCAAATATGCAGTTGCAAAAAGTCCCATAGGATGAGGCTCTTGAGGCAAGAGGAGCACAAAAATGCTGTTTAATATTCAAGGATCCATTCCTCTTAACTGAAGAAGAAGTTAATCTAACCCAGTGAGTGGGAAGTCAGGGCAAAATGCTGAGAGGCCTGTGTGAATGAACAAGAAGATCTTGGCTAAGGTCTAACATAAGAAAGCAGAGGATCAGTGACCTCCAAGGAATATGGAAAGCACACTATGGTTGTTTGACAACCGATGGGCAATTCAGCTCTGCCATGCCACTCTCTCACCCTTCCTCAGAAGAGCAGGGGAAGAAAATATGATGAAAAAGAAAAGCTAAAATAATAATAATAATAAATAATAATTAAAAAGCTCAAGAAAAGCTCAACTCAAATGCAAATAACAATAATAATAGCATAGACCCTGATTGGACATAACTGCAAGTGCTAAGGAAGCTGGCCAAGCCATTCTCAGTAATTGCAAGGCCATTCTCAGTAATCCTTGATTGATCTCAGTGACTGGGAGAAGTGCTTGAGGACTGGAGGAAAGAAAATATGACTCGTCAGGAAGGGCAAGAAGGAGGAACCAGGGAACTAAAGGCTGATCCTTCAGAAGGAGACTGAATATACTGGAATTTATTTCCAGCACGTGAAGGACTGTAAGGTAATCATGAGTAGTCAGTGTGGATTCACTGAGGGGAAATCATGCTACACCAACCTGATAAGAGTTTAAGAGTTTATGACGAAAAGACTGATTTGGTAGATGAGGGGAGTGCAGTGGATATTGACTCCTTTGACCTCACTAAGGCTTTTTAAACTGTCTTCTATAAGAGCCCCATCCGATGAAGTGTTGCCCAGATAAGCAGACAGTGAGGGATGCTGAAAACTGATAGAAAAACCAGGCACAGAGGGTGGTGATCAGTGGCACAAAATCTATTTGCAAGCAAGTAAGAGGTGGTGTACCCCAGGGATGAATGCTGGGTCTGATTCTCTTCAGTATTTCATTAATGATCTGGATAATGGTGCAGAGTGTGCCCTCATGCTGATGGTTTCAAATCTTGAGGAGTTGCCTATACACCAGAAGGTTGTGCTGCCACACAGAGGGACCTGGACAGGCTGAAGAAATAGGTTGACAGGAACCGATTAAATTCAGTAAGAGGAAGGGCAAGGTCCTGCCCCCAAGGTGCAACAACCCCAGGCACCAGTACATGCTGTTTGCCGACTGAGCGGACAGCAGCGTGGCAGAAAAGGCCCTGGGACTCCTTGGGACACCCAGCTGAACCCATTGCTCAGCAATGAGCCCATTGCCACAAACTATGCTAACAGTATCCTTGGCTGCAGTAAGCATAATATTGCCAGCAGACAGAGAGAGGTGAGGTAATTCTCTGTTCAGCTCTTCTGAAGCCATACTTGGAGTACTGTGTCCAGTTGTGAGTTCCCCAGTACAAGAGAGACATAGACATAGAACAGAGACTCCAGCAAAAGGAAGCAAAGATGATAAAGGATCTGGATCGTATGTACTAGGAAAGGAAACCCTGAAAGATCTGGGGAACAGAAGGCTTTGAGGGAGTGGGTCTCATCAACATATAGAAATATCTGAAGGCAGGGTGCAAAGAAGACGTAGCCAGGTTCTTTTCAGTGGTGACAAGATGAGGCAGTGGGAAAAAACAAACACAGGAGTTTCCTCCTGAACATCAGAAAACAGTTTTCTGGAGATTCTGTGATCTTCTAGAATGAGATTTCCAAAACAAATCTTGTGTGAAAATGGCCACATCCCACCCCTACCAGGTGATGTATTTGAATGGAATTCTATTTATCAGTGGAGATAAAAATTCTGAGAGATAATAAATAAATTAGGGAGAAAAAGGAGACAAGCAGGAAAATGAGGAGGTTTTAAAAAAAAAAAAAAGATTTAGATGATTAGAAATAAACCCAAAATCCTTCAGATGAGTACTGATGTTTGAAATGAGATAAACACAAGCCTATTATGTCTTTATCATCATATTTATTTACAAGGAAAGTAACGCAAGCCTTCCATAGACTATCTCCAATGATACTGGAGATTGCTTTGATTGATGATGAAGACAACAGGACAGTCATTGGGCGACTTTTTACCCATGGTATTGAAAAAGTAACTTTAAATTTAGTTTACCAAGGGCTGGAAACAAAGCCACTCTGACACAAAAAAAGAAGAGAAAAGGAAAAAGGGATCCTCTGTCATTAAGCTAAAACAGATTCTCTCAGATGACTTCACTTAAAAATATTGCTGGCACTCTGGCAAGAATGACACTGAGTTCTCTTAAAGGGAGAACTCATCATGAGTTGATGAGAACTCATCAACTTATCATTAACTAACTGTAGTAGGTTGATAGGTTTAAACCATTTCAGCTTTGCTTCAATACTGTTTGCATAAATTAGACACCTTAATGTGTTGTGCTACCATTTTCTTGTTATTTTCTAAGGATCTGTTATAGGATGTAGAAACCCGTTCTGCCACTGTCTATGTTTAAAACAAATATGGGACTCTACCTTTTGCATGATCAAACTGACACATGGGAACTGTAAATTCACCTAAAGTAAGCACAGTACAAAACAGAAAAGTTTAGGAAAGTTTTACTTTTTGTAATAATGGCATTAACTTGATGAGATACTTTTTGCAATATCATTTTCAAAATTTTAACAAAGGGAATAACACAATAGTGATTAGTACTATTCCAATTCATCACCAGCTGACCAACTGACCAAATTACTACAATAGGGTAACTGTCTAAATGCTGTCTTCTTCTCCCTTAGCCTGTTTTAGTTTTTTTGCTTAAATTTAAATTTAAGTCTTCTTTTGCTTAAATTCAGGAACATCTGAGCAGGAAGAGAACTCAATATTCCCTATAAGGAGAGCAAATTCAGTGTATTAAACAAAGAATGTACAGCCCAAGTAATAGTACTGAAAATGGAAGGATTAAAATTGGACATGAGAGTATTTGGGATTATGAATAGAATTGATGTAATTTCCATTATGAAGATTAAGATTCTTAACATCACACAGAAATACCTAATATCAGGAAAAAACCTACATCTGCTAGGAAATGGACTGTGCTTAGTGTTCTCAGTTCATCCTACTATTAATTCAATTTTCCAATGTATACACAAAATCCTGATGTGTCTTATTATTACTTCTGCCTCTGACCTGTACATTCAGTGACAAGAGTACATTAATGCTGGAAAAACTGTTCTTGAAGCTCTCCCTCTGCTGTTACTTAAACAGAGGCTTTGTTTTGCTTCTAAAGTTTTTGAAGGGAAGCTGTTTGTCTGTTTCTCTCTCTCTCTCTCTCTTTTTTTTTTTTTTTTTTTTTTTTTCCCTATTCTCTCCTTGGATTAGCTTGCAAAACACAGGAACGGATTCCTCTTTTAATAGTACCATACAGAGTTTTTGAGTGTTGTCAGTTCTGCACCTCTGCAGAAATGGCCAGGAACACTTGAAAGAGCTGATGCTATTATTATAGCTAACTGCTGAGTAGAAACAGGAGTATAAATGGAGACACAAAGAGGGAAAGGAGGTCCTTTTGGCTAGGTTAAGAATTGCTTCGCAATCCTAGTGTTCTATTGAACAGAGAATGTTTAAATTGGCCTCTGTTTAGAGGAAGGTTAAGGAGAGAGAAGAAAAACCCTAGGAACAAGCTTTTGAATTTCAGTTCTGAAGTTTCTCAAACTTTAAATTCAAATCCAGTGTTTGGAATAAGCCCACTACAGAGTTTGTTAGCAAGTACTGAAGAATAGGTGGAAGCTGAGATCCTGACCTAGAGTTTGAATACTGTTTGTTTTTTTTTTTGTTGGACTTGTTGAATGTCATATCTGTTCTTTACATTTTCAATTAACAAAGGAACATTTGGTGTCAGATAAGTTGGCTTTCATTCTTAATCATGAATTATTTCAATGCCTTGAAAGTTTTTGATCTGCATGTATTCATACTCTTCAGCGTATTGATAATTTGCAGAGTTCAACTATTAGAATCTAAGCTTATTTATTTATTTATTTATTTATTTATTTATTTATCTATTTTGAATTGCACAAAACCACTATCCTGTCTAGTAACACCTAACACAATTAAATACAGCTTATGGTTTGTAGCTTGGGAGCTTTGTAAGGATACTTCAGGTTGTGAATACTCCTATTGTAAACTACTTCAAACCTTCACTTTTCATTTCCCTTTTACTACTTCAGGCAGGAATAAGAGCATCCTACAACAGCTGGACAAGCTATAGTAGAAAGCACTTTCACCCATTCAAATGTTGTCAAACTATATGCATTCTGGCTGATGTTTTCCATCAGACTAATCATATGAGTATTCTTTTATTTTTTGACTACATAAAGAGGAAATGCCACATTTCCAGTAGTTGCTAGTTTAAAAATATTTTTGCAAACTTAAAAATATTTTTAAGTTTGAAACTAGTGTAATTTTACTTCACAAGAATGATTTCCATTTGTTAGTTGTGTGCATTTTGCTAGAAGTCTTGCCCAAATATAATGAAATTAAGAACTTTGCTTCAAAAAAATAAATAATTCAGAAGAAACTTCATAAAAAATGGAATGTCACATTAGAGAAGATCTAGACTTTGAAGGCAGCAGGGATAGGAGAACTAGTTTAAGCCAGTTTATCCATGGTTCTGGAGTGGTTCTCACTACTTTCATTTATTTTTCTCCTACTTTTTTGTAGATTTGTAAGGTCTTTTACTAGAACTTTCAAAACTGGCTCATAGTATAAGCTGTTAAATCAAATATCTTTCCCTAAAGAAGTTTTGAAAACTGCCCTCTGTTTCTGGTTTCTAGATGTATAGCTTCAGTTATGCTATACAACATATTTTTCAAATGAGTCTGGGCTACTCAAGAAATCTAGATCCTCCTTTAAAACAACCTGTCCTTAAACATAACTGTACATTTTCTTTGTAAGCTACACATCTAATCAAGTTGAACTAACAAGCTTGGGATGGCAAATACCTGAAATAATCTTTTAATGATTGGTTTGCAGAACAAAAACATTCTTTAGTGTTTTTTTCAGCGTGGAATTATAAATAACAATAGACAACTACACTATAAACTCCTCCTGAGCACTTTGCAAACAAAAAGAGATGCTGAAACTCACAGCATAAATTACTTAATTGAAGTACATGACAGTCAGTAAGCACTGCAAGACTAATATTACAATCAACTACCTGCTCACCAGCTCACCGATACTGCATGTGGAGGCAAGTGCTCCTTCCCAAGAGCTGCACAATGCTAGTTTGAAACAGCTGGCATAATGTCTTTTCTCACACTCCTTTTGAATATAGTACTTCACTGGTAAATGCTTTACTGAACAACTTGCAGAGCTCACAGTGTAGATCGCTATAATTAGGATGATTTTGCAACACTGCTGACAGCACTCTACCTGCATTTTATCAAAATGATCCCACTCATCTCTGAAATAAATAGATTAAATGAAGTTGTTAAATTCAAATGCATGTCAGAAAAGTTATTCATCTATCCTGAAATACATGACTACTTGTTCCAGTAAAAAGGCTGAAAAAGTTATTTGCATTGCCCCATTACATTTATTGCAGCTAAATATATATTTTACCTAATGGAGGTGGTTCCTTCAGATGTCACTTGTTACTAACAGTGGAATAACTCTTCACCAAGGGTTAATTTCCAGAAGTAAACCAATCCAGAAAAACAGTTTAAATTATGGTTCTCTCTGGCCATCACGCAGTATAGGTTGCCACCTAAATTATTTAGAAATTGCAGAGAATCAAAGTTATTATGCTTAGTATTTCTGAGCAATTATTTCATAGAATCACAGAATCGTTTAGGTTGGAAGAGACCTCCAAGATCACCTAGTCTAACCTCTGACCTAACACTAAGAAGTCCTCCACTAAACCATATCACTAAGCTCTACATCTAAACATCATTTAAAGACCTCCAGGGATGGTGACTCAACCACTTCCCCGGGCAGCCCATTCCAATGCCTAACAAACCTTTCAGTAAAGAAGTTCTTCCTAATATCCAACGTATACCTCCCCTGGCGCAACTTTAACTCATTCCCCCTCATCCTGTCATCAGGCATGTGGGAGAATAGTCCAACTCCCACCTCACTACAGCCTCCTTTAAGGTACCTGCAGAGTGAGATAAGGTCACCCCTGAGCCTCCTCCAAACTGAACAACTCCATTTCTCTCAGCCGTTCCTCATAAGACTTGTTTTCCAGACCCCTCACCAGCTTCGTTGCCCTTCTCTGGACTCACTCGAGCACCTCAATGTCCTTTTTGTAGCATGAGGCCCAAAACTGAACACAGTACTCAAGGTGCAGCCTCACCAGAGTTGAGTACAGGGAGACAATCACCTCCCTAGCCCTGCTGGTCACATTGCTTCTTATACAAGGCAGGATGCTGTTGGCCTTCTTGGCTCATTGCTGGCTCATATTCAGCTGACTATCAACCAATACTCCTGGGTCCTTCTCTGCCAGGCAGCTTTCCAACCACTCATCTCCCAGCCTGGAGCTCTGCTTGGGGTTATTACGCCCCAGGTGCAGGACCCAGAACTTGGCCTTGTTGAACTTCATACAGTTGGCCTCAGCCCATCAGTCCAGCCTATCCAGATCCTCCTGCAGAGCCTTCCTACCCTCAAGCAGATCGACACACGCACCTAACTTGGTGTCATCTGCAAACTTACTGAGGGTGCACTCTATCCCCTTGTCCAGATCATCAATAAAATTATTAAAGAGAACTAACCCTAGTACTGAGCCCTGGGGGACTCCACTAGTGACTGGCCTCCAGCTGGATTTGACTCCATTCACCACGACTCTTTGGGCCCGGCTACCTAGCCAGTTTTTAACCCAACAAAGCGTATGCCCGTCCAAGCCATGAGCAGCTAGTTTCTCGAGGAGAATGCTGTGAGAAACAGTGTCAAAAGCCTTACTGAAGTCAAGGTAGACCACATCCACAGCCTTTCCCTCTTCCACTAAGCACATCACTTTGTCATAGAAGGAGATCATGTTCGTCAAGCAGGACCTGCCTTTCATAAACCCTGACTGGGCCTGATCGCCTGGTTGCCCTGCAAGTGCTGTGTGATGACACTCAAGGTAATCTGCTCCATGAGCTTCCCTGGTACTGAAGTGAAACTAACAGGCCTATAGTTTCCAGGGTCTACCCTCCAGCCCTTCTCATAGATGGGCATCATGTTTGCTAGCAGCCAGTCGACTGGGACCTCCCCTGATAGCCATGGTCAATTTCATGGTCAATTGACCGTTGTTGTATTTTATTTTATTTTATTTTATTTTATTTTATTTTATTTTATTTTATTTTATTTTATTTTATTTTATTTTATTTTATTTTATTTTATTTTATTTTATTTTATTTTTTGGTAAGAGTTGATAAAATAGCAAGCAAGGGGTCTAAAAATATGCAATGGCCAATTAATTATTTTTTTTTAATGCATCTTTTCAATAACATACAGAGATCTCATTTAGTGGATTATGGATTACTAAAATATTCCTTAGAGATATTCCTATAGTTCTTGATCTTACTGTGAAACCTTTGAAGAACTCTGCACCTAAATAGAGGTAGTATTGCATCAACACTTCTTTTCCATTCACCCATGATGCAGCATTTTAAAACGCCTCAGGAAACAATATAATGAAACTATTTTCTAGACATGTACAGCAACCCTAATTTCGGAATTTAGGAATAACTCTAACGAAGCCATATCTATTATGCTGAATACAGAACTGCAAAAGTTCTTTAGAAAATAATTTCATTCTTATGATCAGTTCAAGTGAATCCACTTGAAACTTTTAAGACAGGAAATCTACATGCAAATAGAATGCGTATGAACCAAAATGGCAAGAAAGTAAGGTTGGAGTAACAGCAACTTTGATAAATTTCAGTCAGTTCTTAACCTATCTGCTTTCCCCTATTATGTTTGCAATAGCATTTTATTATTATTATTATTAGATCTTATAGCATTTATAACATAGCATTCAAAGACTTTCTAAGATACAGAGTGACATCACATCTTCTTCATCCTGTATGAAGAAACATTTTAATGTCTTGTAAAACACTAGAAGATTTATTCTATCCTTAATTAAATTTAAGTAGGTGTATTTGATATAACTGATGGTACTTTTGGAGAGCTGCAAACATAATGGCTTGGATCCAACTTCCACTGAAGTCAGTGGAAGCACTTCAATTGATTTAATGGTTCTTGGATTTGATCCAACATGCACTTTGATTTAATTGGTCAATTCCTTGGTGTAAATGCAATACCTACTTGAGTACTCACATGCAAGAAGCTTTTGCAAGATCTCGCCCACAGAAGCGTACAACTGAGAGACAAGAAGAGACACGTGCATGGCACATCTAGTTGAAAATCACAAGAAACTGAACATTTTCGATTGTGAGGATAGTTGTATAGTTGTATGGCAGAACAACAGATCAGAAATTTACTCCACCTTACATATTCCTGTGAAACATCAATACAAATCTATAGTTTTCACAGGTCGTTACAAACCAAACTCCCAAGGGGTTAAAGAGCTGGATGAAGAACTTGTTCTTATAAATCTGGTCTTATAGCTAACTATAGCAATTTCTTGGCAAAGTTATTTGATATGGAGGAAAAAAAATCATTAAACACTCTTTCTCACCTGTGATAATAACTATAGATAAAATACTGAAAATATGGCTGACTATAATTGTAATCATAATGTATTAGACTATATTCATCTGAAGCTGTTTCTACAAAACAATGACTATTTCAATTCCCTGCCCACTGCAGATTTGATATGACTTGAAAATGATTCATTTTAAGCCATCTCCATTTGTTCTTTAAAAATATATATCAAAAAATTAAGAGCTTAAGAATTCCAATATATATCCAGTTCTTACTTTTGAAATGATGCAGTTCCATCATCAAAGCTTAAGTTTGTTTCACAAAAATATTAGACAAGATTGAAAAGTGTTTCACAGTTTCTAAGATAATCAGAGATTTCTGATTTTCTCTTCCATGATTCCACAGGTCTTAACTTGTGCCAAAAAAACTCTTAAAGTACTACATTTTCTGCCATGACATGACAAAATAAACAAAAACAAACAAACAAACAAACAAAACCTCAGTCACCAGCTACAGTTATGAAGAGCTCATACTGAACATTGAATCATCTGTATTTCCAAATCAATCTGCCTAGGTCACAATGGGCTACATGCTTCATTAGAATGAAAACATCAGCTTGCTGAAAGAACAGGCTGTCAGACTGAAACCTGCCAACTTTTAGGTGGCACGGTATCCTGTCCATGCCTTTGTCATACCCTTTGCCCAAGTAGGGTATACCCTCTGCCAAGTTCACCTCTGCTCAGTAAGCTCCATAACACTGCTAGTCCACTGGATTGCTGTCACACTAGCCATACAGGTGCACATTTCTTCTGATCATGACCTGTCCCCGACCTGCTTCTGCTTCAAAATGCATGAGAAGTCCAGCACAAATTCTCTAGAAAGCCATTGTTAAAGCCTCTCTTATCTGTGGCATTTTGGCAACCTTGCAGCACTAGGCAGGTACATGAAAATCCACAGCATGGAACACAGGGACCCTTGTCTCCAAATCTATTCAAATAACTGTCCATGGAAGTTAAACATGAATAGAACTGCAAACAGTGTCAACAAAGCAACTAAACTCAGTAGTATAAAGGTGGAAAATATACAAGAAGGAGAAATTATATCTGTTTGAGATGAAGAGAGAAGAAATACAGTTCAGTTCAAAGTGTGTCCTAGTCCTGGGATTACAGTTTGCTTATTTTTCAGATCTTCTCCTATCCAGTTCTTTCTTCCATATAGTCTATCCTTCAATCCTTTAATTCTTTTCATTCCTTTTCAATTTAAAAGGATCTCCTGGTTCCATCTCACTAATGCTTCTTCACACTTCAAGATATTTTCCAAACACTGCTTGTGGCTCTCCGCTTATTTCTCCTTGTATATTTTGTCTCTTTGGATTTTGGAAGAGCTATGATAAAAGAAAGCACTGAAGAGGAGGGAGAATCTCCTCCCCACTCTAGAAGCATCATGTGGAAATTGAATACTGTAGCTATGGCCATGGAATATACAGACAAAAAGTCTGTTATTACTGAGTAACTGCATGGTACTGAACCAAAGTAACTAGGTGCAGGAGAAATCTATATACTTTCCCTACACAGCCAGTGATCTCTGCAGCCCCCCCATAAACAGCTATACAGACTAACCAAATAACAACATTTGGCATGCTATGGATACATTTCCTCCCATATACACAAATTCAATTGGAAAACTCTTGTGAGAAAATTCAAAGCTACAATGCTTTGAATTTTGAATGCTGTTGTAATAGTTTTACATCCTTTTTCAGTAAGTTCAGTGCTTCTTACAAGTCATACAATATAGGTCTAATGGCTGTCCAGCTCTCCTCTGCCAAATATATCAGTATAGTGTGCATTTCAAAGCATTTACATTTATTAATTTTTCCAAATTTTATTCATTGGATTGAGTTCTCTAGAAAAGCCTCTAATTTAACAGTATTAACAATGTAGTAAATGGACCACTTTATTTTTCTTTAAGATTTTTTTTTTTTCCAGCTGTACTCTAAGGTACTCTAATTAACAGATTGCAAGGATAATTGCAATAGTCTGGTAAAATCAGAATTAGGTGCCAAAGATTACATCAGTAAGAGAGAGCTCAGATACAAATTAGAAACTGCAAATTGCAGTGACCTGTGGCTACAACTGGTTTAAATATACAGTGAGCAAAACTAACCTGAGTTGTATTATAGCTGAACTGTACTTTGTTAATGTCATACAGGCATTGACACATGAACAAGCAGGTAAACCAACATAACAAGAATTAAATAAAAGACAAAATCACTGGGCTGCTAAATATGTGTCTTTTAGTGGAGTACGGTTATACACATAACAAGCTGAGTACAGTAATTCTATTCTTTTTATATTCCTTTCTGTGTCTGGAGAATACAATCTTCCATTATTCAGCTGTACAACAACTAGCCATTTAAGCTTTCTGCTCATAATTTTCATGTTGACCTTGCACATATTAACAAGCTTGGTATTCAAAAGCCCTTGAACAAGGTCACAGTATGCCTTCTGAAACCTTGCTTCTGTTGCTATGTTTCTCACTACAGAAATAAATATGTAACATAGTCAGAATTTTAATACTAGGAACTTACGAAAACTGAGAATCTCCTACCCCCTCTAGAAACCTCATGTGGAAGTTGAATACTATAGCTATAGCCATAGAGTATGCTATAAAAAGTCTGTTAAAATCATCAGACAGGCTCCTGGATGTGTCGGGCCAATAAATTTACTGAGACAGAGTATTTCAGTTATGCTATATCATTGCCATACTTTAGAGACTTAAAAATGCACTCTGAAGGGAAATAACAGGACCTACCAAGTGTCACCAATGCACTGTCTTCAGGAAACAAACCAAAACTGTCTGTCCCCACAAGTCTGGCTACTGATCCTCACTTAGCACTGCAAAAGGAGTTAAACTCATTAGATAACTGCCTCTCTACATAGGGAGAAAGCTTTTCCAGAATTTCAGTGCATCTACCAGCTTTACATGGTACAAAACACCCAGGCAGTTAATAAAGTAAAATGGCTCCACTGTCACTAGCTTTGCATTTGAGTTAAGAACACTTAAAATACAGAAACTCAAGAATGGCAACCATCCCAAAATTTAGGCCATATTGTCTTCAGTGGAGTTCTGACCTCAACAATGTATTTTATTCCTTGGAAACCCATCCACAGCTCCGCCTGAAGTGCTTTAAATATTTATAGGTAGATTATGCCAAACTTTCTGGACTTGCTTATATTATCCTGATAT
Organism: Aythya fuligula; assembly: GCF_009819795.1. NCBI lineage: Eukaryota > Metazoa > Chordata > Aves > Anseriformes > Anatidae > Aythya > Aythya fuligula. The sequence continues at coordinate 50,049,399 of NC_045593.1, forward strand.
TCAGATGTCATAGTTTTCAAAACTGAACAAATCTTCTAAAGGCTACAGAGATTCAACATTCAAGGAGGATAAAAAAAAAAAAAAAAAGCCACAACACAGCATAATGTTCTCTACAATAGACAGTAGCTGAATTTATTGCAGCAGCCCTTTTACATTTACTTCATACCAATATTTACTTTTACTAATATCTTTTTTTTTTCTTATTTATTTATTTATTTATTTTCCTGTCTGGCAGCAAGTCATGATGCTTTATATCCCTAGTCAATATTAACCCAACTGTAAAGTAAACGATATGAGCTCTTTTAGAAACACTGAAGTGGCAAAATGCTACAGTAGAAAATATAGTAAAATCCCCCATTTTTTATCATGCAAATCAGACTTGCCAGAAAGTATAGCTACAGCACAATTACTGTTGCATATAGGAGTCATTCTCAGAAAAAAAAAAGGCAATGTTTGGATTCTGAATTACTAAATAAGCTACAAAACTTTATCATTCTGTATTTAAATTTCTCTCAGGAGAAAAAAAAAAAAAAAAAAAAAAAAAAAAAAAAAAAAAGCCCCAAAGAGCCACAAGTTTCTGTAAGAAAAACTCAATTATATTTTACCAGATTTTTTCAGAAAGTAAAATATGGTTATTTCCTGTTTTCTGCTCTCCAATCCCCTTTGTTTCAAGGAGAAGGATTACTTTATCTTAAATAGACCATGGTAATCTTCTGTAACAGATTTCAGCTCTCAAGCCACCATCTTTCAGTAAGACATCATCAAGGAGCACACAGCTTCAAAAACTGTAAAAAATTTGCTTTCTTTCTGGAATCCAATCCACCTTCACCATGCAGCAAGGTCTGCGAAAAGGCAGGAAGATAGACAAGGGCTTTATTTGAATGACTGTAGTGAATCCAAAGATATTACTTTACAGCTGTCTGAACCATGTACTTAAGTAAGCTGGAACTGAGAACAAGAAACCAAAGGAAAAACTAATTACAGCCCAGTTAGCATAGCACATGTATTTATTTTAAAGTCATATGTGATCAGTGTTAATTTACTCTGTACACATAAAGTGCAGTAAAGCTAGTGACTATTTCAAGAGTAATCCTTAACCACCGAATTCATAACCATATATATATATATATCATCTTATTTATGTTCTGTGAACTGCAAACATAGAAAAAGAAAGCCTACATCTTCAACTGATGGAAACTTTTTTTTTTTTTTTAACTGCAAATAAATAAGTTTAGATAGTCCATTCTATTTGTAATAATAACTGAGAATTTCACACTTTAAAAATTATCTGGTTGAGCATCCTTAGCTCTGCTACCTGTTTAAGTATTTCTTTTGTCTCAAGAAGAGCCTGAATAAACATTTACCCTAGCACATTTACCCTAGCAGGGACTTCGGCAGCTCCCTTTAGATTTTGCTATTGCGTTTCATAAAGCAGTGGTTTTCTCCTTGATATGATAGCAACACAGTCAGATGAGAACAGTGGAAACCAAAAGACCAGATTGCTCATTTAACACAAATGAGTGCTTTGATCACTGAATAATCATTTAGCATTAAGTATCTTACTCCACTGCTATTTACAATAAGTGTTTCCTCATGGCTATTGAGAGAAGAAGACATCTTTTCCCCCTTTCTAACTGTTAAAGAAAAGAGAAAGCCTAGCAGACTCTCATTTTGTGGTTGGCAATATGTTTCTAACACTTCTTTCCCCAAGGAAACTAGGGACAGCAAGTTCTTTCATTTTTACCAGTTGCAAGAGAGAAACATATCACAGGTGGCCACTCTCTTGAACATATGCCATTAGCTCTGCTCATTTGTATATTCACTAGAACAAATGACACACATGAGTCTCCTCATGTGCATACCCAGGGAGTTGGTGCCACCAGCCTGAGAAAATCATATACATAGCTAGAAAAGAAATTGAGATAAGACCTTGTGGGGCTCTGACTCAGTTCATGGTACACTCATCTGTGTGCCAAGCAGTTTGTATTTCTGTAACTGATGTGAAGTTCCAACTGACTTAAAAATCTAAATTTATTTTACTAGGCTACCAAACTACCAGAACCGATTAATTGGAAACAATTTTCAATTATTTAGCTATTTCAGAAAGCACAATAAAGAACAGCACTGTAGGATGAAAATTTATGCACTCAGGAAAGCAGAGAATGACATACCACTATTTTGATTCCAAGTGTCTCAAGGTAATTTAGAAAACATATTGCACTGTTTTTTGGAAGAAGCATAAAGATTCCACCGTGTGTGTGTGTATGTGCGTGCATGTTATAGTCTAACAGACTTTCTGCCTTATCACAGGGCACTATACAGAAGGAGCAGATTGGTGTGCTGAAGCAACAAGAAACATAACTAAAACAGGAATTCAAACCACCTTTATGTTTGTTTGGTTTGGTTTCTGTCTGTTTGTTTAAGTCTTGGAAAAGAAGGAACCAAAGCTCCAAAGCTGATGTTCTCCATACAGGCTTTGTAGCTTTGAGCAAAGGGTAAGGCACAGTTTTGCCTTTGTTTTACTTGATCTTTGCTTTGCAATAATAATTAGTATTTTTATGTTGTGATAGTCACTTACTGGAGAGGAGAAGAAGAAATTTTCTTTAACTGAGTGACCTAATTCCTAGGGTATGCTTGGTAATGCATACTGAAAGGATGACCTACCTTCATTGGAAAGAAAAGCACCAAGACAAGAAAACAAAAAGGATCACAAGGAAAAGTCTGAGGTGAAAATGCAGTTACAGCACTTCTGGTTTTCCAAAGGCAAGATGAAATCCCAAGCCTGACTGAAGACCTTGCTTGAGATGGAATACTACAGACCTACTTGTAGGTTTCCAATTCTGCCAAAGTGCTTGGCTGAGCCATGCAAACCATTCAGGCATAAACAGTACAGACTGCCTTCTATCCCACATCAGGAAACTTTTGAGAACCAAGCTTGCAATATAGGTTATTAACAGTCTATGTCTGTTCAAAATGAGCAGTGTCTGCCTGCCAGCCTAGCTACAGGTGCAACTAAATAGCCAATATTATCCCAAAAGTCATCTCAGCAGTACCAAAACCCATTTTGGACACTAGATTATTTGTCCCTACCAAGCAGAACAGAAATCTGATGCCTCTCCTAACCAGCAGCCACTGGTAGGTGAGAGTTACATGTCCCTTCTACATCTCATTTAATCTAAAGTCAATAGCTTCTGTTCTGAATCCTAACTGTATTTTAAGATTATCATTTATTACAAACATGTCTTAGATACAGCTACAAAGCCTGTGTTGATACTAAGCTGGCTTCTTACTGGAGTATAGATAAATCATTTACATCTGTGCTTCCTTTTCTAAATTTGGTATCAGCTGATGTAGATGAGCTGAGTGAGATTCATCTTGTTATCAATGCAACTCATTTACTATGAGCAATATGGAATAAGAGAAAGCTTTAAAGAAAATGCTTAAAAATAATTGCTCTTATTACAAGGTGCCTGGTTCCTTTCTGTAAGACACATAAATAATAAAGCAATGTCATCCCTGAGTTAAACTAATTGATGCAGCACCTGGAAGAAAGGAGCACAAAGGCAGTTTAAGAAATGTTGTTAAGCAAAAGTGGGAGAATATCCTAGGGGAGCTCCATATACAGCTCTCTGTTTTTGATTACTTCTGTGTTGTCCCCTCCTTGGGTTGTGAGCTACCCTCCTGAGGATTCAAATTCTTCGTGTATACAATACAAGAAGCCATTGTGCATATTATACACAATGATTTAGACTGATGGTTTAGACCTGGTTAAATATCATGCCTGTTTGCTCTTTGGCTGTGTGATGGCTTAATTCTTTAATGTATAAAAACATTTTTATACATTAGGTATTTATGGATTTAGTGTGTTAAGTGTAATGATAAACTGTTACCAGGTTACAGCTGATAGGACCCTTAAAAATCTCTGATCAAATATTCAAAAACTTGTGTAGGGTTGCAGAAATATGTCCCTGAACCATATCTGTGTATGGGTACTTGTGCAACTAACTGGATTTCCTGGATTTCGGTGGTGCTTCATATGGGAAAAAAATCAGAATTATCTTGACAGGTCTAGATACTGCAAGCCTTCTATAAGAGTTCTTCACCACGCTGAAGAACATCAGTCGCAGCCATGTTATTGCTGGCATAGCTATAGGGAGACTCCTTTGGCTCATGGACTATAGGCAGGAATTATTCCCTACAACAGATCAAATCTGGAAAAATTTTGTTCAAGTTACACCTAGGCTACTCTTCTGACCTACTTATTCCAGACAATGGTTATCCAATGAGTCTGCTCAAGTGTCTGGCCAGCAGCTGGCAAACACAATAGCACTGCTATACTTCACTGAGGTGCAGCCAGAGAATACTGGAAGGATGTTCTTACACACCGACAGACATCAGCTTTTCTGCACCTTATCCTCACTCTACTCTCAATGCATTAGTTTGCATGTCCCTATGCCACAGGGAACACAAGTTAATGAGAAACATTGTTCATGCTCTAATAAATAACATTAAGAAAATATAAGGACATAGTGGTCTTTCTTACATATCTTAATATCTTCAGATTTTTTTCAATGTCACCTGAATAGACCATACATGGATGCACCTTACTGTACCTCCAGGGAATCCTGTAAACTTCATTAGAAGTTACAAGATGCAAGGGAAAAAAAAAATAAAATCAAAATGGTATGTTTTGAGTGATTACAGAGGTAGAGCAACAAAACTGTGTAGACATATTTCTAAGCCATGAAAAAGACAATTATGTAGGAAGTTTGCAGTAAAACTATGAACTCTGTACCTATTTTTCTTCAACATGTAAGTATATGGATAATCCTGAGCCATGACAAAATAATTTAATATTTTTAGCTCTCATATTAGCTATTATATTTATGTTTATAAATATATATTTATAGTAGCTTTCAGAAAGCTATAGTATTAGAAAGCTATAGTATTGTAGCTTTCACACATTGACACTCTGTAGCTGTCTGTTGAATTTGTTCCCAGCTGATCCTGTGTGAACAATGAGTACAGTATTTTTCATATCAAGAGAAAAGGCAGCATACCAGATTTTCTGAGTTTGGAAAACACAGCTAAAAGGTCTTTGTTATGTAATTTGCCCACCCTCGTGGAATGACCTCCCATCCTACTCCCCAAAATGATCTGACTTCAGAGCAGTTCGGTTCCTGGCAGCCATGGATACTTCTATGGTACCTGCTGTGTCTGAAGGTTTATTCCTGACTTCTTCAATCAATCAATGTCAAGACTGAAAACACAATGACACGCATCTCTCTTTGGGCATCCAATCACTCTGAAATGGTGTGTTTGTGAAACAAGCAAAGCTCTTCAGTGTGAGGACTAGAAAGACAGGAACACATACAGAGAAGTTACAGAGAAGAATTCATCAATCAATGAATTTTTCTGCAGGTGCAACATCAGCTGTCAGAGAGCCTGTTTTCCTGAAAGCCAGGGTTTAAAAATGAAACTAAACTCATTTTTGAAAACAAAATTACTTATGTCAATTTGTCTCTCTTTTCAAAACAAGATATTCATATTTCAGATCTGCATCACTATTCTAATATCATAAACTGATTTAATTCTCCCTAGACAGTGGGGGAAGAGTGTACTGGGTCTGGCTGAAATGTTAACTTTCCCTGCAGCAGCCCATACAGTGCTGTGCTCTGCACTTGTAGCTGGAACAGCAGTGTTATCACACCAGTGTTGTGTCTACTGCTGAGCAGAGCTGGCACAGCAGCGGGACTCTCTAACCCTCCTAGGGGGTGGGCAAAAAGTGAGTAGAGAAACATCACCAGGGCAGCAGACCTAAACCAACCAAAGGGATATTCCATACCATATGATGTCACACTCAGCAATAAAAGGTGGAAACAGGAAGAAGAGGGGAGGGGTGGGCTCTCATTGTGAAAATGTTGGTCCTCCTCCCAAACACTGGCTACATGCATTGAGGCCCTGCTTCAAGGATGTGGTCAAGCATCGTTCATTTGTGGAAAGTAGAGAGTAATTTCTTTCCTCTACACTTCCATATAGCCTTTATTTGATTTCTTTGTTTGTTTGTTTTCCTCCCTTTTTTTTTCCTTTCCCCCTCCCTTTTCCCCTTTCCCTTTTTTTCCCCTTTAGTTAAGTTGTTTAGTTCACAATAATCTTTCTATTATTATTATTGTTATTGTTATTGTTTGTTATTGTTATTGTTATTTCCCTTTAATTAAATCATCCTTATCTCAACCCATGAGTTGTTCTTTGCTTTACTTCTTCCCCTCCTCATCTAAGGAGGAGGAGTGAGAGAGAAGTTGTGGTGTTTAGCTGCCTAGCATGGTAAAACCACCACAAAGAGATACACATCTGAGCTATCCAAACCAGGCTAAGGTCTCTTCCTGCATTCTGGATTTCACAACACATATCTGTGAGGACAAAAGCTTTTATCATTGGCACTTTTAAGAAGTCTTTTATGTTGTACAGATAGTCTGCAATTACCTCCTTCTTCTAGATTCTCATTTATGAATAAAATCCCAAGCATTTAATGAGCCACTGAAGAGAGCCTTACCAGGCCAGCTCTTGCTAATATTCACGTCTGCTTTCACCCACCTCAGGAGAAAACATATGTGAATTAAAGGAGATGCATTAGGCTGTTTGCATTGTCTGTCAACAGCTGCCTAGACTCATTCCTGTGAGTACCTGTATAGAAAGATTGCATGGAGTCCTCTACAGGCACCCGAGTTCCATGTAAAGTGCAGCTGAGATCTGTGCAGCTAAAATGGAAATGAGGATCTGCTACGTCTTTACACAAAGGACTAGTGTTTTTGTATAAGAGACTTTCCCTTCTCCTTTTTTTCATCCTCTGACTGAGAATAGAAGAGCAGCTTTTCCTTCCAGGCTGCCTGCAATATTACTTTGAGGTACCAGAAAATAGTAATTAGATCTTGTCTACGTGGAGTCTTCTGATTGGTCTGAAAACATGTCAAAAAATAATACTTGCACACCGCAACAGTCCTTATTCTTCAAAGCTGATAAGAAAATTCAGTTCTTCTTTCCTGCTAAAATCAACATCGAAAATATTGTGTGTGGTACCATATGAACCTGTGCATTGCACAGCCACTTTATGTTCAGGACAACAGGTCAGCTGAGGAGAAAAAAAAAAAAAAAAAAAAAAAAGGCAACAAAGGCAACTTTTTATTTTATTTTATTTTATTTTATTTTAATCTGCTCACATTGCTGAATTCCCAAATTCAGTACAGCAGATTTCCAAACTCTTGGGAGAAGCAGAGCAGTACAAGTCATCATGCTGTACCGTGTAAGCTTCCAGCACAAATGCTGGTAGCCTGGTTACAGCCACTTACTCCACTGCACTCTTGTTCGTGTGACAGCAGAGCAGAGGTCACACTAACAGAAGTCACGACAGATCACATCTGCTCTGCTCGGCAGAAAAGCAAATATGGCAGTCACCTGGTCTGAGCTGATCATGCCAGCCCATCTTGGAAGGGGCAGCCTGGGTAAGCTCAGATAAAGAAAGCCTTTTGGACTGGCTGAAGCAGGCAGTGAGAGAGGGATACTGCAGCTAGGTAAGTTACTGAGAAGAGTAGTGATTAAATATATACTTTTTTATTTTCTCTTGGGGAACTGGATATAGTGAGAATCTGGGACCTGGATATAGTGAGAATCATTTTAAGATCTTTTTGTTTTGGTTTGGACCTAAAGCAAATGATGCATTACTGCAGAAGTGTGTTAGTCTAGCTTCATCTCCTAATGCCTCTGATCCTTAGAGAACACTTTACACAGCTTGGTGTGCTGATGACAGTGAGTAAGCATAGGACTGCCACTGCCATGTTTCACAGCTCTTTCTGAGCCACACCAACCTTATTCATCACCACAGGTTTTCTCTGTCATGTTGGCTTTTGCTCTCAAGTTATGTTAAAATACACTACTTTTTTATGCCAAAATGCGCAAATCCATCTGGACAAAGCTGTAGGAAAACAATCTTATCAAACAGCAGTGTACAGGGGTAAGCCCAACACCTTGGTCAGATTTCTCTTGGATGTAATGACAGCCCCAGATAAATGGCTTCATTCAGAGTTGGCTGGGACCAAATCACCTTGCCAGTTTAATCATTGTCCTCTTGTGCTGGTTATTTCCCACTTACCCAGCAAGTTAAGTGGGAAAATTGCTTTTAATGGGTTTTGGATTGGGTCCATAGGCTTTGGTTTTTGAGGCCTGCTGTGAGGGAGAAACTTTTTTTGTTGTTTCACAAAGGCCAAAGGTCTAACAAGTCCTGCAAGTTTTAGAAATAATGCCTAAGTTGAAGAAATGATTGAAATGTTAATTGTAAAATTTGTAGACATTAAGTGCTAAATTCGCCACTGCTTAGGGTGTTTTTTCATCTGTGACTTGCATGGACACGTGAGCAATTTCAGCTCTCTGTTAATGCCATGGCATCCACCTGGCCAGGCTGTTCTTCCTCTTCCATATGAAGTCAATGCCAGAAAGTATGTTTGTTTTTTTTCAGAGCAGTCTTATCAAATCATGGCATTTAGCTTTTTCTCAACTGTCCTCGCAATAGAGTTTCTTAGGTAATCAGAAAGAAAATAATAGTGCTCCAGATCTGAAAGAAGGTAAGGACCATGCTCCAGTTAGGTTGGATGTTTAATAATTTAACTCACTGAGGAATTACTGACTACATCTAAGTCAATGTGGCCACAATTCTACTTCATGACTTCTGCCAGGCAAAGGATTTTTACAGCTTCAAGCCTTGTCACAGCTGGCTCTGAGCAAACCCTGAGGAAACATACATCCTTCATAGACAGGGCCTGATATAGAGGGTTATTTTTCAGCAGAACCAGTTGTAAGGAGACCTAGTTCTATTTCACTAGCTCCTGGATTCCTTTTGAATCACAGTCTTTTTTTTCAAGAGACTGGATCATCATTACATATGGCAATATCACAACAACCACGTCATCCTCCTAGCTTCTGCCTGGCCATTGAAGAGGCTGGATGGCATTGCTGTGTCTAAAAGGAAACATTCTTTTCCAGTCACTTCCCTTTGTGGCACATTAGGGAAGGAAGATCAAAAGCTGTCCATCTGGACATGCAAAGAAGCCTGAGCTGGAGACACAGAGCTTTCACCCCCCTCTCTACCACACTCTTTGTGCTGGGGTAATGGTCACCAGTAGAGTGATTGCCACAGGCCTGTCCATACAAATCCAGTGTTTCCAACCAGCTCTTGAAGGGGACAATCCACAAGAGAAGAAAGTAGCTCTTTTCTTGACAGTCTAGAAATATCTTCTCATTGTATTACAAAGGATTCAGGGATCATTCTGTAACCAAAAGAAAAGTGTTTTCGTATCTGACAAACATGGTGATTTCTGCTATATGAGGAACGGTTCAGTTAAACAAGAAACCTACCTCTGTTGTTTCCATACCACTTTCAAATACTTCATGCGCGTATATGAAATAAGGGAGATTTCTGATTTACCACATACCACTGTCTACTCTTGTTACGAATTTGTGCCTTCAGTTCCTGTGTGTTATCCTCTCCTGCAAAAATCCTGACTGTTGTCAGGGCAGGGTAATGATGGTAACACAAGTCCAGATCATCACTAGCATTGCATTACTCTGTAACACAGAAAAGCAGAAATTCTTCAGCTGTGCCAGTTCCCATATGGGCATGGAGATTTACCTACTCCACTTACTGTGGTACTATCCAGTTAAAGTCTGGAATATTCTTTTTAAGAGGGCATCTTTTTAGGCACAAATGTTATTACTCTCAGGTCCATCAAATTCCAGCAGAAAATTTACAGCACACTGTAGAGGCCAGGACAACACACTGTCCTAGTTTAAGAAGAATATAAATGGGACAGCATAACAGGGAGGTAGCTAGAACAATACTTTTCCTCAAACTGCCATGGTACTAATCATTATAACACCTAGGAACTAACACTAAATTGAGAGGGAGACAAATCTCTTGTTTATCTGACATATATAATTTGTCTCTCTGATAGGACAATATCTATGTGGCAATTTGTAGTGGCATTTTTTTGAATCTTAACTTCCCTGGCAATCAGAGTTTGCTGTATGACTATTGGTGGTATTTTAAAATAAAGCTTGGTTGTCATGATTCGTTTCTTGAAGTACTTAGGATGTCAGTTCCTTGGAAACTTAGTCAAAATGAAGAACTGCATATAATAGAAAAATACAGCAACATCTGAATGGCTTCTGGCTAGAAGGAAAAGTAACGTAGTAAGAACAAAACTGAAGGCTTAGTTACTTATATGAGGTAAACAATCTTAAAATGTAAAATTAAAAAAAAAGAAAAAAAAAAGAAAAAAATTATCTTGCTGAAATCTGTAAGCAATTTAAAAAATATTTTTTCAAGGTCAGAAGGAGCAGCAGAGCATGGGAAAGATACAAACGGTGGGTAAAATGAAAACATGTAACCTGGAAGTCAAGAAGAATATTTCTGTATGCAGAACTATAAATTCCAGTTTATAATTATGTAGTTTTATTTCATCCATTACTGACATCTTGAAGTTCATGAATTTCAATGTAGCCTGCTTTTTTTGAAAAGTACTGTGATAGAAATGGTATTTGATTCGAAATTTGTTTTTCTCTGTCAGGGCATAATCTGCAGGGGATTTGGCTGAATCTGAAAACAAAAACTTTTTCTGCATTTTATCAACACGCCGATGATGACACTGACAACACATTCAAATCAGCTAGGTGATGAAGAAATTAAGCTTATAATAATTTATAGCTTGCCTCCTAAGAAAGCATGCACAGATTCTTCAAACATTAGTTGTCCATAACTCTATCCTCAAAAATCATAAAAGGGCCTTTAGCACTGTGAAAAGAGTACTGGGTTACTAAGAGAATGAGAATGAGAAAAGCAAGAGGGAAGACTGTAAAATAAAAATGGAGAAAAAGAGCTTGAAAAAATAGATGGAAATACTGATTAAGAAATAAGGCAGGAAATAGTGATGTGGTTTTGGGAATGAGGATAGAAACACTGAGAAGTGAGAAGATGTGAAAGGGAGGATTAAAGTCAGGATGTGGAAGGAAACAAAAAGGACAGTGGAAACAGTGAGGAAAACGCACTCAATATATGTTCTAAAGAATCATATCCCAAAGAGGTACTACAACAAGGGTTTAACCGTGTTGTAGAATAATTTTACTTCCCTGCCAAAAAAAGCATGAGCTATAAATAGTTAAAGAAAAGAAAGTTTGGAAGAAAAAAAGAATTAATATCAAACTAAAAATTCATTACTGACTCACATAGAATGTACCTGAAGTTGTACATCTCAAAGAAGCATGCACATCTCAAAGGAAACATGAATCAATAAAAACTTACTACTTGCTGTTATATTAGCAGTTTTATTACTATTTAAGAATTACATTAGATTAAAAACTAGAAACTCCATAGAGTACGTAGATTCCATAGAGTCTCTCTGTTCAGAGATGGTCTGTGCTCCATACACTTTGGAATTGTGGCATGCAGAGATTTTTATGCTTTTATTTCTTTCACTTTTTAAGGGAGAAAAGGATGAACCAATTGCCCATTTCTACAGAAACTAGGGCTAGAATATATATGTATATTCTTTATATAAGAACATATAAATATTTATAAGCACCATCCAACACACTAAGTTAAAAAGACCACACTCTGCTGTCAAATACTTATTTATTTTTTCCAGAATAAAGCAAAAACTATACTCAGAGATAATCCATAGAGCCTCCCAGCAAACACGTAGAAACTGCTCCAGAAGTCAGTGAATTTCTTTCATGCCATTGGCTAAATTGCTTAAAACAGATTTATTTTTTCATTTATTCCCATTTTTTCATTTGGTGATTCATTACAGCTCCCATTTGCTGATGATTTTCTTCAGTGACCATTTAAGGTTTCCTTATTACTCATTTGTTATGAAAAGAAGCTGTCACTCCTTCCAAGTGCAATGCTTTGCTATAAGAGTATAAAAAGTGTATGAGAGAAGCCAAAGCATGTACAATGCTTCGATAAGTGACACAAAATTGTTTCTACTAACCTCAAAAAGGAGTAGTTGCCTAAAGAAGGTCATAAGCTAATTACTTACCTTATTGTGCATTGCAGAAATTAGAAGAAGCACAGCAGAAGGAATACTGGATGATTACTTCAATATTCAATGATAAAATCATAACAGGGTAACAAAGGACTTTCATCTGTTTTCAGTGATTCATGAATTTTTATGCATTCTTTCAGGGAATTAATAAAAATGATGGCCTTGGTGATACATAATTCAATAATTTTAAGTAACTAAAATACAACCAAATAATAGTAAGAAGAGTAAAATAACTGATAAAATTAACGAATTTAGATTGTCCAAACCAGTTAACAGATCTGAGTGGTGTTCCAGGATGCCTCAATATTTTGGACACCAAAAACAGATGCCTTAAAGGTCTGCTTTAAATGTGGATGTCAGTCAGACAAAGGATGTAAGAAAAGGAGCCTTTCAAGTTATTACTCATATTTGAGAATTATTCTAGTTCAAATTAAATTTGAGGCGTGTCTAAAAATGGTTAAATGTTTCTCAGGAAAAAAAAAAAAAAAAAAAAAAAAAAAGGTTATAATGTCACGTAAGGTGGGTTTCTGCATTGACAGTGTGTGAAGGAAAACATCATAGGTTTATAGATAACATCATAGGTTTATAGATAATAGTTTAGGGATGACCTAAACTATTATCTATAGGTGCTGGCAATTATGAATTTAAGTAATGCTTAAAAGAGATTTGAATATGTTGGTTTACAAACTTACAGTGAAATACAGACTTTTAGTTCTGTTCCACAGGAGTGCTGTAGCATTTGTGATCTCCAAGATTTAGTTCACAATTTAGTTCACAATCATTATAAGTGGGATCAAATTATCAAAATTTGATTGATTAACCACCGAATGACTTCTTTAGGATCAACAGCATAATAATTTGTTATCAATGAAACATGCTATCCATATTCAAAACAGCAGGAATCCAAATAACCAGTCAAACTTAACCAGAACTTGATGCACTAAGTGGGTATTCTGCAGTAGCTGGAGCTTCATTTGCTCACTGGAATTGCAAACTCTGGTAACAGAAAGCCAAGACAAACCTTTGTTCCTGAGGACAACTATAACATTCATTGGCTGGTAGGTATTTCAGATAAAAATTTTGAAGCATGTGTCTATGTGAACATGTTCATGAATAACTATTATTAGAACAGTGTTTTATAAAGCAGAAATAGCACAGGCTGTTCATTTTCAAGATAGCAAGATGAGACTTTTTAGTTGTTATATGCAGGAAGCAAATTTTTCTTCACTTTAAAAAGAACCTTGGATCTGCCTCCTATGCAACATTTAGTGATCGGCCCATATTGACAAATCCACCCTTAAGCCTGGGGATAGCCTGCAACCCCCCCATTAAGGGGCTACTCTGCTTGCACACAGTTGCCACGGAAATCAGTAACACATGGAAGAACTACTTAGGAAAAAGTCTACCAGTGGACACCTGTCCATACCCCCAGGGAACTCTGGTCTGCAAAAAGATCATGTAATTTCAAAAGAATTGCATACATTTCCAACTCTTTCCTTTGTCTTAGTAGCCACAGAATCTCCTTTTAAAAATCATGTCTACATAAACACAGAATCACAGAATGGTAGAGGTTGATAGGGACTTCCAGAGGCCGTCTTTTCCAACCTTTCTGATTTGCTCAACAGCTGAGCCCATTCAACAATGCTGACAGCCTTTGTGACACCAGATTAAAAAACATAATAAATAAATAAATAAATAAATAAATAAATAAATAAATAAAAGGAAAAAATGCTGTGCTTCAGCAGCTTGGAGAGAGAAGTGAGAAAATGTGAGAGAAACAACCCTGAAGACACCAAAGTCAGTGAAGGAGGAGGAAGAAGTGCTCCAAGCACAAGAGCAGAAGTTCTTCTGCAGCATGTGGAGAGGACCACGGCAGAGCAGGCCGTCTCCCTGCGGCTCATAGTGTACTACTTCATAGCAGATACCCACTCTGCAGCCCATGGAGAGGTCCACAGTAGAGCAGCTGGATCTGGCCTGACAGAGGCTGTGGCCCATGGAGAGCCCAGGCAGGAGCCCACGGAGAACCTACACATGTGCAGAATGTGGGCAGCAGATGCAGTCTGGAGAGGCCATAGTGGAACATGGTGGAGTCTGGCTGAGAGCTGCCACCCATGGGGGAACCCAGCTGAAAAGCCCGCTCCTGAAGGATGGATCCCATGGTATGGACCCACACTGGAACTGTTCTTGAAGAACTGCAGCCTGTGAGAATTCCACATTGGATCAATTTGGGAAGGTTGGCAACCCATGGGAGAAACCACACTCTGGAACAGAGGAAGAATGTAAAGATGATGGAGCGATATAAATGAATTGGTAAGGACTGACTGTGAACCCCATTCCCTGTGCTGCTTGGGGTGGAGGATGCTTGGGGCATGGATGTGGGGGAAAGGGGTTTCAGCTTGCTTTTAGTTCTCACTGTTCCAGTAAGTTATCAGTAGTTAGTAAATAATATGAATATCCCTTATGATAAATCTGTTTTGCTTGTAATTTCATACAATCATCGAATGGTTTGGATTAGAAGTAACCTTAAAGATAACCTAGTTCCAAGCCCCTTGCCATCAGCAGAGGCACCTTAACTAGACCTGATTGCTCAAAGCCTGGCCTTGAACACTACCAGGGATGGGACATCCACAGCTTCTCTGTAACAGTCAACCTGTGTCTCACCACCCTCATTGTAAAGAATTTATTCCAAATATCTAATCTAAATCTACACTTTTTTGTTTGTTTGTTTAGTTTAGAACCATTACTTCTTGTCTTGTCACTACACTCCTGAAAAAATGTCCCTCCCCAACTTGCCTGTAGGCCCCATTTAGGTACTGGAAGGCTGCTATAAGGTCTCCACAGAGCCTCCTCTTTTCCAGGCTGAACAACACCAATTCTCTCAGCTGTCCTCATAGGCGAGGTTCACCACCCTTTGATCATCTTCACGGCCCTCCTCTGGACTCATTCTAATACATCCATATCTTTCTTATGCTGGGGCCCCAAAGCTGAACACAGCTGAGCTCCAGTTGGGGTCTAACAAGATGTAGTGGGTTATGTGGCAAGGTTTTGGTAGCAGGAGGCTGCAGGGGCAACCTTTTGTGGGAATAATTCAGAAGCTGCCCCATGTTCAATAAGGGCCAGTTTCAACTGGCTGCAAAGATACCTGCCACTATTCAGAGCCAAGCCAATAAGTGATACTTCTGAAGTTTGTACCTCTGTGAGAAAAGATTTAAGAAGGGAAAAATTAGCTGTGCAACAGCAGCGGAGAGTGCAAGGACTGAGAGCCAGCCCTGCAGGCACCCAGGTCAGCGCAGAAGGAGGGCAGGAGGTGTCCCACGCATGCAGAAGCAGTTTCCCTGCAGCCTGTGGAGAGGCCCCGGATGGAGCAGGCTGTCCCCCTGCAGCCCATGGGTCCCACATGGAGCAGATCTCCACGCTGCAGCCCCCTCATGGGTGGAGGAGCCCCCGGTGGAGCAGGTGGATGTGGCCTGGAGGAGGCTGCAGCCCATGGAGAGGCCCCGCAGGAGCAGGCCCCGGGATGGACCTGCAGCCGGTGGAGAGGAGCCCACACAGGAGCAGGGGCTTAATGAGATTGACATCATCCCTTTCAAGTAAACATGAATCTGCAAATAGTGTCCCATGGTTGTAGAGTCCAAAACACTGCCTAACACCTGCTCTGCAGACAGTTATTGACCTGTATTATCAATGCCCTTCTTCTCACACCCTCAAAACCTGAAGTACTGAGATCACCACATGGATCCCCATGCCCTTGACTACAACTCCTGGAACTCTTAGACACTTCTGATACTCTCCAGGATTCTCCCCATAGTATCATTTTTTCCCACATGGAAGAAAATAAAAGGACAAGTATGCAGAGGGTCAGAGGAGCTTTAGCAGTCTTTCCACGTAATCCAAGTCTCCTGCATGGTTTAGAGTCTGGCAGCCCAGTTCTTTGCTTAAAGAAACATCTGGCTGCTCTTTAAATTTGAAGGTAGTGAGGGTAGGTGGGGCAGGACCCTTTCTTCTGGTGAAATCACCACCTTCCATCCTTCACCTCTTCCAGAGGCTGTACTTAACCTTAGTGCAAGGATTGGATACTGCATACGTCTCTACTGCAGTTGAGGGTCCAGAGGTCTTCAAGTTGTGTATCACAAATAAGTTCCTGTCTTTCCCTTTCCCTTTCATTTTTATGTTGCTGCACAGACCGTTCACTTCCTCTTGTAACTCCTCCATTTGGTACCCAGTTCCTCCAAGACAGCACACCACCTGCAGGACAGAGGGCCATCTCTCCTAGCATCAGAGGACCCAGAAACTGCCTGCAATCTGGAATTTGGAGGGCTGCATCTTCAAGCTGAACCTCTGGAATGGGAATCTACTCCAACACCTGCTGGGGAAACTGTTCTGTGACATGTAGCCACCACACCTGTGGCTGTTTATACCAGCACAGTTTCATTTGAAGTCTTCATTGCACCGTACTTTACAAACTGCTGTAGCTGTTGGATGCTTTCATTAGCTGTGCTGTAAGCCTGAGTCCTTTATAGGCACCATCTGAAAGGGTGCTTAACCCTCCTTAATCAGCAGGCCAGGGCAGCTGACCACACTCATTAGAAACTACTGGAGTTTCCTCAGACCCAAACATGAGTCATTTTTTCATTAACTAGTAGCAGAGAAAACCCAGACCCAAACTAAAGCCAGTCATTGTTGCTTGGTGTTACATAAAAATGTCTGACTGCACATCCTCAGACCCACAGACCAGACATAAATAAAACAACTCTTACTTGTTAAGGAGACAGTCTAATTGTGGGGAGAATTCCAAATATGAATGTGTGATGGAAAAAAAAAAAATCTTATCTCCATTCTATAGAGCTCTCTATTTAGCTGTTCTGTGTTTATTTATAACTTCTAGAACTGGGCAATCACAGTGCAAGGGCTGAATACAACCATTTTACAAAAGAAAATCATGTCTCCATTTCTAGGGTAGCAGCACTAACACAACCCAGAACCTGTAAAATTTTTTACACTAGTTGTTCCGTGTAAAAATAGTCCAGAGTATTGGGGAAAAACTTTGTAATGTGAGGCGTATTAGTAAAAGTAATATTTCCATGATAGGAAGTCACTAGTCAGGTAATCTAAAGAATACTTATATCATAAGAAGCATCACTTTATTTTTTGTGTGTGTTTGTGTTATATCAAAGACTGAAAGACTGTACAGCAACTCCAAAATTTAGGAAGTGGAAAAGAGAGAAAACATGCTTTTTAGATGTTGCAAAATAGGGTATGAGATATATTAAGAATAGTGTACATAAGATGTGGAAGTATATGACTTTGTATGGTAACATTATACAGAATTATATGCTGTGTTAACAGCCCTTAAATTATACCAATTATCTTGTTACTATACAGGAAAAAAAAATCATTTGATTAGCTTACAGAGTATTCACAAATTTGGGCTGATTAAGCTGTTGAGCAAGCAGCAATTAGTAAAAACATTCCATACACTATTTGCTTACTACAAGCAACAACTAAATTGGTGTTATGAATACTTTCAACTGTAGCTGCATTCTAGCTTCTAAAGGGATGTACTAAATTATCATATAATTATCAATTATCAAATTATTAACTGTCATATATCTTCCATAATAAAGTTCATAAGACATATCTAGCAAGTTAAATGAGAATTTCAATATTTCCTTGAGTTAGAAATCTGTAATGTTTTATACCTGTCTTGATATTGTAAAATTTTAAGACAGCTGCAATACTACCTTTCTTTCAGATGTAATCAAAAGTTCAGTTTTTATCTTTGTTTAATTTCCTGTGTTCAAGTGCAGGAAAGAGTGGGGCAAGGTGCAGTAAAAACATATGTGTATTATAAATAGTGGTTCTTTATGAGAGCTCTTAACTTCAAAATTATTATTTAGGACTGATAATTATACTTTGGAAGAGTTGCTGTTTGACGTTTAATCCAAGACTGATGTGTGAATGCTAGTAACAAAGCAGTCCTTCCCTACAGCTTAAAAAAAAAAAAAAAAATGTGACTCTTACAAAGTTTGATATTTAATCTTAATTCATATAATACAAAATTGTTCTATGGCACATCGTATTTAGGACTTAGCATTAACTAATTTTATTAAATACTCTACTGCTAGAACTTCTTGAGAAATATGATCTCAATTCACATATGTAGTAAAGGAGAATATAGATTAGTGGGAAACTAATGAGGTGAATAGAGTCAAGAATGTAGTAAGAGGTAATTGCACACACAGAGAGGTAAATAGCTGAGATGAAGTTAAATGCTCACTGTCAACTTGTTATTTGATTACTAGATTACAGCTTTTTCTAAAACCTTACTCCTGAGAATGGTAGTAATTACCAAAAATCTGTGCTGATTGTATTTCATCCCAGACTGTCAGCTTTCAAGAGGTATGAAAAATATATTTTATTTAACATGATTAGATTATCAAATAATATAAATTGCCACAGTTCCTGTCATTAAAGACAACAGGGGAATTTACACAAGTTAAGAATTCATTGTTTCCACTGAGCTCTTAGAGTGTCTTCAAATAATTTGAAGACTTTACGTTCACCATATCTCTAAAGTATATCTTCAGGCATATACAATATACATTTTCAATTCCTAAATTTGCTTATCTTGTAAATTAAATTCCAACATCTCTTTAAAATATTTCATTGAATAATATCAGCTGGTAACAAAGCTTAGGATTGACATTGAAACTTTTTTTTTTTTTTTTGAATGAATATTTCTGAAGAATCTTGCATGTGAGAAGCAGAGATCTAGTCTGAAGATGTACTCAGATGTTTGAAATTGTTATTCATGGAAAAAGTTAATTACAGGTTGATGCTGCAAATAGAGATTCTTTGTTGGCACCAGAGTTGTTATTCAATCTTTTTGTTTAATTTTCCTTGTGCTTACTTTCCTCTTAGTCTGTCTGCTTGCTGAAACATCACAGCAAATTACTGAGATCAATTTTTTTTACCTACACTTATTTCTTATTGCTTTTTTATTCTTTAATTTTAGCTGTAACAAAGTTGTAGCAAGATTGCCTCCCCCAGTTTCACAGTTGTTATCACCATTTAGTTGCAAACCTTACTGAATCAATGTTTGCTCTACAAGACAGTACCATTTGATCTCCTATAGCTGAGCTTTTTTTCCCAGTCCTACAAACTGTGAAGGTTACTACAAGGTCTGTGAAAATAAAACACCATTAAGTGGAAGATGGAACTTTACAGCTCTATAATACCAGTAGGATGATTTAGCAACACCTATTGACCTAACCTTGAGAATGAAAAACAGCTCCTTTGAAACAGAGAACTATATATACACATGCACATTTATGTGGACGTCAGTCTTTTCCACCAACTCACATTATGGCAAACTACAAAATTGCTGAGAGGGAAAGAGCATTTATAAAAAGGTATTACACATATACTTTGAAACCTAATTTTTGCTGCTCAAAATATATCATTTACATTACACACTGTTTTTGTTTTTAAGAAGTAACTTTTTAAAAAAAAATTCTTTAGTATAAGGAGATCATTTAATATTAGACATTCTTAAAAAAATAGGATTTCTGAATCTTTTTTCAAAAGTATATTAGCAAATAGCTCAAATATTTTATGATAGGCAAACAGTACACATGTGGGCCATCAATGCTGTTAAACAATCATATACGTTGCATATCAGGGAATTATTCATGATATTATGAAGGCTATATTCCATAACTGTAATAATTCCTAGTTACGCAAGTGGAATAGCACACATTGGAAACCAGAATGAAAACATCTAAACATATTTTTGTATAGCATGGAATAATTTAGGTTTGAAAAGACCCCTAAGATCAAGTTCAACCATCAAGCTATCACTATTATTACCACTAAAACATGTTCCTAAGTGCTACACCCACACATCTCTTAAATACCTCAAGAGATAGGGACTCCACTGTTTTCATTTCAATGTTTCCATTGTGACAGTCTGACCCAATGCCTAACCACCCTTTTCATGAAGAAGATCTTCCTGATATCCAATTTAAACCTCCCCTGGTGCAGCTTGAGTCCAATGCCTCACACCCTAGGACTTGTCACCTGAGAAAAACAGATCCTACATCTCCACAACCTCCCTTCAGGAAACTATTTGGTTTTGCTTCCATTTCAAAAAGGCAGTTCTAGCCCTCCAATTTCCCCCCCCACCCCCTAAAAAACATTCTTGAGTTGCAAACAGAGAAATATTATGTGTACTCTTGGTCACCAGTTTAGAAAATGACCTAGAAATAAAATATTGTCAGCTTACATCTGGCTGACTAAAATTCAAGAAAAATGAAAAAAAAAAAAAAATAAAAAAGGTAGTTTAAGTTACTTGTCAAAAACTGCGATGGAGTCCAACTGGAATCACAAGTGTTACAGCATTCACAAGGGTGAGAGGTCCAGTATCACTGTGAAGTATGACTTGTTTTCAGAAGTCACTTTTGGCAGTACAAGTCTCACAAGGAGAGGAAGTTTTAAACTGATGAATACATTTGGCAGCAGAGGGAAGAGATTCTAAAACAAAGCATTAAAATATGAACAGAGAAATTTTACAAAAAATATATATATATATTGCAAATTTCATCCATAGAAATGTAGATAGGTTCTTAACTCATCTGAAAAAACATCATATTATTTAGGCTGGAGAGCTACCCTACAACACAATTTAGCAAGGAGACTGCTGCACATTTATTTATTTGTTTATTTATTTTTACTTCCTCATAGATGTACTTTGTTTACTTTCTTGTACTTTCTTTTAGCATTCTTACAAGCTTGTAAAATTAGATGATTTTATGGAGCACCTTTCCTATCTTTTTGTTGTTATCCAAGGATGAAAAGTGAACACCACAGGAAGAAAATATCAAATCTCTTCAAAGCTTTGTTTTCCTCCAAAAAGGAGGTCTTCAATGACAAATGGTCTGTCAGATGAGAATGGTAGAGAGATCATTTTTGCACTGATTGCTTCAACCCTCTGAGAGTCTAAACTTCTATTAACAAACTGACTTCATCCTGGAAATTAATAAGGGGTTGTAAAGTAGTTAGATAATTATAGCTATTTGAGTTCTCTGACTCACAGGAAGATCAGGTAACAAACTGGCACTTCTTAAATTATGTCTATCAGTCATTCATAAGTGCAGGGAGACTTGTAATGAGCAGTGCACAAGAACTGTTGAGCTTTCGCTTATTCTGATGCTATTTGAAAATCAGAATTAAAAGTGTGGTTTTAGAGGAATTATTGTTGTAAAAATGTAGGTATCCTTGGAAAAAAAAAAAACCATGAAGTTTAAAAGGACTGGCCAGCAGAAACAAGCATAAAAACATGTCTTGTATGTCATTGTACATGCAAGACAAAGAGGTGATCCAAGACAGTCAGCATGGCTTCACCAAAGGTAATTCAAGCCTGACCAACCTGGTGGCTTTTACGACAGAGTGACTGCCTCAATTGACAAAGGAAGATGGACTACCTGGACTACTGCAAGGCCTTTGGCATAGTTCCACATGACATCCTGCTCCCCAAATTGGAGAGATATGGAATTGATGGGTGGCCTATTTAATGGATAAGGAGTTGACTCAAAGGTTGCACCCAGAAAGTGGTGGTCAATAGCTCTATGTCCAAGTGGAGGCCAGTGCTGAGTGGTGTACCTCAGGAGTCTGTCCTGGGACTGGTACTTTTAAATATCTTTATCAATGACATAGACAGTGGGAGTGCACCCTCAGTATATTTGCAGATGACACCAAGCTGAGTGGTGTGATTGGTACTACAGAAGGAAGAGATGCCATTCAAAGGGACCTGGAAAAGCTTGAATATTTGTCCCATGTGAACCTAATTATGTTCAACAACACAAAGTGCAAGGTGCTGCACCTGGGCTGGGACAATCCCAGACACAAGTACAGACTGGGAGAACTCATTGAGAGCAGCCCTGTGGAGAAGGACTTGGTGGTTCTGGTGGACAAAAAGTTTGACATGAGCCAGCAGTGTGCACTTGCAACCCAGAAGGCCAACTGCATCCTGGGCTGCATCAAAAGAGGAATAGCCAGGAGGTTGAGGGAGAGGATTGTCCCCCCTTTTGTGAGGCCCCCCTTGGACTACAGCTTCCAAGTCTGGAGCCCCCAGCACAAGAAGGATGTTGATCTGTTAAAATGGGTCCAGATAAGGGTCACAAGGGGCTGGGTCACAATGATCAAGGGGCTGGAGCACCTCTCTTATGAACAAAGGCTGGGAGAGCTGGGGCTACTCAGCCTACAGAAGAGAGGGCTTCAGGGGTGACCTCATTGCAACATTTCAGTACTTACAGGGGACTTATAAAAAAGATGGAAAGCAACTTTTTACTCAGGCAAATAATGACAGGACAAGGAGGAATGGTTTCAAACTAAAAAATGGGAGATTTAGATTAGAGGTTAGGAGGAAATTCTGCACTCAGAGGGTTCGTCCTGAAGCCAAAAGGTTGTGGATGTCCCATCCCTGGAGATGTTCAAGACCAGGTTAGATAGGCCCTGAGCCACCTGATCTGGTGGGTGTGTCCCTATGTTAGGGGACTTGGAACTAAATGATCTTTAAGGTCCCTTCCAACCCAAGCAATTCTGTCATTCTATGATTCTATGATAAACAAAAACAAGCAAACAAACAAACAAACAAAAACAAAACAAAACAAATAATCACATACACATTGACAACAAAGAAAATAAACTTTAAGGCAGGTCTGTCTGCCCTGTCTTGCCTATTGAACACTCTCTTGTCTGATCCTGGCAGGTTCCCCACCTCCACTCTCCCCTGATTTCTTTAGTTTCCTCAGATTCATCTTGTCCATGATAATCACTCCTTTGTGTGCTGTTACTGGAAATCACACAGAAATCTACAGTCCTGGGCTCTAAAACCTTAAAGTATCTTCTGCCAAGCTCCCACTACACTTTGGGGTCCTATAAAACGCTACTCTCACTAGCAAAAAGAACATTTAGAAAAAGCTTAAAGCATGGCAACAATAATATTTATTGTGATCATCACTAATATCCAGTAACTGCAGTTTTTCATCTCTTTTAATTCATTTTTCAATACATCTTTCTATTCAATACCCTTGTTTGAACTCAGAAGTAATATCACTGAATCAACTTCAGCCTCACAAGAGGAGGATGAGCAAATTCGAATTGCAAAGAAAGGTAGTTACACAAATTGATAAACCTTATTGTCTTCATCGATGTCTGTGTCCACATGACAAAGCACTACTTAATAGTATTTTTTATAATTAAGGCTCTGAACTACTTTAATAGAAACTACAAACAGGATATGTAAATCACGTATTCCACACTTTGTTTATTTATTTCTCCATTCATTCTTCCTTTCTATTTGCTGTTAAAAACATAGTATTAAAAAAATGTCATTCACAGGTTGGAGAAGTAAATGACCAAATGCTTTAAAAACATACTGATTTTTAATGTGCTGCACTTGGGAGCTGTCAACAGGAGGCTGATTTCTTTTGAAAATCATCCCACTTTATTACAGCTTTGGCATCAAGGATTTTTGAAGATTGTTCTTGTCAACCATTTGCCACACATGAAGTTTTGTGCATTGAAAACAGTTTATAATTAGGTAGGTATCAGAGGTGAGTTTTGCAGTAGAATTTTAAATATGTGTATTGATCCCCTCCATGTCAAAGAGGCCTTAACTTCTGAGAGACTCTGACCACTTACACAAGGCTAATGAAAAAAATCCTTATTGTAATTCATTTAAAAAAAGGAGTCATAATACCACTGATCAGCATCTGCAATCTCAGTCTCTTTAAATGTTGCTGTTTAACATGGGAAGAGAAGTAAAAAGCCTTGCAGATGACTTAAGTCTATGGTTTAGATGATACTTGCAGGTCCATGTTAATAACTCCCAGAATTCTTCAGCAAATACAGTTTCCAAAGGTGCTTGGCAAGAAAGCTATCTTGATTGCTGCATTTTCCTCATTCTGAAAATCACCTGAATCCTTTTAAGAGCCTAGGGAAATCTTTGGTGAATAATTCTAGTTTTCTGTTTGAAACCTCTACAGTCCCCCTGCAAAAGCTGTGCAAACTGTTGAACCAAACTTCTGACAAAGTGATAACATGGAACACCTCTAGTTGTAGGTCTCTTCTCTCCAGGATTTATTTTCTTCCTAAAAAGATCAGCTAGCCTGTTCACACTTGTCTCAACAGGAAAAGGTTTTTCCCCCCATATCAAACAACTTTTAGAAAAAGTACATGCACAATTTACCACCCACTCCAAAGGTGCTGATGTTATGCTTAATTTAGTGGCATGGCTAATTAATTTCAGTGCTGTGCTTCTATCCCTGAATTCTTTTTAATCTCCCAGGCACATATAATTTGAGATTTCATGCTGTTTTTGAAACCCTGTGACAGTTTAGATCTTATCATTTGGAACAAATGTTCTAAGAATGCTATCCAGGAAAGTGAGGCAGGTCTTTGTCAGCAAAGCCCAGCAGGGAAACACAAGGATTCCATGGATACTGACTTCTGGTAGATAAAACACATATGTTTTAATGCCCCTGTTCTTTGCCTAGGCCAGAGGCAATCTATTACAACCACTTGCACTGACTAATTTTCAGTAGCTCATAATATATTGACCCTCTAAATGTGATTTAGTTTTCAAGATAATAATCCAAATTTGTTAGTGTTCGTGTGTGTGAAGAGAAAATTCATATGACAATAAAGCAGTAGTGAGGCTGAGGGGTTCTTTCAACAACTTACTAAACTCAAATTAATTAAGGATTTGGGATCAGAAATTTCATTTCTAGCTCTCATTATTTACACTTTGTGGTAAGTAAGTACTTAGATGATGGTAACAAGCAGCAGCAAAGTCATTTACTGTTTTGTATTCATAGAAACATAGAATGGCTTGGGTTGGAAGAGACCTTAGAAATCATCTAAATCCAACCCCCCTTGCCCACCCACAAGATCAGGTTGGCCAAGACCCCATTCAGCCTGACCTTGAACATGTCCAGGGATGGAGAATCCACAACTTCTCTTAGCAACATGTTCCAGTGCCTAACTAGCCTTACAGTGAAGAATTTCCTCCTAATGTCTAATGTAGGTCTATCATTTTTCTCCCCATTTTCCTGTAGGTCCCTTTTAAGTATTGTAAGGCTACTATAAAGTCTCCTTTCTTCTCCACACTGAACAACATCAATTTTCTCAGCCTTCATCTTGAGGAAATATGTACTGTGGCTTACAAAAGAAATCTGAACACGTGAAATAAGCTCTAATAGATGTAGATGAATTGCTTGGAAGTGCTTCAGGACCATATTGAGTTGGAGGTTTATAGAAATGAAGATACAGAGAATGTGAGTTGAATGTGTTTTCTGAACATAAAGCTGTTGTCCACTTAGGTATATTTTGTTTGAAGCTAAGAGTCAGTAATAGCTGTTCAAATGGATACCTTTATGAACTGAAAGGTGAACTGAAGTACAGGAAGTCCATTCGTGTTATGTATTTCATTTTTCCTCAAATATGAACAAACTAAACTTTAGAAATTCAGAGGGCGGGTCTTTTTTCTTAGTTTGCAAAGATAATAACAAAGACATTTTAAAAGGAAAGGTAATCGTTTTCACAGATTTATAGACACAGTCTTAATGAATCTTGACTGATCTGCATGTTCATTTGAAATGAAGAGTAATTTAAGCAGTTAATTTTTTTATCTTGGTGGATACTGATTTTTACAGACTTTGGCAGAACAATCAACAAGAGCCACATTGCAATCACTTCCTCTGGATTGTAGCTACTACAAGGAACTTGAGAAAGATTCATCATTTTGTTGTGGTTTAACCCAGCCAGCATCTAAGCACTACATAGCCATTCACTTACCCTCCATCCTGTGGGATTAGGGAGAGAATTGGAAGAAAAGTAAAAGCTTGTGGATTGAGATAAAGCAGTTTATTATGACAGAAAATAAAACATTTTTATTAATATAATAATATTAATACTATTAATATAACAATTATTAATATAACATTATTAATACTAGTTAATAATTATTAATAATAATTATAATTAATAATAATAATAAAGACAAAGGGTGTCAAGGATAACAAGAAGGGCTTCTTCAAATACTTCAGTAGAAAAAGGAAGACCAGGGAAAATGTCAACCTGCTGCTGAATGGGGTGGGTACCCTGTTGACAAAGGATACAGAGAAGGCAGAGTTACTGAATGCCTTATTTGCTTCAGTCTTCATTGCTAAGACCTACCCTCAGGAATCCCAGACCCTGGAGACAAGAAAGAAAGTCTAGATAAAGGAAGATTTTCAAGAAGGATCAGGTCTGGGATCATTTAGGCAAGCTTGACACATACAAATCCATAGGCCCAGATGGGATGCACTCCCATGTGATGGGGGAGCTGGTGGGAGTTCTTGCTAGATTGCTCCATCATCTTTGAAAGTTCATGGAGAACAGGAGAGGTGCCTGAGAACTAGAAGAAAGTCAGCGTCACTCCAGTTTTCAAAAGGGGCAAGAAGAAGGACCCAGAAAACTACAGGCCAGTCAGTCTCAACTCCATCCCTGAAAGGGTGATTCACCAAGGAGAAATCATGCTTAACCAATCTGATAGCCTTCTAAGATTAGATGACAAGCTGGGTAGATGAGGGGAAAGTGGTGGATGTGGTGAACCTTGACGTCAGCAAGGCTTTTGACACTGCCTCCCATGTCTTCATAGACACGCTCAGGAAATGCAGGCTAGATGAGTGGATGGTGAAGTAGATTGGCAATTGACTGTATGGCAGAGCTCAGAGGGTTGTGCTTAGTGGTGCGGAATCAGTTGGAGGCCTGTAGCTAGTATTGTCCCCCAGGAGTAAATACTGGGACCAGTGTTGTTCAACATATTCATCGGTGATCTGGATGAGGGAACAGAGTGCACCCTCAGCAGGTTTGCCAATGACACAAAGCTGGGAGGAGAGGCTGATACCCCAGAGGTCTGTGCTGCCATTCAGAGGGATCTTGACAGGCTGGATGGTTGGGCAGAGGGGAACCTCATGAAGTTCAACAATGGTAGGGTCCTGCACGTGGGGCAGAATAACCTCAAGCACTGGTACAGGCTAACTGACTTGCTGGAGAGCAGCTCTGCAAAGAGATACCTGGGAGTCCTGGTGGAGAGCAGGCTGACCGTGAGTCAGTGATGTGCTGTTGTGGTTGAGAAGGCAAATGATATCCTGGGTTGCATTTGAAAGAGTGTTGACCACAGGTAAAGGGAGGTACTCCTCTCCTTCTACTCAGACCTGATGAGGCCACAGCTCAAGTATTGTGTCCAGTTCTGGGCTCCCCACTACAAGAGGGTGTGGTGGTTTTGCTCAAGTAGGCAACTGAGCTCAAACACAACCTCTCACTCCCCTTCCTCAAAGGGGAAGGGGTAGAAAAATATGATGAAAAGTGCTCAAGGGTTGAGATAAGAACAAGGACATCTCTCAACAATTATTGTGGCAGGCAAAACAGACTCAGAGTAGAGAGACAGTAAAATTTATTGCCTATTAATAACAAGCTAGAGAAGGGAGAAACAAAGGAAAGAAACCAAAAATGCCTTCCCCCCATTAGGCAATTGCAGTAATTCCTTAACTGCTCATTGTTTCAGCATTATTCAATACTTCACCATATATGTTGCAATTAATTTGTTTTTGAAACTTTCTGATAGATGGATAGAGAGATTCTTACTGATAGCTAAACAAGCCCATATAACATTTAAAGCCCTTTTTTTTTTTTTAAGGGGTAAATTCAATAGGTAATACAAGAAACAAAATTGAATTACTACTTATGAAATGGTTGGATAAACATAACATAAATCAAAAGCTAACAACCATGGCTGTTATCATTATCTTGAATGGAATTGTGATTCTTTGGAGATTGCAGATTGTTGTTATGATTAATATAATTTGTACTGCCTGTTTTTCCTAAGTACTTTCCCTGTGAAAATGGCCACAGCAATGACCTCTTTTAGCAATTTAATGAGCAATAGGAGGTTCTCATGCAAATTGCTACCACATATATAAAATTACTGAGCTTTCTAGTATAAGGAATGTTCCATCAATTTGTGTCAATAGAGGGTTTGAAGGGTAAACCTTGAGTCTCCGGGGATATAAGAACAAAGGGGTTTCAGAATAACTGCTAGCTATTGTGACTATTGCATGGGCACTACACAAGTCTCTGATATCCGGCCAAGAGATTAAGGAGAAGGGGAAAGCTGAAGGATGACTGAAAGACAAAGCTTGCATGGGACGCTGTGCAAGTCTCTGATATCCGGCCAAGATGGACAAAGGAGAAGGACAAGGACAAAGCCTGGGAGGAAGACTATGAGCCTTCAGCACGAGAGACCCCCAGAGGGACCACCAGAGACTGATATGCATGCAGTAGTGGGAGGGTTCAGATTCCAGGAATTAATTATAATAACCCTGTCTTTTCTAGAAGTTATAATGAATATGTATTAGCCTAGGAGCATAAAAACCAGCCACCTTATGTAACGTGTGTGTATGTTGGAGGAGCCCAGACTCCCCATGCACTCAGCGCTGTTTACTTGCCTTTTATTGACCTCATAAATAAATCTTATAAAGCTAAGTTGACTCCGAATTTGTAATACTAGCTTGAGACATATATGGTTGTCGGACTATTGGAAATGATAATAAGGCTCATCTTCTTCTTCTTACTCCATGTCATAATCATAATGGATCCCTGACTGCTCTACAACAAGTTAAATGCCAGTCTTTTAATGCCAGAGGGATTACTTCTGATGCACTGTATAGTACGGATATTTGCTTGACAGCAAGTCCACTTGGTAAACTGTAATGATGCAAAACAACACTATTTTCTGGAGTGCACAGAAAAAAAAAAAATAATAAAATAAAATAAAATAAATGATTAGGTTACCCTCTCCACATAGAGTAGGTGATGGACCACTTAGAACTTACTGAACCTCAATAAAATAGATATAATGTCCCAATAACTAAAGGATTGTCTTCTTAACCACTGACGTTTCAGCTGTTTTGGTGAGTATAGGTTATAACTTAACCGCAAAACAAGATTATTTAAATGAAGAGCAAAATCTTCCCCAGCCTACTGGAAGAACAACAGCTTTGAGGAAGGAAGTGGAAGAAACTGTATAAGAAGGACCTGTTTCCCAGCTGGAGACCCTGTTTGTTTCAGGAGAATCTAAGAGCATTTTCCTGTGAAGCAGTCCTTCCTGCTGTTTCAGAAATGAAACTTATATATGTAAATATTCCCATTAGATTCACTGTTGACCTTAGAATCTTTCTTTGCTTTTGTATTTGGAGATCACTGCCTCACAGAAGTGCATTTAATTTCTGTATGGACCTTCCAGCTCATTCATTGAAGGAAAGGAGAGTTTTACATAAATGTAAAAGAGGTAGATTAAAAAAGAAACCTTGAGTTAAGTTTTGAAAAATACCACCATATTGGCAGTATTTATGTGGCAAGTGCATGGTAGCAGGGGGCCTGCAAAAGTGGTCTCTGTGAGCAGAGCCCAGCAGCTGCCCCATGTCAGATCAGAGCCAGCTCCAGCCAGCTCCAAAAGGGACCCACCGCAGGCCAGAGCCAGGGACTGATGCTGATTGGGCCTCTCGGAGAGCAGATGAAGGAAAGAAAGAAAAAAAAAAAAAAAAAAAAGCAACCGCTGTGCACCAGTGCACCAGTAGCTGGGACAGAGGAGTAAAAAAATGTGAGAGAAGCAGCCCTGCAGACCCCAAGGTCAGTGGAGAAGGTGGGCAGGTGGTGCTCCAGTCAGGCAGCAGCAGTTTGCCAGCAGTTTGCCTGAGGCCTGTGAAGGGAGAGGCCCCTGGTGGAGCAGGCTGTCCCCCTGCAGCCCATGGGTCCCACATGGAACAGATCTCCAAGCTGCAGCCCCCCCCATGGGTGGAGGAGCCCCTGGTGGAGCAGGCGGATGTGGTGGGAGTTGCTGCCTGTGGGGGACCTCTGCTGGAGCAATACAGGGGAAGGTATTTTAGTTTGCTTTTGTTCTCACTGTTGTAGTCTGCTAGTATTAAGCAATACATTAAATTAATCTCCCTATGCTGAGTCTCTTTTGCCCATGATGATAATTTTTCAGTGATCTTCCTGTTCTTATCCCAAGCCTCGATCCCTTTCCAACATTTTTTCTCCCCTTTTCCTTTGAGGAGGGCGAGTGAGAGAGAGGTTGTGGTGGAGTTTAGCTGCCCAGCAGGGTAAAAACATCACAACCACCAAAGTCAGCTATTCAGATATCTGAGCACTAGTCCACTGTTTTTCATGCAACAGTAGTGTAGAAACACAGAATGGAAATGTGCGGTGGTCCATGCTACACAGAGATAACTGAGTGAGTATGGTGCAGTCAGTCAAAATGTGAGCATGAAATATCACAGTATTACACTGAAAAATCTGATTTTGGGGGGTTTAGCTGAAATACCAATAATTATTCAAGTTAAATGAATTTATGAGTGCATTAATTTAAGCAGTAAAACTGAAATAAAACTAGACCAGAATTTCAGCTGAGCCACTAGGCTGCTTTCCCTGAGATTAAACTTTAATAAGGCCACTTCAAAAAGAATTGTCATAGTATTTCAGCTACAGGCTTTAAAATATCTCACCAGTTTGGGGTTAAATATTTTTAATGTGTTTTTATTCCAATTGGAGAATGTGTTCCTTTGACTGCTGTTGAACACAAGAACCAGGACAGGAGAAAGAATGAAACTAAGCTTTGTGTGGGGTACAGAGTTTCCCGTTCTGGAAGTAATGAGCTGTTAAATCAGTTTAGTAGCCTGTAGATATGCACCAAATGAAAATCTGCAAAATTCATGTACCACTGATCCACAGTTTTTTGATGTCTAGAAGTAAATCATTATTTATTTATTTTTTACAACTAGATTTTGTTTCAGGGTTGCTTGGAGCTGCATCTTTCCCTCTTGCTTTTAGTTCTCGACCTGAAAATAAGTATAAATACTACTGCAGTTAACAACTAGGTCAATGCACACTATTCATAAATTATTGCAAAATGATCATTTCATCAATACACACATATTAAAAATTCTATCATAGCATCAATTTGTCCCACAAGAGAAAGGACTAAGAATTTGTCTTGTTTCAATGTTGGGACTAATAACCCCAAAACATCATTATTTATATACTTTTTATAAAAAGGTTTGTAAATATTATATTAATAATATTAATAAATATTTTTATTAAAAAATATAAAAAGTTTATAAAATAAACTTTTATAAAAGTTTATAAAATTATTTATAAACTTTTTATAAAAGTTTATAAACTTTTCAATAACAAGATTCTCCATTATTTTGTGTCACATTTCAACAAATGAAATAGGACCAGAACAACTGCAGTCTTTGTCCAGAAGTTAGTTTAAATAAATTAAGTTTCTTAAAAAATAAAGACAATCCCTGTAATACACTTTATATATACATAAATACAATATATACATATACATATATATGTATATCTTATGTATATGTATATATTATATTTATGTATATAAATATAAGCATATATGTATATATACATATATAGTATATATGCATATACGTATATACGTATATATACATATATACATATTTTATGTATATATAGTATATGATATATATAATATGTATATATGTTTATATAAATACATATATATAATATATATATAATATATATTATATATATAATAAAGTAACTAAGTGACTCTCCACTGTTTACACTTACGAAAGAGAAGTTGGTAAATTAGCTGAGAAAAGGCTATGTTCTCAAATTACAGTTTATAGCTCAGCCCATAACCCTTAAGCTTTAACTTAAATTAAAATACATTGGCATCACTGCATAGGACAAGATGGCTCTACTGCAGTAAAGCACATTTCAAATACATAGAAAGTAACAAGCTGGACTCGTGGGAAAAGCACCACAGATAGTAAGTCCAGGATCTGTAAGTTAAATAAAACAATAAAACAGTAATGGAACAAAACTTCAATCTAAATGTCATTAAATCAGTGTTCAACAAGTTAGATCCTTGGAGTAGTTTCAGATTTCCATCAGTTTTCTGAATTAAAAAAAAAAAAAAAAATGTGCAGAACTAAGAGGCATGAAAGTGAATGTTTAAATAGTTAAGCTGAACTTAGCCATTAAAAAGAAAGAAGAAAAAATATTGCTCAACAAGCGCATAAATCCTCTTGGCAACTTTACGTATGTAATAGGTGTTTTCTTAGGATGTAATCTGGGTGCTAACTGTGTCGGAAGGGTACTGTGTTATAAAGAAAAGCATATCTGATAAACATTGTAGATGAAGGGCTTGCTTCAGGGACATGCTTTCTTCACTGAAAACGTCTATTCACTTGAACGTATATAATGTGGCACATCTTCACATTAAGCTTTTTTTCTTTCTTTCCACGCATATATAGTTATGTACTGAAATTGAGCATTTTGTCAACAGGATTGAAGAAATTGTAATACCCATTTAAAACCAGTTTGAGAATAAGGATTACAATGTTAAATTAACAGAAAGACAGAAACAACAAAATATTTTTCTTTTAAGTGTTGTATCTTTTTTTTCGTTTGTAAGTATGAAATACCAATTAGCTTCACAACTGATGTGCAAAATTCTTTTGGATTCCCTGGTTTATAAGTTGCAGCTGCAATACAAGACGTTTCTCATGTCGTATCTGCAGATTTGTGTAAAATTCCTGTACAATGGTACAGTGATCTACTTTAGTTATATATCTCTGTTTAAAACTAGTACAAAACAGATAGATGGAAATCAGCCTACTTTTATACAGGAACTTTAGTCCACCTTTGTAAGCCATGAGATAAGCTGAGATACAGCAGGTGGACTTAAATTAATACAAATTTAGTGATGCCAGCAAATGACCCAAAAACATTGTAGCTTTGCTGTGCTATTGATTTTGGTAAGAGTGAGATCAGGACACAAATAATAAATACTATACAAGTGTAGCAACACGGTAAATTGTTGTGTGGACTGGTTCTTTAAAATGCTTGCAAACATCCATTAACTTACACATGACTTTAAATAGGAACAGAATTTAACAAAAATAAAATAAATGTAAATTTCCTCAAGACCATTAACTCTCTTGACACTAGGTTCAATGGGTCTGAATTAAGGCAACTAATTACAAAAGTATGTCTACATCCAGGAATAAGTCACAAATGGATTTTTTTAAAATAGAATTGAAAAAGTAAATCTTTCCACAGCCAAGTGCTTGCTTACAAATATCATACAAAATTGTCTTGATTTGTCCATATTTAGAAAAAAAAAAAAAAAAAAAAGACTGAATTATGGACCAAATTTGTATTTACATAATACATCTAAGGATGTGTATAGAGAAATGTATAGATATAATTAAACACACAGATTGCCTTCAGAATATTCTTTTCTATATAGCAACATATTTTAGGCACTTCACAGAATCATCTGAAGTGAAAATCATCATTTCCAGAATAGGTTTTGCATTTCAGTCACCCCAGTGGGCAGGTAAAAGAAAAAAAAAAAAAAAAAAAAAAAAAAAAAAAAAAAAAAACAAACTCAGGGTGCAAAAGCAGTGACTGTACTAAACAGCATATGCAGTCTGAAGTGGAAGTTTCTTGCTTGTTTCCACAAATTTTGACAAATTGTAGTCTAGTTTTATTTTATACTAAAATAAAAATGTTACTCTTTCTGTGTATTTTTATTTCTATCCATTACAACTGCCGAGTCTTTCTGAATGTGTGCTTCCAAATATTTTGTGTTTTTTCTTTAACAGCTTTAGATAACAAAAACTAAGATGTTTACAAATAAAATACTATGATGTTTTAAAGCAAGGTTTGTCCTAGAGAATGGGCTTGCCCAGAATTTGTGGCCCTGTTTCCTGAAAAATTTTCACACACACACAGAATCACACACAGAATTTCTAGGTTGGAAGAGACCTCAAGATCATCGAGTCCAACCTCTGACCTAACGCTAGCAGACCCCACTAAACCATATCCCTAAGCTCTACATCTAAACGTCTTTTAAAGACTTCCAGGGATGGTGACTCCACCACTTCCCTGGGCAGCCTGTTCCAATGCCTCACAACCCTTTCAGTGAAGAAGTTCTTCCTAACATCTAACCTAAAACTCCCCTGGCTCAACTTGAGCCCATTCCCCCTCGTCCTGTCACCAGGCACGTGGGAGAACAGACCAACCCCCACCTCGCTACAGCCTCCCTTGAGGTACCTATAGAGAGCGATAAGGTCGCCCCTGAGCCTCCTCTTCTCCAGGCTGAACAAGCCCAGCTCCCTCAGCCGCTCCTCGTAGGACTTGTTCTCCAGGCCCCTCACCAGCTTCGTCGCCCTTCTCTGCACCCGCTCAAGCACCTCGATGTCCTTCTTGTAGCGAGGGGCCCAAAACTGAACACAGCACTCGAGGTGCGGCCTCACCAGAGCTGAGTACAGGGGGACGATCACCTCCCTAGCGCTGCTGGTCACACTGTTCCTGATACAAGCCAGGATGCCGTTGGCCTTCTTGGCCACCTGAGCACACTGCTGGCTCATATTCAGCCGACTATCCACCATCACTCCCAGGTCCTTCTCTGCCAGGCAGCTTTCCAACCACTCATCTCCCAGCCTGGAGCTCTGCTTGGGGTTCTTGCGCCCCAGGTGCAGGACCCGGCACTTGGCCTTGTTGAACTTCATGCAGTTGACCTCAGCCCATCGGTGCAGCCTATCCAGATCCTCCTGCAGAGCCTTCCTACCCTCAAGCAGATCGACACACGCACCTAACTTGGTGTCATCTGCAAACTTACTGAGGGTGCACTTGATGCCCATATTTTCATATCAATGTAAATACAAAACATCTCATTTGGTGTTATATGGTGCATTTAAAAAGAAAGCAAGTAAGCTCTCATTTTAAAAGCTGTAGTAAATTAATTTGTATAGAGACAAATAGTTTATACTATGGGATTATTGTTTCCTTAAATTTCTTCTGACACCAGTAAGAACTGGTTACACATAGTCATTGGCAAGCATCTGTTAGGTGTTAGCAAATCAGACACTGACATGAGAAGAAGTAACTGCAGGAATGGAACTATCTTTTTATTGGATTATTCATATCTATGTTAAGCTCCCCCTAAAGTAATTAAAGAGTAACGCATTCACCTATGGGATAAATCATCCCTACAAAATAGCAAGATGAAAGGAGGAGAGACGAGGGGGTGAATGCTATGGGACTCGACAAATTGTTTGATATATATATATATATATTTCTATTATGCATTGGGTGTTAAAAAGGATTATGGAAATGATATGGGATAGAGACAAGTGCTCTGTTCTTGTGTTGAATGGCTTTCAGGACAGTATTTAATTGAACTGTTTATCATATTGGAAGGTCACATGAAACATGGCTGTCAGAAGAGTTTAGAATAAAGGGTATTTTAGGTTAAAAATAAAAGCAGGCCCTCACTTTCATTTATTTTTTTTAAATTCTAACATGGTTACTTAATCTCAGAGGAGAAATGTTCATTATGATCATGACAGTGCTGTTGAAATCAGAAAGTCATACACTATCTGCTGTATGTCTTTGCTAGCAATTTTCAGTTTAACAGTTTGTTGTAGTGGTTGTTTTTGTTTTAATATAAAATAGAATTGTGTTAAAAAATAGATCAATTACTTTTGAGAGGGAGAAGAAAGTATGGCAAGATAATGGTATATTAAAAAATTAAGTTACATTTCTGGGTAAACTTCTACACTGTAACAACTTATAATAACAGTAGGCCTTTTACAAAGTGATTTACTATAGGAATTTACACACACAAAGATGGGCCCTTTGGTAACATATGAGATAGATCGAGCTGTGGTCTCTCTGTTTTTGCAACAAGGAGGCAACACATACCTTCTGTGATATGAGCTTCTGTACCCTGTGCAGCTACAACTTCCCTGTGGAGGGAGGCAGACTGTGCCTGTCCAGATATCAGTAGTGGAGATTCCAGCGGGCATGCCCATGGAGCTGGCAGGTTTTTATGATGGTGTCACCCAATTTAGGGGACCTGGAGCAAAATCCACTTCACATATCACCAGAAGACCAGTAACTTTTCAATCCATGAATAATACTACATCAAATCAATCAGAGCTCCTGGAAACTTCACTGAATACTTAGAGAGGTGGCTGGACCTTGCACCAAGCACAGTGAGATGACTGCCAGTTTCCACGGCAGAAGACTATCAATAACAGGAGGTGTACCCTTCTATTTTCTCAGTACTTTTTCAGTGTGCTGCTTGTGCTGAGATCATCATGGCAGGTATCCTGAAGGTGGTACACTGGTTAAGGACAAGAAATAATTAGTTTAGACCTTTGCCTTGCCTTCACTGAAAAGATTTCTAACTGCAGTGTCTTCTCAAGTAATTTATGTCATTAAAGATTTTCTGTGAAGTTTTCTCTGTTATGGACAGCACTAAGAGAAACAGAGTGGGATTTGTGGGAAAGGATATATAAAGAAATAAAGATCTCTGTGTGAACCCTTGGAATCCTAGTTCTTTTTGTGGAGAAAAAAATGCCAGTGAATATCAAAATATTGGTGCTTGCTTTCTCATAAATTTACCTGGTCACTCATTCATCAGAAAATGTGAAGGGCCTTGACATCAGTTCTTACAGTCCTGAACATTATCTATTGGAGAATGAACCTTTGTTCTTTGCTCCCCTGAGATTTAGAGTGAAATCCAAGAAGTTTTTTATTCCCTTGCTTCATAAAGATCGAATCATAAAATCATAGAATACATGGATGATACAGCTGTAGCTCCAAAGCGACATAAGCTATTCTTATTTACTCACTTATTATACAGGCATAGCCAGTTTTGCCTACAAAGAATATGTATGCATAGTTCTAATATAAGGTCTTTCTGCAGATAAAGTAGTTTTATTTCTAATAAATAAATTCAGATTTAGCATGAACTTAAATTTAGGAGTTGCTTTTTTTTTTTTTAATATCTTTTTTCTTTTTGAAATAAAAACGATTGCTTTCTTTTTCTGTCCACATTGCACTTACTGCTGACTATACACGAAATTCTGCAGTTCTATAGTTGAACCTCAGAATATATTCTGAACAAAGGCATGATAACACTCTTTTGTACATAACTTATTCCTTTCACAGGAAGTTATATTTTCTTGAGATTGTCCTTGAGGTCAACTCCTATGGAATATTTTATTAGATTAACCCATACTTTCAATTCTCTTCATTTGTGTAACATAACAACATTTAGCTACATTCTGCTTGCTGACTTTTTCCAAATAGCAGATAGTATGGCCGGCCTTGAAGCAGAGACAGGACCATGCTTTGTGAATGCATATGGATTTAGGGACAGTCTTTAGCATCAAGTTGTCCAAGTGTTAATCTAAGGTGCTACAAATCAGAAGTAGTCACAAAGACCTGGTTAAGTCCAGAAGCCTCAGCAAAGAAATGTTTGTCTGCTTCAGCCAAGCCCTGTCACTTTTGAACTGCAATGCCCCATTAAAGACCTAATCAGCAAGAAAGCCTAGCCAGAGAAAGAATCATTAAACCCCTGTGTCTTTACTAACTTCACCACCTTTTTTAGCTGAAACACTATCCCTTTCTAAGTCATTGAATGATTGCCTTTAGTTGTATAGTCTGTTAAATTACTCAAACAGTGCTTCAGAGAAAGGTTAGGGAATGAAACTTGCAGTTCATCAGTGAAAAACAGAGAAACTTCACCTCCAAAGCCATACAACCTTTTACCATATGTGTTCTCTTCCCATATCTTTTTGTTGATCAATAATAAACTTTTGATCCAGTGTCCAACTTCAATCTCAAATATACTTTCATTAAAAAATAATAATAATAATAATAAAAACAACTTAATGAAGAAAGATTCTTTCATTTTTCTGCTGTAAGCAATGACTGACCTGACTCCTGTGTGTGTTCAGTTGTCTTAGCTACTGCTCAGGAAAAGCTAACCTCCATCAGACAGGGCTTATTTATTTTCTAGTTTGAATTTTCTTTTTAATTCAGACATCACAATGAAAAGTAACTATCACTTCCTGTGGTTGAAGACATTAGGTTTATAATTCTATTTAAAACTGCACAAAACAGTACAGTGAGGAAGTGTCTTTTGGCTAGTAAATGAGAAGCATAGCTTTTTTAACTGCTAATGGGAAGTTAAGACTCCACTTAAGTAGAGGTGATTCTTGTTTTAATAGCATTATTATTATTGTTGTTGTTGTTATTGTTGTTGTTGTTGTTGTTATTTTATTCCTATGTCATATTTTCTAATAAATTCTTTATTTTCTAGAAACTTCTGCAAAACTTAATGCCACTAGTTAACAAGTACTGAGTGCCCTTCGCTCCCACAAAGTTCAAGCTACTTGTTTCAAGACGGTACTCCTACTTATGAAAACTAGCTGTTGAACACCAGCCTGTGATATTGGGCCTGTGCTAGTGAATTTGTGAGATGTGGACTTAAACAGATGAGACCATAGATCTACAGACAGCTTTTGTGGCATTCTGTAACGTATAGCTCCATTTCCAGAAGGCACTGTGTCCGTAAAGGAAACAGATCTGTCACCTGCAGTTTTGCTGTGCAGGGACATGGGGTATCCATATTCTTCTGGGATTTGCTGATCTTCTGATCTTCTGATATTTTGTCTTCTGGGATTTGCTGATCTTCCATGTTATCCATGTCCCCAACCTGATATTTCACAATCAGTATGATTTTAGCTTCCTTTTCATTTTTAACTGGTGCTATTGAAAGAAAATATTCATGGATAAAGATCACTTTCTTGCACAAGAACAAGTATCTATATTATTTTTATATTACATTGTTTAAGCAATTAGATCTTAGCCATAGAAGCATTGGGGGAAAAATGTTAGAAGTGCTAGAGGATTAAAGCATGCAAGATGTTGTGGAGAAGGTAAATGTTTGAGAGTCAGTCATTTTAAAGGACTGCTCACCCCCTCTCCACATCTGGAGGCCTTCCCAGTCCTTGTTGACCTCGGCTTTGATTCCTGCCACACTCCTCCAGCTAATGTATCATCATCTCACAGTGCAACTCTGACAGTTTTGTGCCTGACATTGAGTCAGCAGTGCCCCAAGCAGCCTTGGAACCTCTCAAGAACCCAGAGGCTGCCAACATCCCAGCAACAGTGAAAAATTCAGGGGAGCTGCAGCCACCTGATTCTGCAATCCCTCATCAAAATGAAAGCATGATATGCTGAACTAGGTAGAGTTGGTACTCAGAGGCCTTATAGTGCTTATACTGGTGCTGTATTAGGGCCATGACAGAACGGCTTTGCTTGCAGTGTTTCTTAGCTGTCTATATCTAAAATTCAGAAGTATATTCTCCCTCAGTGAAGCCCAATTCCTGTCAGCATTACAACCATGTTATAAAAGCCTAACACCTTCATGCTGTAATAACTGGCTAGGAAGGACATGATCTGAACCAGTTTCAACATTTCTCACAAAGAAGCCAGGGAAGGATGGTCTTCCATCTGAAATTCCATTATGTGCACAGTTTAATTTAACAAGTGGCAGTATTTCTGCAGCTTGCATTACCTCCCTCATTGTTATGTTGTTTGTTTCCAGACTGAATTGCTTTTATTGATTTTGTACTGTTTTGTCTAATGATTTTTCTTGTAAACCCCACTTAATATGATTTATGACCTTCACTCCTCTGCTGCAAATCCGGTTGCAGGATGCTTACTCTACCAGTAAATAAATTATTTTAAACATTACTTTAAATGTTCTTCTCAGCAAATTTCTCCATTGCACATTAGAGATGTCTCAGATTTTTTTTACTCTACCTTTTCTTCCTCCTGTCACTTTCTTTTTAACATCTTTATCCCTTGACGTACACACACTCACCTTTGGAATACACTTATCAGGAATGTCTTTCTAGGATAAGATATCTTGGGGGACACCACTAGGCTTCTTCTTTTAATGTTTACTGTGCATGTGACATAGTTTTGCTTACCCAGAGCTCCAGTGGTTACAAAAGCAATCTGTGAATGTTTTAAGCTTTTAAGTGTCAGAAGCGGATGCCAATCTGCTTCAGTTTATCATCCATATAATCAGAAACAAACTAACAATCAAAGCTCTGGCATGGCTATGATTTGAACCAGAATCTCTCTCATGAGCCTGATAAATTCAGGCTACAGTGTAGTTTGACTTGTTTCTGTGGCATAAAACTACAGAGGTTATAAATTGTCTTGAAACCAGCAAGCATGTAGCTCACCCTTTCATGTGCACTGCACAGGTTTTAAAACCAAACTGACTAAAGAGTAGAAAGGTAACCTGTGTTGAAGACAAAGGGATTTTTATGGCTTTAGTCAAAGAAAGCTCTCATTTGTGATTTACATGTTAAAAGTTACAGCATGGAAAGAACCCTAGTGTCTCTTGGCCATAACATATGACTAAATAAGACCATAAACCTTATGACACCCTAAGCGTAAGCTTCTCAATCTCTTTTCATATTAAGAAACCCTAAAAAGAAAATACAATAAAACACAGAAATAACTGGTGTATTTTTACTTTAATTTATCACCAAATCTAAGCTGTTTCTTAGTCCAAAACCTGTACTAAGAATAAAATGTTCATATTAATTTAGATTATGCAATTACCCAGTTTTCTCCTTCATTTAGCTAAAAATCATAGAATGGTTTGGGTTGAAAGGGACCTTAAAGATCATCTAATTCCAGCTCCCCTTCCCTGGGCAGGGACGCCACCCACTAGATCAGGTTGTCCAGGGCCCTATCCAACCTGATCTTGAACACTTCCAGGGATGGGGCATCCACAGCTTCTCCATTTCAGTGTCTCCCTCATAGTGAAGAATCTCTTCCAAATATATAAATTAAAACCATTTCCCCTCATCACTACACTTCCTGAAAAAGAGTCCCTTCCCAGCTTTCCTGTAGGCCCCCTTTAGGTACTGGAAGGCTGCTGTAAGGTCTCCCTAGAACCTTCTCTTCTTCAGACTAACAACCCCAACTCCCTCAGCCTGTCTTTACCTCTTATAGGAGAGGTGCTCCAGCCCTCTGATCACGTTTGTGTCCCTCCTCTGGACTTGCCCTAACAAGACCATGTCTTTCTTACACTAGATAGAGCTGAATGCAGTGCTCCAGGTGGGCTCTCATAAGAGTAGAGTAGAGGGAGAGAATCACCTCCCTCGACCTTCTTTAGATGCAGCTCAGGATATGGCTGGCTTTCTGGGCTGCAAGCACACACTGCTGTCTCATGCCAAAGGTTTCATCCACCAGTACACCTTCAGGTCATTCTCCTCAGGGCTTCTCTCAATGCATTCATCATCCATCTTTTGTCTGTGTTGAACTTCATGAGGTTCACATGGGCCCACTTCTCAAGTCTGTCAAGGTCCATCTGGATGGATGGCAACCCTTCCCCCATGCATGTCAAGGGTATACTATGAGGGTGTATAAAAAGTGGTTATGTTAAAAACATCAGTAAAAATGCTAACCACAAGACTTAATCTGTTTTATGCACTCTTCTAACTGCATAGGTGATAGTGGAGCTGAAGATGATTTACAGAATGTACTGGTAAGTCTTATTTGCCATTACTTTCATGAAACTGAAGTTGCTAAGAGATACTAAATCAAATGGATTATATTAAAATAGCCTGACTTGACAAGACTTGCCTGTATGATGCTGCCACTGTAACTGTCTGTCAGTTTTCTGTAAGTCTTTAACATTCGCAATTGCCTCCATTTTTCATTTATACCTGATTAACCAAATGTAGAATATGGACCCAGAATCACTCCCAGTAGACAGTGATTTTCTTATAACTTTGGATCTAGACAAAATAATTTCTGAGTGCAAAATTCATTTTATCAGCTTTATGTGGTGCAAGGCACACATAAAACAATTTTTTGGAAAGTCACTGAATTTGCTTTTATTATTATTATTATTATTATTATTATTATTATTATTATTATTATTATTATTATTATTATTATTATTATTATTATTATTTTGTTGTTGTTGTTATTATTATTATTTTCTATTTGACTTGCATGTGGATGGGATTATTTTCCTCTATTCAGTAACTGTTTAGCTACTGACTACTGAGGCTGGAGCATTCCTGTGTACAGCCTACTTTGACACCTTTTATCTGACATAAGCACAGCATAACCCTCTCCTTAGACTCTCCAGGAAGGACACTGTGACAAATAATATCATGAAGCCCACTCAACTCTAGTCTGATGTGTTATTCAAAATTAAACAAGCACTTTGTTTCTACTTAGTTATGGAAGCATGAAGTATTTGTGTCTAAGTTTTTAAGTGATTACATTTGTTATACATATATAGATACATATTTGAGCTATGTTTTCTGTTTTTTGTCAATTCATCCTGACAAGCAGAAGAACACACATACCATGCAGCTCATTTTCAAAGAACCTTTTTCGCTCCACCTCCTTAGGTCTTAACCCTAAAACAATTACTTTTTTCTGCTTTACATCATATAAATATGCAATGCTGCTGAATAACATTTCACTGTTCCCACAAAAACAAACAAACAAAAACAAAAAAACAACAAAAAAAGATTAGTACCTATATCCTGAGCATATATGGTAAAGTGAATTATTTATTCAGAAGAACTACCCAATTGCACAATTGTTCGCCACTAACTTCACAGCCATCTCACTGAATGTGCACTTGAGCTAATACCAGCTGTTTTTTTTTGGTTGGCTGGTTGGTTGTTTTGTTTTGTTTTGTTTTTTAATGTGAGACTAAGGAAAAAAAAAAAAAAAAAAAAAAAAGCCTCTGCTTCCTCCAACCATATACAAAACACCATAGTGCTTTTGTTTGGTATGTGCTCTAATCTTAATCTTGGGAATACCATTTCAATGCATACTCTGTATAGAAAACAATAAGTTCAGAGTCTGAAAAAACACATATATATATTTACCTGTTACCATGTTTACACTGAACATCCTTATAGAAAAGGGGGGTTAACGTAATTAACTCCTTAATTAACCCTAACAGGTGTTAATTAACCTTAATAGGGGTTAATAAGTCTGTATTGGTACAATTTTATATAATGATGTTAGTTCTCAAATCAAAAATAATGTGCAAGCATAGCATAATCTCAGTGTACTCACTGAATGTTATTTATCTCTCTTACACAAAACTCAAATAAATGTTTTTCTCACATCAAGATCTTTTTGACTATCATCATTAATTCAGAATGACAGGGTTAAAATATGCAATACTAGTGACTGCATTATACAAGTAGTATTTCAAGAAGATTAATTATTCTTGAATAATTCATCTACAGCACGTGTGAAATGAATGTCTTCAGGAGCAAGTAAAGCTCCTGAAAGCAAAGATCTTTTCCCAACAGTACTTTTTTTTTCCCAACAGTACTTTTTGTCTCCTTCACACAATCTCCTGTACCTGTGGGCATTGCAGAAGCAGGCATATGCTTCTGTGTCTTTGAAAGACAGATGCACAATCCATTTATAAGGTGGCTGCCCCAACAACTGTCCATCTACATCTTACATAGCAGGCAAATGTCCTACCAGTATCTGTCATCTTGCTCACAACCCTCAATATTTAAACCAGACTCCACCAAAATATTGCACAAATAAAATTTAACTGGTAAGAGGTAGCACTTAGCTGTAAAGCAGAAGTCCTCTAAGGGACTGTCTGAAGGAGAGCAAATGCCACCACTATGGACATTTGTAAAAGGTGTTTGCCGTCCAAGTCTATCCCCAGTTCCAGTCATATGCATGTGCCATCAGTGTCACACACTGGTGCCCACGGGAACACCACCACACAACTTGTGACACAGGCAGACTTTCTCTTTCTAGCAAGTGGACATGTGATAATCACAAAAACTCAGTGATAAATCTGGTAACTCATTTGACCAGATAACTGAGGTACAACACAGATAGGTGTGATACTTTTGCCCATTTAAATACAATAAGAAGATGTATGAATTTGATAATCTTACATGACATGGATCTGCATCATGGCAGCTGACCAATTCCTACGGGAAGTAATTGCGAAAAGGAGACCTGTTGTGAGAACTAATTCCCAATGTCTCAGTGGGACAAAGCCAAAAAATTCCTAATCATTAAAAATTACTGATAGGAGTCCATTTCTGTTTATAGACTATGCCTTTCTATCCCACCATTACACAAAAATGAATTAATACTATTAAGTATTTTTTTAAATAGAAGAATTATAACCTATCTGCAACTCTGATTCCCTAAAACATTCAAGTACAGCGCTAATTACAGATCTGCTGTGTGATACATCAATTTTTAATGTTTATCTGCTAATATTCTTGAAACATCTCGGTCTGCACTGAATATAGTATGGTCAGATCAAGAGAGACAGTATGCATCATTGCAAGATTACAACCACTTTTAATTTGGTCATGCAGACCTTCCAACAGTGAGCTTAAACCAGCAAAAAAATGAACCTTTCAGTGATAAGACCGTCACTGAAATTAATTGTCCCTGGTGTTGGTGTGATTAAAGGCCTCACCTTGTCAATGTTTATAATAGCCTTGGTAGCACCAATAAACAGAATGCATTATCAGCTCTGACAGTTACACCTGGGAGCAAGGATTTAAAATGGACTAGTAT
Organism: Aythya fuligula; assembly: GCF_009819795.1. Taxonomy (NCBI): domain Eukaryota; kingdom Metazoa; phylum Chordata; class Aves; order Anseriformes; family Anatidae; genus Aythya; species Aythya fuligula. The sequence goes on from NC_045593.1 coordinate 50,094,077, forward strand.
AAAGGACCAAAATATCCTCCTTTTTTTTTTTTAATTAATTTTTTTAAGAACTATTTTGATACTTTTTACGCAGATATCTGTCTTCAAGAACCTGCAAAATATTTGTTCCAAATACTATTAGGGTCTTGAAAATATAGTGACTAATTCATGAAATTAATTTGCATTAGAGAGTGCCGCAGTCACAGAGTCACAGAACAGCTGAGGCTGCAAGGGACCTCTGGAGGCCATCTTGTCAATCCCCCCTGCTCAAACCAGGACACACACAGCAGGTTGCCCAGGACCATGTCCAGGTGGCTTTGGGAGAGCTCTGAGGAGACAGACACAACAGCCGCTCTGGGCAACCTGTGCCCATCCGTGGTCAGCCCTCTCAGCAAAGAAGGGCTCCCTGATGCTCAGAAGAACCTTCTGTGTCGCTCTTGGTGTCCATTGCCTCTTGTCCTGTCACTGGGCACAGCTGGGAAGAGCCTGACTCCATGCTCTTTGCCCCCTTCCTCCTGGTGTTTCTACACACTGATGAGGTCCTCCCTGAGCCTTCCCTTCTCCAGGCTGGACAGTTCCAGCTCTCGCAGCTCTTCTTTGTGGGAGAGGCCCTTTGGAGCCTCTGTGGCTCATTGCTGTACTCTCTGCATTATGTCCGTGTCTCCCTCCTGGTGGGGATCCCACAGCTGGACGCAGTCCTCCAGGGGTGGCCTCAGCAGCAGTGCTGAGGAGAGGGGAAGGATCACCTGCCTCGACCTGCCTCGACCTGCTGTCAGTGCTTTGCCTACTGCAGCCTGCCCTTCTCTCAGCCTTCTTCGTGGCCAGGGCGTGTTGCTGACGCCCGTTCAAGCTGGTGTCCAGCGAGACCCCCCAGGTCCCCGTGAGCAAAGCACTTCTCCAGCTGGGCGTGCACTGCTCCATGGGTTTGTTCCTCTCCAGGTGCCTGGCTTTGCCCTTCCCATTGTTTTGGGGTTCCTGTCTTGGCAGGGCACAAGCCCAGCTTGCTACAGACAGCAGCAGCACCAAGGCGCACTCTGTGCAGGAGGAGCTATCTCAACAGCAACATCGCCAGGCCACGGGCAGCAGGGCAGGCTGGCGGGAGGGCAGAGCCTCGAGCCGCGGGGGCAGAGGGGGCGGTGAGCTGGAGGCCAGGCCTGGGGCGATGGAGATGGGCACGCGCTGGCCCTGGGCACCCCAGGCTGGAAGCCTCTCCCTGGGAGCAGCTCTGCGGAGCTGCAGGCCTGCAGCTGGGCAGCACGCGCTGTCAGGGAGAGCACAGCAGTGGGGCCGGGCACCTGGGGAAGGAAGCGCTGAGACGAACACCCCAGCCCTGCTGGGAAGGGGCGGCATCGCCGCGCCCCAATCCCAGCAGACCAACCCCATTGGCCTTCGGGCCCCACAGCCCTGGGAGGAAGCGGTGGGCACAGCAGTAGGAAGAGGGGCAGATGGCAGCAGGGGTGGGGACAGCAGTGCCAGCCGTGTTGTTAGCAATACAGAGACTTTTTCGATAACTTTCATAGTTTTATTTCTTTTGTCCAATAGCTTCAGACTGCTGTGAGCCTTCTGGTCCCACCCGAATGCCGGCACGTGCCCCAGTTGCTGGCCCAGCCCCAGCTAGGCCAGCTCCTGGGGCTCTGTCCTAGTGTCGTCGGCGGGGTGGCCTCTTTGCAGGTGGGGCAGAGTCCTGGGAAGTGGGGGCCCTCCTCTTCGCAGCTCGCCAGGGTCCCCTGCGTGGCTGGTTCCTGCCCTGGCCGGCAGTGGAGGGACCAGCCTCAGCCTCCTGTGGTTCCTGCTGGGGCACTTCCTGATCACCAGGGTTGGGAACTGGGATGGATGGGGGGTGGCTGGGCCCCTCCCGGAGGGCAGCAGTTGAGGTTCCAGGGAGCTCTTCTGTGTTGGTTCCCTCAGAGTGCTCTGCTGCAGGAGCCGGTGTCCCCACTGAGGTGTCAGCGTGGCTGGGGACTGCTGCAGGTCTGCCCTCTTGTCTTCCGGCAGCACGGGAGGCCCCCCGACCCAGCAGGTTTTGGGCCTCCTCGCTGCAGCGTTGCACAGCAGTGGCAATGAGTCGCTGCACGAAGCCAGCCGTGTGTCTTCCTAGGGACGTCCGTAGCAGCACTGTCAGAGCTGCCTCATTCAGGCCGAAGAAGCACAGCCTAGAGATGACATGGTGTTGCGCTGCAGAGGCTGCCCTTCTGTCATTCCGAAAGAGCTGCCTCAGCTCCTGGCGCAGCCATGGCAGCAGGGGCTGGAGCATAGCTGGATGTCGTCGGAAGAGGGATGCCCAGATATGGGGTTGGAGGCTGCCCACAGGATCCCTTTGCACTGGTCCAGCTGCCTGTGGTCGGAAGACATGGTGTCCAGGTGCTGTCCCTGGCTGCTGGGCGCTGGCTGATGTCCCTGCAGGTGGTGCAAGGACAAGCTCCTCAAAGCTGTTGTCTGCCTTCACTGAATGTAGAATGGAGCGCATCCTCCTCTTGCAGAGGGGGCACTCGGGCTTGGTCTCAGCCCACCGCTGGATGCAGACAAAGCAGAAACGGTGGAGGCATGGCACCACATAGCTGGCATTGACCCAGCTGTCTAGACAGATGGGACAGTGGGTGTCCAGCTCCGTGGCCATGCTCTCCACGTGCTGAGGTGAGCCGGGGAGAACTGATGACGACGAGCCGTTCCCTCTCACCGGCGCTGCAGCAGCAGGAGTCACGCTGCAAAAGGCAGAGAAGAGGCCATGGTCATGGGCTGAGCCGGGGGCGGCTGGAAGAGTTGTGCAGCTCCCTCAAGGAGGAAACCCTTCCAGCTGCCCAGGGCCCAGGGCGGGGAAGGTGTCCCCACCGCGCTCACCTCTGCTGCTCTGAGCTCTTGTCCTGGGTCTCCCGACAGCCCGAACGACGCAGGGCCGCGGAAGAAGCTCCAATGGCTCTGGGAAGGGCACTGAGAGCTACTGCAGCAACTCCCAGGGCACGACACCAGCACCAAGGCCAACCTCGCTCCTCACTCCAGACCTCACGGAACCGCTCAGCCGGAGTGCAGGCACTAGCCAGTGCGGTGGGACTCTGCGCCCGCATATGAGCAGTGAGGGCCACGCAGTCACAATGCGTCGCTCACGGCTCTCACAGGGCATCGCTCGGAGCCATCACAATGGGCCGTCCTGCCCCGCAGCGCTCGCTCTGGCAGGGCTCTGGCCCCGGCACCTGCGTCTGTGTCTAGCACAATGTCATTACCACTCTGCCCCACAAAGTGGTTGTCTTCTTCTGGGCATCAGTGTTCTCCACCAGGCACTGCAGCCTTGGCCGTGTCTCCCCAGGTCACCATCAGCTCACCCTGACCACGGCAGACATCTCCAAATCCATTCGACGACAGTGTCCAGTCAATAAAACCTCACACCTGCCTTTGAGGCAGCACCACACAGTCCCACAAGCTCTCCCCACCCTGCACTGCCTCATGGCAAGAGCAGAGACAAGCAGCATCAGCTGGGACTGGAGAGGTTCAGGCTGGAAATGAAAAATGAACGTCCCATGAGGCACACAGAGCACCAGAGGGGGTTGTCCAGGCAGGCGGATGCATCCCTGAGCATGGAGGTTTTGAAGACCTGAGCAAGCCCAGCCCAGAGTACAAGGGTAACAAGCTTGCAAATGGACACATGGGGAAGTCCCGGGAGGGAAAGTGTTGGCAGGGTGAAATGCAGCCAAGCTTCCCAAACGAGCCCATGGCGGCCGAAGCAAGGCACAGAGGGTCTAGAGATGCAGAAGGTTCAGCCCTATGGGACGCTTTCTCCTCAGGACCCAGAGCCCCTGAGAAAGCACGTCGCCTCTCTGCAGAGCTCAAAGCAGGGCACAGGGCCCATAGCCCTCAAAGTGGTGGAAAGAGGTCCCAAAGCCAGGCCCCATGGTGCTCAAGGGAGGGGAAGGAAGCCCTCAAAGACCAGGGCCAGGCCCATGCTCCTTGGATCGGGCCTCTGGAGCCCTGCAAGAGCAGACGGCCAAGTGCTGTGGCACTTGAGACAGGCAAAGGAATCCCTGCAAAACTGTGGTGCCAGGAGTGGTGGGACCCAAGTCAGGGGAAAGAGGTCCAGCAAGAGCAAAGGACCCAACTCAAGAGATGCTTGACTCAGTGCAAAGAGGCCCCCAAAGTCGATAGGGCCAGGCCCCACGATGCTCAAGAAAAGGAAGAGGTTCCCTGCAGGAGCAGAGGGTCCGGCAGCAGGCTCTGGGGCACAATATACTCGGAGCGCTCAGGTCCAGGCTCCAGGCAGGACAAATGAGGGCAGAGAAGGCTGTGCAGGCGCAGGGGGAGAAGTCCTGAGAGTGCAGTTGTCCAGACCCTGTGGTGCCTCAGCCAGGGCACCTGATCATGCACGCGGAGCTTGGCCTCCTGCAGCAGCACTTGTGCTGTCCTGCCTGGGGGTCCATGGGCTTGCAGCACAAGCAAGCACCAGCAAGACCTCACTTCCCTTCTCTTCCCATGGTGGGTTGACCTTGTTTGGCGTAAGGACATGCAGGTCGCTCACCAGTTACTGTCATGGGTAAATGAGGCTCAGCTTGGGGAAGATTCATGTAATTTATAGCCACTTGTTAACAGAGCAGGGCAGTGAGAATGGGGGAAAACAAACAAACAGGCAAACAAACAAGAAAAACAACAACAACAACAAATTTGCACTGGAAACAGCTTCCCCCACCCCTCTTCCCAGGCTCAACCTCACTCCCAGTTCTTCAAGGTCCTCCCCATGCTGAGTCGTGCAAGAGGATGGGGAGTGGGGGTTGTTGTCAGTCCATCAGGATTTGTCTGCTGGTCCTTCCTCCTCACGCCCTTCCCCTACTCCAGCGTGGGGTCTTTCCTAGGGAATGCAGCTTTTGCAGATCTGCAAGGATGTAGACACCATAACCTCTCTGGGCAACTTGTGCCAGTGCTTGGACACCCATGCAATATAGAAATACTCTTTCTTGTTTAGATGGAACCTTTTGTGTTCCTGTTTGTGCCTCTTGTCCTGATGCATTGTTCATAACTCTTTCTTATGAGAATGACTTCTACCTACCACAACAAGTTTCACCTTTAAATCTGTGCTATGTTTGATCTTAGGAGTCACTGAACAAAGCAAAGCAAAGCAATGTACAAGGAAGATTATATATTCATGCATATTTATTTAATATTTTGACTTAGATAAATTGTAACCACCTTGCTACCTAAATGTATTTTTTTTTTCCAGAGATATATCAGATTTGACATTTCATTTTATAATTTTAAAAACATGAAATAATGGAATTTCAGGTCATCCCCAAACTGTTAATGCATTAAGTCTACTCATATTCATTTAATCCAAACTCTCCAATGTTATTAACATAAACCAATCTGCATAGGAGTATATTTGTCTACAACTACATGCAAATGAGAAAAGAATTATTATTAAGAGCTCAGGACCCAATTTGCCCATCATTTTACATGTAAGCACACTGTCTGAAGCTGACTATCTGCAAAGAAAAATTCTGGACTGTGTCAAATTTTATTATCCTGTTAATAGAAGAGTTGTTATTTTTGTGGAGTTAGGAGCTAAAACCATGAAAAATAAAAGGCTGTAACCAATTCATAGTTATTTTCTCTCATTTTTGCACAGTATTTCTCTTATATATACATATTTCTACACCTGTCTATATAAACAATATAGTTTGACCAACAGCAATGAAGGAGAACACAGAAAAATAGACTCCAATTTTTGATTTAAGACTACTAAGCAATTCAGAATAATATCAATATTAAAAAATAAATAAGATAATTAATCACTCTCTAAGAAATGCATGTCCAAACCAAGCAGGACATGCAGGATTTGCCATAACCCATTACCATGATGTATTTATGAGGCTAGTCTAACTGTTCTTTTGTAAATGTTTGGTATATCATCCAGGGATAAAACAAGGATGTGCCTTAACTCCTCTATAGTCTTTGGTAGTGGCTGAACTTCTTGCTGTAAATGTAGCTAATACCTGTGATAGCTGTAGGTGATGTTTTGTGACTAACATGCCTAGAAAAACTCACAAGAGACATGATACTCAGGAAGAAATATGGAAGATTCATTTCCCAACCATACTGTAAAGGAAAAGAACAATCTATTCTTTGTAACATATCATTTTTAACTATCTTCCCTTGCAAAGTTAGGAAAAAGTCGGGATTTACCTCATTCAGATATCACGAATTTGTAATCACAGAATCACAGAATTTCTAGGTTGGAAGAGACCTCAAGATCATCGAGTCCAACCTCTGACCTAACGCTAGCAGTCCCCACTAAACCATTTCCCTAAGCTCTACATCTAAATGTCTTTTAAAGACTTCCAGGGATGGTGACTCCACCACTTCCCTGGGCAGCCTGTTCCAATGTCTAACAACCCTTTCGGTAAAGAAGTAATATTTCTAACATGTCAAGTTTTTCTTATCCTTAAGCCATTAAAAAAAAAAAAAAAAAAGAAAGAAAGTTTTCAAAATTGTTGTCTGATTTAGACTTCATAACATAAAAAGTCCATTGATTGAAATTTAAAAAAACAGATAAAACCTCACCAAACCCACATTTTATTTATAAATGTCATTCATTAACTAGTAACATAGCAGTCACCAGTTAAAATACTCCTTAAAAATTAAGGACCATTTTAACATTGTTAATAATGTTCTAATACTGTTATTCCTCATCTGATCATCTGTTTAGATTTTGCAATGGAAGCAGCCTGGCACCTCTCTTCCACCCATTCACTCTTACAAAAGCTTATCATGCTGTTTGTGAAATATGCCTGCTAACAGTGTGACAGCTAAGCTAGGTTTTCTTTTGAAATTTTTGACTACAAGAGGATTTAACTACATTTTTGATAAGATACAGTATTCCTACTGATATTTTATTAAGATCATACTTTGGCACAGATACCTCCTCTTCCTCCTTCCCCTCCCCCTCCCCCTGCCCCCTTACTTGAGAGAATTCTATTCTGATAATCCCACAGGAAAATAAATCTTTGGCTCAGGATTGAGCTCAGCTCAGCCAGTGGATGGCCCTGTGTCCTTCAAATGCCCACCCACAGCACAATCCTCTTACCAAAAAGCAGACCAAGGGAACAGGAAAGCACTCTTACTAAACCAGGGAAAGTCAGGGATGTTATATTTGCTACTATTTGTGTTTACCTTCGCTACATCCTTATCTTCAACCTGTGTCCAAAAGCACACAAAGCAGTTTTTGCTGCAGGCTTTTGCTGCAAGCTACAGGCTTGGTTTACTGAAGCACTGGTTTCTAGAGGCATGAAAGACACTTTGTGACACTTCTCCTTAGCTGGAACGGTCCAGTTCCACATTTCCCAACGCGAGTTCCTCCTATTCCACTTCTCCAAGACTGGATGTTCTCACCCTGATATGCTGAAACCCACACAGACATTCAAAAGCCAAGAGGAGAAGCAGCACCAGCCCCACTGTCCTCCACGCCCTGCACTTGCACTGCTTTCAGGTGTGCAGTGTCCCCTTCCCACTAGCAACATGCCGGCTGATCATCCACAGAATCACAGACTCACAGAATTTCTAGGTTGGAAGAGACCTCAAGATCATCGAGTCCAACCTCTGACCTAACACTAACAGTCCCCACTAAACCATTTCCCTAAGCTCTACATCTAAATGTCTTTTAAAGACTTCCAGGGATGGTGACTCCACCACTTCCCTGGGCAGCCTGTTCCAATGTCTAACAACCCTTTCGGTAAAGAAGTTCTTCCTAAGATCCAACCTAAAACTCCCCTGGCGCAACTTAAGCCCATTCCCCCTCGTCCTGTCACCAGGCACGTGGGAGAACAGACCAACCCCCACCTCGCTACAGCCTCCCTTGAGGTACCTGTAGAGAGCAACAAGGTCACCCCTGAGCCTCCTTTTCTCCAGGCTGAACAAGCCCAGCTCCCGCAGCTGCTCCTCATAGGAATTGTTCTCCAGGCCCCTCACCAGCTTCGTTGCCCTTCTCTGGACTCTTCTGAGCACCTTGATGTCCTTCTTGTAGCGAGGGGCCCAAAACTGAACACAGTACTCGAGGTGCGGCCTCACCAGAGCTGAGTACAGGGGGACAATCACCTCCCTAGCCCTGCTGGCCACATTGCTTCTTATACAAGCCAGGATGCTGTTGGCCTTCTTGGCCACCTGAGCACACTGCTGGCTCATATTCAGCCGACTATCAACCAATACTCCTAGGTCCTTCTCTGCCAGGCAGCTTTCCAACCACTCATCTCCCAGCCTGGAGCTCTGCTTGGGGTTCTTGCGCCCCAGGTGCAGGACCCGGCACTTGGCCTTGTTGAACTTCATGCAGTTGACCTCAGCCCATCGGTGCAGCCTATCCAGATCCTCCTGCAGAGCCTTCCTACCCTCAAGCAGATCGACACACGCACCTAACTTGGTGTCATCTGCAAACTTACTGAGGGTGCACTCGATCCCCTTGTCCAGATCATCGATGAAGATATTAAAGAGGAGTGGCCCCAGTACCAAGCCCTGGGGGATGCCACTAGTGACTGGCCTCCAGCTGGACTTGACTCCATTTACCATGACTTTTTGGGCCCGGCTATCCAGCCAGTTTCTAACCCAACGAAGCATATGCCAGTCCAAGCCACGAGCAGCCAGTTTCTTGAGGAGGATGTTGTGGGAAACGGTTATTGTTAGAAGTTATTGTTATTTTTGACTATAATACCATGCCTGCAAAGTTCTGTGTAGTACTGTAATACACTGCAGCTATTTTTTACTTCATATAGAAATCAAATTGATAAATTTCCTTCCTCAAATAGCACAAAATATTCATTTGATCTCAGTTTTTGAACAGTTCCACTGAGGGAGTAGAGAGTTTGCTTTCTTATCTTGTAGTATTGAAGCCATAATTACAAATGTTTCATGAGGCAAAAATGAGAATAAGAAGGGTAGGGCAAAGTTACAAAGTATACTTGGTAGATAAGGAAGACTGCTTCTACAGAGTACAGATTTTACGCCTTTCCTGTGCCTGCTCCAGGACTGTTAAAACTTCATATTCCATCTTCTGCTGAGTTCTCTGTGAAAACTAGGAGTAACTGTTTCACATCATGAAACACCAATGAAATGTGTCTTGATGATTAGATGCTATTTGTAATCAACAGGTGACTGTGTAAAGTGCTCCCTGTATTTACCAAACGTGAGCTGAATATTACAGTAGAAGCTGTTTCTTATGTGACACTGAACATACATCTTAAGACCAAGTAGAAAAAATGTGGTACAACATACCACTGTCATGAATATGAGAAGAAAACCACATTCCCTTTTCTCATTTCCATGGGAGTTGGAACAGTTTCATAAAGATTTCATTGATAACTGAACAGATTCTTGATAAATGAAAAGATCTGATCCAGCATCAGAAGACAGTACTGTAAAACACAACATTTCATGCATATTTGTGGTTCCTTTCATTGGCTGCAAGCATAATTTCTTATTAATTCATTGTCAAGCCTGTCATATGCATGAATCCGTGAATGGTGGTTGAAAGAAAAAATAAAAACATCAACCGCTATGAAACTCATAATAAAACACTGTGAAGTTCACAATAAATTGCCCCAAGTTGGCAATACTGGAAGGGATTCAAAACAGAAAGTGCTTTCCCCAGGTGTAACATTTATGGCACTTCAAAGTTCCAAGGTTTTCACTAGAAAATGAGCTAAGGGCTGCACACTGCATTTGTATATCTTTTATATTAATTTATTAGGCAAAATTATAGAAAGAAACTGCTACTGCACTTGAACACTTAAAAGTTTATGAAACTATGTATAACAAATATGTGTATTTTTTTTTTCTTTTAAATCAATGTTAAAACTAGATCTGCAGTATGTGTCCCTTTCGTATGGCTAAAGATGCTTTCAGCAGTAGGGATAACATCTTCCAACATTTTTATTTTCCTAGTCAAATTTTGTTTATTCATATGTAACACTAACCACAGCGCTTTGGGGAGGTTTGCTTTATTTTCAGCTTGATACATTTGAGTATCTCTGTTATCAGGCTATTGCTCCAAATGCAGCCAAGTGTAACTGCAGGTATAGAAAATGACCTGATTTCATGTGCAGAAAACAATCTCTTTTCTAACAGTGTGAAATCATGCTGCTTACTCTAGATGCTGAGATTCTTGAAACTGAGTGTGCTGTCTGCCTGGGTGGATTAGAATCCTGTTGCAAAGCTGCATGGGGCCAGAGTCACTTGTTCCAGAGGGTTATTGCCAAATGCGCACAAAGCTGTTATAGATATGTAGGATGCAGCTCATCACAGGGCACAATGTAAGATGTAAACTCAATTTCTAAACCAGGATCTGTAATGGTTTAGATACTCAAAAAGCATGCACTGAATCTACCCTCAGCACATCTTTTATTTTCACTAGGCATTACCTTCAAAATGCTCAGGATGTGTGCTGCGGGATATTCCACTGCAAATGCCCCCAAAATATAAATGGTGTATAAGAATTATACACCCCATATATTAGGAATAATGCATCCCAACTAAGTGGGATTTTCCTTTGCAGAGAAGAGTAGCAGTCTCCTGGGGACATAATTTTGCTCTAAGAAGTACCCATATGCAGTGCATGGCTTTGATGTAAAAAGGACAACAAAGAAAAACATACTTAGTGTCTTGTACAAAATTCTGTAAAAATATATTTAAAAAAAAATATATATCAGAATGGTAAGGGGGTTGGTAGCAGTGATTTTTATTTTTTGTTGTTGTTGTTGCTGTTTTGTGCAAAATCAGAATGAAATATCAAAATGCCAGCAAGAACACCAAAGACTTAGGAAACTGCAATTTCTTTGTTTATTTCCAGTACACTCTAACTTACTAAATAGTCACTGATCCTTCTGGTTTTGTTATGCATCCAGAGCTACATTTTGGAAAACTGAAAAATCATTCTCTTTGCAAGGTTTGCTGCATTTGACAAGCTGTTCCTGTAGTGTCTTTGCAAAACAATCACTGAGGTGTTGTGTTGTATTAAGCACTCCAATGCGCACATACAGAATATTCATGGTTTGGTTTGGTTTTGCTTGTCCACATGATTTTAACACAAACCCGTATTGCAGAACTTTGCAGGCATGGTATTATAGTCAAAAATAACAATAACTTCTATAGACAGCTTCAGCAGTCAGAAATACACACAAAAGGTTTTTTCCTCTTTTTTTTTTTTTTTTCCTTTCTTTGTTTTTCCTTCTCTCTTTCTCTCTCTCCTTCTCTCTCTCTCTGGTTTAATTCCATGGCTTTCACCATGGCTAATAAAATTATTCAAAATCAGGGTACATCAAAAGATGCAATTAACTTAAATGGCGTACTCTAATGTAATACAGAAAAAAGCAAACAATGTTCAACATCAAAGCCATTTCAGAAACAAATGCAACATTTTAAGGAAGGAATTTATAAACTTTAAACTTGGAAACTATAGAATGAATAAAAAGCCTTCCTTAGTAAAAAGTACTCGAAATCTCATCGTATTATTGTCACGAGAAATAATAAAGTGATGATAGACATTTTCCTCATATGTTCCTCATTATATATGGCTGATGTACAGGTTTATGTTTTGCTCTGTTTTCTAATATCTCTCCTCCTTCCCTCCCCTCCCTTTTTTTTTTTTTTTTTTCCTGCAGACAATAACAGTTTTCCACAGGTATACTTCTAGTCCTTTTCACTGTGATTAAATTCAGCCTAATTGGTACAGTGTAACATTAATGAAATTGCGTAATTACCATAAATTCCCATTATCTTATTTATTTATTCTTTTTTTTTTTTTTTTTTTTTTTTCTGTAGAATGATGACAGCAGGAGCGGCTTACCCTGTAGGACAACATACAGTCTTTGTATCTTGAAAGGGGGATAAAAGTGGGCTGAATATGTGGCACCTGTTCTTCCATTGCCCGAGAAGAAAATACTGTATTTCCCATGCCTGTATGTGAGCAGTTCAGGTCATAATGTGACTAAGAACATATGAACTGTTTTATTGTACCCTGTCCATTCTGTTCCTAACTGCCCTGATACACTAGTGATTTTGTTTCTGACTTCAGATTTTTATTAAAATGACACATCATGCCTTTAGAGTCATACAATAACCTCTCATATTCCTCATTTTCTTTAAAAAAATATTTATAGTAAATACCAGATGAAAAAGTTCCTGGTGTTTTTATCACTCCAGGAAGGTAAATAGCTTTTATAACTTTTTGTTGCCAAGTCAATCTCCATTCTTTACTGGATGCAGGGGGAAGCTTAGTCAGTTGAGTGATGAAAGATGAGGAAAATGCCTTATTTCTGCAAGAGGATTAAATGCATTTCTGCCTTTAAAAAGCTGGTTTATAAAAGCATCTGCTTTTGTCTTAGTGTATATATGTGAAAAATATGAGGACAGTTGCTTTGATTCTCTTCACATTATAGCTTTCTTAGTATAATTCTTATTAAAAAAAAAAAAGTCTTTTTTAAACAATCAGGTCACTAATTGTTTAATCTATGTTTTGCATTTTAAACACCACCTTTGAATTTAAGAAACATTTCCTATAATTTTTAAATATATATGTTTTAGGTTTTTTTTTTTTTTTGATTGATTGTTTTTTAAATATTCTTTGAGGTGATCAACAGTTCTCCATATATAAAATCATTATCTGTATATTGTAACTAGGGACAAACAATCTCTGCAATCTCATCATATTTGCAAAAGCATAGAGAGCATTTTTGCTTAATTAGAATTCCCATTATTGTTAAATGTTTTGTTATGTGATTGTGTAACAGCAGTGCTTTTAAAATTAGGAACTAAGTGGGATTCAGGAGCCCTAACAAGACAACTTTTCTGCCTTACCTCTTTTGCAATTCAAAAATGCTAGTGAGGAGCTGGTTAACTTAAAACCCAGAAAACTGATCCAGATTAATATTTATTTATTTATTTATCTATTTTAAGATATTCTGTGAATTAATCTGGTTGACTGTTCTTGCAAGAGCTGTTGGTAACTCACTTCAGCATGGTCAAAAGAGCATGGGCCAGAAAGCAGTGACCCTACTTTGACTCTTCCTGAGGCTTTCCAAGGGCGCAGGACCACTCACAATATATCAGATTGAATTTTTGATGATTTGGAAATAGTGATGGAAATGTTTGGGTGATGGGATCTTGCTTCCAGGAGCTCTTGCTCTACTGGTTGTTCTCTGGATACCCAGTACCCTGAGCTGGTGGAAGGGGATGGGGAGCAGGATGTGGCCCTCACTATCTACAAGGAAATGGTTGGTGACCTTGGAAATGGTATGGCACTTGGATGTGCACAAGTCGATGGGGCCAGATGGGATCCACCCAAGGGTACTGAGAGAACTGACAGAGGAGCTGGCCAAGCCGCTTACCATCATTTATCAACAGTCCTGGCTATGGGGGGAGGTCCCAGTTGACTGGCGGCTAGCAAACGTGACGCCAATCTACAAGAAGGGCCAGAGGGCAGACCCAGGGAACTACAGGCCTGTCAGTTTGACCTCAGTGCCAGGGAAGCTCATGGAGCAGATTATCTTGAGAGTCATCACGCAGCACTTGCAGGGCAAGCAGGCGATCAGGCCCAGTCAGCATGGGTTTATGAAAGGCAGGTCCTGCTTGACGAACCTGATCTCCTTCTATGACAAAGTGATGCACTGGGTGGATGAGGGAAAGGCTGTGGATGTGGTCTACCTTGACTTCAGCAAGGCTTTTGAAACCGTTTCCCACAACATCCTCCTCAAGAAACTGGCTGCTCGTGGCTTGGACTGGCATATGCTTCGTTGGGTTAGAAACTGGCTGGATAGCCGGGCCCAAAAAGTCATGGTAAATGGAGTCAAGTCCAGCTGGAGGCCAGTCACTAGTGGCATCCCCCAGGGCTTGGTACTGGGGCCACTCCTCTTTAATATCTTCATCGATGATCTGGACAAGGGGATCGAGTGCACCCTCAGTAAGTTTGCAGATGACACCAAGTTAGGTGCGTGTGTCGATCTGCTTGAGGGTAGGAAGGCTCTGCAGGAGGATCTGGATAGGCTGCACCGATGGGTTGAGGTCAACTGCATGAAGTTCAACAAGGCCAAGTGCCGGGTCCTGCACCTGGGGCGCAAGAACCCCAAGCAGAGCTCCAGGCTGGGAGATGAGTGGTTGGAAAGCTGCCTGGCAGAGAAGGACCTAGGAGTATTGGTTGATAGTCGGCTGAATATGAGCCAGCAGTGTGCTCAGGTGGCCAAGAAGGCCAACAGCATCCTGGCTTGTATAAGAAGCAATGTGGCCAGCAGGGCTAGGGAGGTGATTGTCCCCCTGTACTCAGCTCTGGTGAGGCCGCACCTCGAGTACTGTGTTCAGTTTTGGGCCCCTCGCTACAAGAAGGACATCAAGGTGCTCAGAAGAGTCCAGAGAAGGGCAACGAAGCTGGTGAGGGGCCTGGAGAACAATTCCTATGAGGAGCAGCTGCGGGAGCTGGGCTTGTTCAGCCTGGAGAAAAGGAGGCTCAGGGGTGACCTTGTTGCTCTCTACAGGTACCTCAAGGGAGGCTGTAGCGAGGTGGGGGTTGGTCTGTTCTCCCACGTGCCTGGTGACAGGACGAGGGGGAATGGGCTTAAGTTGCGCCAGGGGAGTTTTAGGTTGGATCTTAGGAAGAACTTCTTTACCGAAAGGGTTGTTAGACATTGGAACAGGCTGCCCAGGGAAGTGGTGGAGTCACCATCCCTGGAAGTCTTTAAAAGACATTTAGATGTAGAGCTTAGGGAAATGGTTTAGTGGGGACTGTTAGTGTTAGGTCAGAGGTTGGACTCGATGATCTTGAGGTCTCTTCCAACCTAGAAATTCTGTGAGTCTGTGACCTCAATATCCTTCTAGTAGCGAGGGGCCCCAAACTCAACACAGTACTAACAGAACACATGCCTTGTTCCAGGGAGGTTCAGACTGGATAACAGGAATAATTTCCTAACAGAAAAGGTTAGTTCTGACAGGCATCAGAATGGGCTGGGCAGCCCATGGGAATTGGTAGAGGGTCCATCACTAGAGTTATTTAAGAAATGTATGGATGAGGCACTTAGGGACATGGTTTACTGGTAGTTAAGTGGATGGTTGGACTTGATCTTGAAGGTCTTTTCCAACCCAAATGATTCTATGATTCTATGGGGGATTTTCAAGAATCTGAGAGAAACTCTTCAGAGGTCATTGGTAAATCATTCTTTGTCTCATTTATTCATTGTCTATGCTCTTTATGGTCTTTTTTATTCTTCAGTCATGATGTACTTTCCATTTCTGTAATAAGGAAGGACATTACTTATGAAAAATCAGACGAACAAGTTGAATTCAACAATAGTCCTCACGAAGTTTTGTGTAAATCAGTTTATAACAAGACACTACTCCCATTTCCATCACCACCTTAATGATTTTTTCCCTTCGTTACTAATAGGTAGTCTGTAAAATAAGAACTTTAGTCATAATCTGCTCAAGTGTTTTTATTCCTAATAACTCATTTCTCAAATTCAAGTTCAAGAATTATGCAAACACCTTCATTAGAAGCCAAAACAGATATATACTTTCAGGTGTATGTATACATGTGTGTGCGTGTTCTGGTTTTGGCTAGTATAAAGTTAATTTTCTTCCTAGTAGCAGGTATGCTGCTGTGTTTTGGATTTAGGATAAAAATAATGCCAATAATACACAGATATTTTAGGTGTTGCAGAGCAGTGCTTACATCGAGCCAAGGACTTTTCAGTTTCTCATAGAACCTGCCAACAAGGATACTGGGGGTGCATAAGGAGCTGGGAGTGGACACAAGCAGGACAGCCAGCCCTCATTAGCCAAAGCAATATTCCATATCACATGATGTTATGCTCAACAATACAGCTGAGGGGAGTTGGCTGGGGAGGCTACCACTGCTTGAGAACTGGCTGGCATTAGTTGGCTATTGGCAAGCAGTTCTATTGTGCATCACTTTTTTTGTGTATTCTTTTATGTTCCCCCCTCTACTCCTCACACCCCCTTTCTTATTAAAATCCCTGTCTCTCAACACACAATTTTCAATTCCACTCCTCTGCCCCCGGTTTTCTTCCTCATCCCAATGGTGTGGGGAGTGAGCAAATGGTTGTGTGGTGTTTAATTGCATGCAAGGTTGAACCACTATGATGTGTTATGGATATAAATAGACATAATTACCAAAGTTGTCTCCCCTGAAGGCTATCAAGCAGGTGCAGTTACCTCTCTAACGATTTATTGAATATATTCTACTTATACAAAGAGAAAGCTTAATGAATTTCCATGAAATAACTGCCATGACTTTAAAAGCACCATTTGAATACATATCAAAAGGTAAAATCTGAGTGACCCTATAGACTAAATGAAAAATAAACCAGTTTTTAATTTGTTTCACATATATATTTCACAGTAATTTTGGAGCATTACAAAGAAAGCTCTCATTTTTTACTTGAGAAATAAGAATGATCATGTGCTTCTTTGCAGTGCTTGGTCAGGGATGTAAGGATAGCATGGACTGTAGCAACCAAGAGAGTCAGGAGTTCAGGAAACAGAGAGGCAACAAGGGAACAAGGCAAATAGTAGGAGAACAGCCCTGGATTTCAGGAGAGCAGTCTGTGGCCTAATCAGGAATCTGCTTGCAACAATCCCATAAAAAATAGTTAATGAGAGCAGAGGATTCAGAGTAGCTGGTTGTTTTTTAAGGAACACTTCATCTGAGCTAAAGAACTTAATGAGTGAGAAAGCAAACAAAGGTGGCAAGAGGCCTGCATGGAAGAATATAGAGCTCCTGGCTAAACTCAGACATGGCAAGGAAGCAAAAAGGAAACAGAAGCAGGAACAGATGATTTAGGAGAAATAGAGACAGTAGTCAAGAGTGCAGGGATGGGATTGCCACCTGGAGTCACTTGGAGTTGACCTTGGCAAATGAAGGGCAACAGCAAGGTGTTTTTACAGGGTTATTAGAACATAAGGAAGATGAGGGACAGTGTGGGTCAGCTGCTAAATGGGTAACAGGACCTGGTGACAGAGGACATGGAAAAGGCTGAGGTATTCAAAGCCTTCTGTGACTACAGATTCATCCACAAATTTTACCATCTGCAATCCTAGGCAAAAGTCTACAACCAGGAAGACTTACTCTTGATAGAGGAGGAACAGGTTAGAGAACATATAAACAAATTAGACATACATAAGACCATGAGACTCAATGGGGTGTACCCATGCTTTGCGAGCTGTCCTTAGGATACCACTCTCTCTTGAAGGAATTTGAAAGGCAATGGCAATCTGGGAGAGGGAAGGAGTGGTTGTTCTTGAGCACTGAAAAAAAATAAAAATAAAAATAAAAATAAAAATAAAAATAAAAATAAAATAAAAATAAAAATAAAAATAAAAATAAAAATAAAAATAAAAATAAAAATAAAAATAAAAATAAAGGTTCCTTTCGTCTTCAAAAAAGGCAAGAAGGAGGATACAGGGAACTACAATCCAGTTACCCTCACATCAATGCCTTGGAAAGTGATGGGGGAAAAACCTTTGAAAGCTGTTTAAAAATGAAGGAAGGATAAACAGGTGCCTATGAGTAGTCAGCATGGATTTACAAGGGGAAAATCAGCCCTGATCAATCTGACAGACTTCTAGAGTGAGATGACTAGCTTGGTGGATGATAGGAGAGTAGTGGATGTTCCTTATCTATATAGTAAGGCTTTTGCCAGTGTCTTCCGTAACATCCTCATAGATCAGCTTATAAGGAATAGATTACAAAACTTCCAAGAGTCCAGTAGAGGTCTATGAATATGATTAATGGATTGGAGCATCTTCCTTATGAGGAGCAGCTGTCGCTGCTCAACCTGAAGAAGAGAAAGCTCAGGAGTATCTCATATGTGTGTGCAAATATCTGGTGGGAAGGAATGAAAATGGGGGAGACAGAATCTTCTCAGGAGTACACAATGACAGGAAAAGAGGCATTGAGCACAAACTGAAATACATTAAAAGCTGTTTAAACATGAGAAAACACTTCTTTACTGTGAAGGTGATTAAACACTAGCACAGGTTGCCCAGAGAGGTTATGGAGCCTCCATCTGTGGAGATATTCAAAACCTGAGTGAACACAGCCATGCAAATCCTGTTTTAACTGACTCTTCTTCTTCAAGTAAGGGAATTAGACTACATGATATCAAGAAGTTTCTTCCAGTGTTAATCATCCTGGGGTTCTGTGACTGCTGTTTTCAAACAGTCTATGCATTTTTTAAATCATCTTTTTCACCTCATTTTAATATTTTGAACAAGAACAGTGTCAAGAACTGTCTGTTACTATTCTTCAAGTATAGCACATAGCACAAGAAATTTGAGCAAAGACAATGCACAGAGCAGCACTTTGACATAAGAAAATACACATGTCAGAATGCCTTATAGTCTTAGAACACACTTTGAACCACAGAACATGACTTTATGCAATATTAAACATAATCTGAAAAGAAAAGAAACATCTCATCATATGAAGTTTTCCTCATTTTAAGTTAATCATGATCCATGTCCCTAGATCTGGGAGGGTTGTGCTGTTCCAATTTCTATATACTGCAGGTAGAAACTCCACATCTGCAGAGCAATTAAAACTATAATCACAGTCTTGTTCATCTTTTATAACATCTTACTGTGACAGTAAGAGTTGTTATACTTTGAAATGCATTGACATGAAGTACAATAGCTTGCTGGAGCATAGTTCTGTGAACAAATAAAAAATATCTATTTCTTGTTCTCTTATGCATGTCATTATACTGCTCTAAACAGATCAAAGCAACCAATGGTGAAGTCATACTTCTATTCTAGTTGTTCTTTTCCAGTTTCTTCTGTTTTCCCCTAATATATGTCTTTGGGATCAACATTTTCCATACTTGGTGTCTGTTTAGGTCAAATATGTTTTTCAACAGTGTGGGCAACCATGGTTGCTTGTTAGGTAAGTGATGATGAAAACACTTACCTGCGTGTATATTTCAAACCAAAATGCTCAGACAACCCTACCACTAAAAATTTAGAAACTCAAAAATAAAATAAATCTAAATACTTGACAGGTAGCTTATTTCACAGAGACCACTATTACCAAAGATATGGCATTTTCAACATAATAATTGTTTAAATTACTTGCTTCACCATGAATAAAAATCTGTGATTTCATGCTAGTGGATTGCTGGTTAGAGAAATAGAGGTTGTCAGCTTCATGGAGCAAACCAAGCCCACTAAAAATTTGGATTAAATGCTACATTTCTATGGGGAGATGGAAAGCTGTAAGTCTGCTAATGACCTGGAATCTCCAGCTTTTATAATTTTTGTCAATAGAGCTATGAGATCAAGGAGTCTTTAGCAAACAGGAAGATTAAAAGAAAACACAACTAGATTTCAAATCAAAATATAGCAAAATTATCCCTTCCCATTTTCTTTTCCCTGTTAGTTTTAAAAACTTCAGAGATGCAGATCCCAGAAAACATTCATATATTTCTAGATTGCTGCAATGTCAAGCATTCAGTGTAAGCCTGCACCAGAGTTTTCAGGAAAATGGCTTTGGAAAAATCATTATGATGCAGGTAAAACAAATTAATTAGTTCCATGTCAGCTATTTGGTTTCAGAAGCCAATCAATTAATCGTTCTCTGAAAAGGATTAATCCTAACAGGTTGAAGTTGTTTAAAGTCATGAAGTGAAAGAGGGAGAATAGGATTTTATTCTTCGGTTGTGTCAGAGGTTTTCAGCCAACACTTTGGACTGAGAAAGACTTCCCCCTGTGACAGTGTATTGTGAATGGGTAAGAATGGTCTGAGTAAATGTAAAAATGTGGTTTATGTTATTTATTTATTTATTTATTTTTAATGCTCCTTCTTTCTTGCTTAGCCTGACTTTTTATTATTATAAGCTTTATTTTGTACCTCCAAGATATACGAGATATACTCCTTTCTAAGACTCATTTGGAAAACCCCCATAATTGCCTGACATGCAGAATTAGGGACCACAGTGTGAAAGGTTAGATCTGATTTTAGGACCTTTGTTTACAGCAAAATCCCATTGTGACATCAAGGAAAGGAAAGGGTGGTTTGTAAAGAAAAATAAGGCAAAACAAAAGGATCATTAGACCCATCTCACTGAGTCAGACAATTCAGTGAAACTTCTTAAAAAAAATGCGTTAGTAAACAAATAGAAATAAAATTTTCCTTTGACATTTTAGACATGATTTTGATTAAAAACAGACTGCATAGTCCTTGGCTCTTTTCATTAATAGTGTGCCAGCTGACCTCTCTTTTTTTGATGAGGGGCTGCAGAAACTGGCTGAGAGCAATTTGAGGAAATAATTATATCGCCCTATGAATTAAATCTTGCCACTGCTATTCCCAGAAAATCTGACAAGTAACAAGAGCAAGGGGAGCTGAAGTGGATTTTCAACAAAAGGGTGCACACACTTTTGGAGCAGATATATTCTGTACATTTGGTTTAACTCAATGACAGTTCCAAGAAATAAAGGCTGACAACAAAGAGAAGAAAGTTGTAATAAAGATTAACAAAAAATAAATAAATAAAATAAAATAAAATAAAATAAAGATGCTTTGAGACATTATGCAAAGCAAACATGGCTATTCAGTGGCTCTGCAGAGTTCAGTTTCATGTTTTTAGAGCTCTGCTGTAAACTTGTTGAAATGAGGCTGAAAAAACTAAACTCATTCATGTTTTAATTTACATATTCCAGAGTATTGCAAGGTGGTAAGCAAAACAGAGCCATGATGAAATCAAATATGTTAGTATGCAGACTCTAAGGCAATTTTCATAGCTACAGCTGAGTCACTAAGGCAGCTGGGCCACTCAGTGAAATTAAACATAGTAAATTAAAGGCACATATAATAGGCTGCCTGTATTTATTGCTCTCTCCCTTTTCAGTGCATCTGAATATGCTCAGGATCAATTACATAAAATCTCTTTTGGCAGAATTCCTCTGTTCTCTTTCTTCTACTTTCTTGTGAAAAAGACTTCAGTGAACATCGAAAAATAGATTATAACTTTTATTAAATTATGTATGAACAAAGTGACTCTTCAGGGGTTCTCCGGTCCTTTTTTCCTTTTCCTTTTCCCTTTCTTTTTTTCTGAGAGGGTCTTGGAGGATAGCAAACTGTCATCTATAATCGGAGGAAATATATACATACTATTTTTTATGTTTTTTTTCACTGCCTTAGAAGAGGTTGGTTACAAAAACATGTATGTACAAATGAAGGCCATCTTTGACATACCCAAGCATTACTCTGACTTTAATAACTTACCCAAATCTGTCATCATAAACATTATTACAATAGCAAGTTAGAAGTGTTCCTGTTCCATTTAGTTCCATCTGATATATCTGTCACTGTTATGATCAGTGCTCCTTTGCACTGCCCAATTATCTCCTAAGTGGCATGGCAAATCTGAACAAGTTAACTGAATGTTAATGCAGTAAGAGCCCAGAAAAAATAAAGTGCCAGTTTTCACAATCAGGTCTTCAGAGCTCTGGCTGACCAAGTGGAGCTACAACAAACTTGCCTTACCAAGAAGGGCAATACTACCAGCCTCTTCTCCTTCTCCTTCTTTCCTTTCCTCCATCCTTTCAGCAGCAAAAAATGTTCCAACTAAGCTTTTACAATGAACAGCTCCAGAGATGACTCCCCAGCACCTATGCTGTTCTGGCAGAACCTTTTTTTTTGTTGTTGTTGACATGGTATGCCTGAGACTGCCAACACAGTATTAGTGTCACAACAATACATCTGTTTCAGGAAGGGAAGCTCCCTTTGGTAGGCAGGACTGCAAGAACTGTTTCAACTGCAGTGGACACCATCAAACAGAGTGCAGGGAGGCGGAGTGAACTTCCTAGAAAGTTGTCTGATTCCTCTGTCAGCTCTTACTTATGCAGAAAAGAATAATGAAAGGAAAGTATTCAAGCTCTAAGAGCATTTCATATGCTGCAAGGAGAATTTATCTGAAGGTAGTCACAACTCTAACAGGGTGGCATACTGATTTAAAAAAAGCCTATGAAAATTCAACAACAATCAATAAATATGTAGACAACCAAATATATTCTCCTTTCCCTCTTTTCATTTATGCTCCTGCACCCTGCAGAATTGACACCATTTCTTTGGCCACTCTTAATGCATTAAAAACAAAGAGTTTTAAACTGGTTTGCTAATTCACAGGCTGTCTAGAAATGGTGGTGGATGTTGCAGGTTTCTGTCAAGGCAGCATTAGACAAACACCCTGGAAGTCTTTAAAAGACGTTTAAATGTAGAGCTTAGGGATATGGTTTAGTGGGGACTGTTAGCTGTGAGGTTGGACTCAATGATCTTAAGGTCTCTTCCAACCTAGAAATTCTGTGATTCTGTGATTCTGTGAGAAGTAATTCATTGATGTGCACAGAATTAGACACCGTATTCTATCAAATACAGTAGTGGCGGAGGGGATTAAATACTGGGCTCTATCACTCAGCATTACAAGGGCAAGGCAGGACAGTATAGCTTTCACCACACAAAATTTAAGACAGTACCACAACCTCATCTCTGGACAGCCTTGGTTGTGAATGAGAAGTACAGAACTTTCTCTCCATTACTAATTTTTAACAAGACTGATAAAATACATTAGTTATTCCATGATACCATGCTTCCCCCCAGAAAAGCTAGTTTCTTCTCAAGTAAAACCTATGTCATGATGTGGCCAGCCTTGCAATGAAAGTCTACCCCATTCCTCCTTGCCTATGCTGCCCAGCACAACTCTAATCCTTTGCATTTCAAGGAGAAAAAAAAGACTTTACTTCATTAACTTTGGGCTAATTACTCCAAACAACCTCAACACACTTCACAAAGGACAGAAGTTCCTGCCATTTATAAAATAGATGGATTGAGCTGATACCAAACTGAGTCAATCAACATGTAAAAAGCATGCAGAAATTAGAAGACACACATCTAACAGATTTAAAAGCCCTTTTGTAAACAAAAAGGATCTTCATTATCATTAACCTAATGGAATATCAAATGTTGCCAAAAGCACAATTTTTCTGACAGATTCATATTAATTTCTCCAGTACTTGCTGGAGAGCAATTAGCTAATAAAGGTGCCTTTCCCCTCCCCCCCCCCCCTCTTTTTTTTTTTTTAAAGATATGACTTAAAGTAATTTTAAAAAAAAAAAAAAAAGTAATTTATAATAGGTGTGGAAAACAGAATGACTTATTTTGCTTCATACACAAAATGAGCTGCAGATGTGTCAAAAATTTGTAAGAACCATATTAAAATAAAATGAAACTGAATATTTTACCAGAAAATAAAAACAAACAAACAAAAATAAAAATAATTTACATGGCTTTTTTATATATCATTTTGTACATGCAAACTGCTTCCCAATATTATTCTTATCTCTATATTCCAGCAGGCAGCCTTAAAGTGGTCAGCTCATATTCTGATGGCAATGCATCCACAACAACATCCCGCTTAACATAAACTGGACTACCCTGCTCTCAGACTGAGCTGGTACTGGCTTGTGTCAGTGCCTAAACCAACCAGTACAAGCTTAAGTGCTGACATCCTCATTAAAATCAGTTATCTCCTATAAATGATAAAAATAAATAAATAAGAAACCTCAGGTTTCTCAACAGAAAAACAATGACAACAGAGCAGTGAACCTTCTAAGATTCAGAGTACCTATCTTCTTAATTACTAGAAATGTAGTCTCAGAAATAAGTACTGAGTTTGCTTTTCAGAACACATCATTCCTCCAGGTGGGGCAACCAGATCACTAGCATGGGATTAGTTGACCCTTTATTCCAATTTTATAAATATTTTGTTTAGACTATCCATGTGCATTTTTACAACCTTTTACTTCTTTCTATTTTTGCATATGCGAATTTCTCCTGCTACCCTCGGTTTCTTTTAAGTAGAAAAGGTGAGAGGAGAGGCTTCTAAAATGACAGACAGTGCATTGAGAAATGTAGGAAGGGATCCAATGGAAAAAGAGAAGAAGGGAGGGGAGGGGATGCAAGACAAGGCAACCATATTAGAAAGTCAGCACTTCAAAGTACAGCAGAACTGTTGAATAAATTTCATCACCAACTTTAATTCTCATAATTCATAATTTCCAAGAGACCGATTTAGCAATCTTCCAGGTACTTTGAAACATAACAACCTGATGCTATATTTCCAATGTTACCCTCAGGGTCATTGCACAGAAGGCAGTAGGCTTCCTGGGTATTCCTGGCTGACTGTCATATGGCGGTACTGCACAGCTGCACCCTGCTGTGCTTCTCTTTCAAGAATAACCAGGTAGCTTCAGGCTCCTGAGCTGTCAGAGAGGCTGACACCTTGAATTATCAATGAATTCCCTCCCCTTCTTCCTCTCCCCCCACATCCTCTCTTCAAGAGCTGTTCAGTTGACCTGACAGGAAATTTCTCTTATTCCTTGGGGAAAAGAATTTGGTTTATTTTCATATGAAAATGCCAGCCTCGATTCATGTACTTACTACAGTGCAAGTAATTTGGTGCTCTTGCTTACAAAAAAGGCATCGAGACAGTTTAACTAACTCAATACATATTCCCAGAGGAAGGCAATGGAAATGTCGTGGAAAAGTCCTCTCCACTCCACTGTTATTCTCTGGCAGAAGGATTTGTGGAAGTCAGGGCAAGATCATGAGTAGGTATGAGGCAGGGGATGGAGCTGTGAGAATATTTCAAATCCACCTGGTTCTGGGCTGGGCCTCAAGTATTCCCTTCACCAATAAGAGCACCTCTAGACCTCAAGAGGACACGTCTGCCCTCTTAGCAAATTAAAGTTATTTCAAATGTATTGAATGCAGCTGCCTCTTTTACACCAGCTAATACAATCTGCCAAAATTAACACGCTTAAGAGTACATTTTCAGGTGAAAAATGTGGAAAAGGCTGGAGGAGGAGTCTTTCATCAATGCTGCAACATCGCAAGCCTAGAGGTCTTTGTAGCCAAAGGGCAAGGGAAAGCAAGTAGAGTGGCAAGAAACAATACTCTTGCTAACCTGACAGAATAATTAAAGTATCTGGACATATAACTTTAGTGAGAACTGTTACTGGTTTTGAGCTGTAATATTCCCACAGTATGCCCTCAGTTCAATGATAGTAATTTATAATTCTGAATGTGAGAAAAGATGATCAGGAACATTTATTATGGAGTTGTTTGGCAACAGTCCCAATGCCTTATTAGTGCTTTTCTTATCGTTTCTTCCGCACCTCAACTCCACTCATGGGTTTATAACAGTGAGCGCTGAATCAAACCTGAAATAGAATAGAACCATCCTTCACTAGGAGCTAAGCAAGCTCTGAAATGAATTCCAGAAATTAATTCCAGCTCTACCTTTATTTTCTTTATGGTCATATGTGTCTTCCCCAAATTCTGACTTGACAAATTGCACTCATGAGTGCTGAGAAAGCTGGCTGATTTCATTTCAAGGCCATTCTTGGTAATCTTTAAATAATCACTGTGACTGGGAGAAGTGCTCAAGGACTGGAGAAGAGCATGAGCCACTCATAACTTCTAGAAGGGCAAGCAGGAGGATCAAGGCAACTACAAGCCAGTCAAGCACACCTCAATCCCTGAGAAGGTTATGGAGCAGCTAATCCTGAAACAATGTCCAGGCATAAGAAGGTGATCATGAGTAATCAGCAGAGATTTACAAAAAGAAAATTATTTTTAACCATTGAACTAGCCTCCTACAATGAGGTGACTATCTTGGTGAATGAAGAGGTATCAGTGGATGTTGTTTACCTTGATTTTAGTAGGGTTTTTGAAAGTATTCTATAACATCCTCATAGAGAAGGTGACAAACTATGGATTAGATAAGTAGTCAGTGAGGTGGATTGAAAACTGTCTGATCATCTGGGTCCATAGAAAAGTGATCAATGGTGAAAAGTTCAGACTGGGGCAAGACACTACTGATGTACTCTAGTAGTTAACACTGGGACCAACACTGTTTAATACTTTCACTAATAACCTTGATGATAGGACCAAACATACCCTCAGTAAGTTTGCATGTGGTACAAAACTGAGAGATATGGTATATCAGAGGGTTTTCCAGACATTCAAAGGGACCTTAACAGGATGGAGAACCACCTGCAACCACCTTAACCACCTGGAAATCAGCTTTGCAGAGAAGGATCTCAGGTCATGGTGGACAACAAGCTAATCATGAGCCACCAATGGGCCCTCACAATTAACAAAGCCAACCACGTTCAGTATTGCATTGGGAACACCATTCCTAGAAGGAAGAAGGAGGTGATCCTTTCCCTCTGCTCAGTATTCATGAGATACTTCTGGAGTCCTAGATCCGCTTCTGGGCTCCCCAGTATAGGGAGACATGGACGTACTGGAGACAGCTCAGTAAAGAGCCACAAAGATGTTGAGGGAACTGGAACATCTGTCCAAGTACAAGGAGAGGCTGAGAGAGTTGGGATTGCTAAACCTGAAGATGAGAAGGCCCGTGGAGATTAATAATATCTATAATTCCTTGTCTAAAGGGGTGGAAAGAAGATGGACACACTCTCATCATTATTGCCCAGTAACAGGAAAGGAAGCATTGGGGAAAATATTAATAATAGAGAAAAGAAAACCACAACAACATGAGATCCAATCGAAACACAAGAAAAACACTTTTATTATTGTGATGGTGGTGACACCAGAATAGATTGAGCAAAGAGGTTTTGGACTCTACACTTCCAGAGATATTCAAAGCCTGACTGCATGTAGCCCTGAGCAACCTGCTCTAGGTGCACTTGCTTTGATCGTGATGTTGCAAGCATAAGACTATACTTGTAGGAGTGGCAGTTTAAATGATTCACGTCAGCTTCACCCACCAACTCAGCCATATTTAACTTCATAAAATATCACCATCACTTAAATCTATAAAATACAATAAAACAGGATCTCAGGTCATTAAGGATACAAGTCCAGATTTAGCTATTCTCATATAATAATAAAAAAATGAAATAAATTTTGAATAAAAATATATGGAATTTAGGTAGAAAGTACACTTTTCTCCATGAAGTGAACAAGAGTTGGTTTTTTGATTTCAACAATGATGGGATGTGTATGGTGGCAGCAATTAATGTCAACCCCCCAAATCTTTATGGAACGTAAAATGGTGAAGCTTCAGGCTTGTGTAGCAATCTCTGCATGGATTTTATTTCTTGTCTTACTGAAATTGAAATGTTAATGCCATTTGGGGTTTGTTTTGATTATTATTATTTTTTAATTTATAGGGATAATTGCTTTAGCAGCAGTAGCTCTAATTGTAGCAATTAGCATTGTCACTTTTTTCCACTTAAAAAAAATCCAGCTGAGAGCATGTAGAGAAATTATGCAAGAAATGAGATTAAAGGTACTGAAGACTTCCTCTGATGACATATTTCATTTATACTCTCACCAAAACAAGAGACAGCAGGATGATTTTCATTTCAGAGCTTACCATGAAGTTCTAAGAATAAAACATGAACACATGAAGGAATCATAGAGACCATAAAAATTTCTGTCCAGCCTAGGAGATCATTTATTCTTCTCCTGAACAAAACCTTATCTTTCTGTTTAATAATTCTCTTTGTCTTGACGTGTTGCTTACCTAGAGGCAGGTGAGTTATGTAATAAATACATAACTAAATGAATTACTGGCATCTGTGGTGCATTTTCATTCTTTCTCTTCTCTTGTACCTTACTGGTGCAGCTGGTTGGCTCACTGACTGCTGAATCTTATATTCTTTCATTGCAGTGCTTGTGTAACTGGAATGGAAAATAAACTAGAAACTATTTAAATTTCCAAAGCATTTACTGAAATTTCTCTAGAAATATGTTCTATGACCAGTCATTCCCAGTTTTGCAGGTCAAATTGCCCCATTAGCCACTTCATCCTCTTGAGAGGCAGGTAAAGGCAGAGAAGCTTGGTAGCCCTCCTCTTGTCCATCCTCCCTCATTAAAGCAAAAACTAATAATGCATTGTAAAGTCAAGCTGAATAGAGGTGCTCCACCTCTTCTGCCCAAGTAAAGTGCCACAGGCTGGCAGCAAATCACTTACAGGAGAACATCATTAGCTAGAGATGGAGCACAATGGCATGCATTTTAGCTTTTTATATTGCTTTTATCACCATTTTCCACTGAGCAAAAGGGTATCCCAATGTCCTCAAAGTCACTGCATCTGCTTTTGTCTCTCTCTTTCAAATCCATCTCAAAATCCTGTCAATCAATTACAGGAGCATTTTACACAGATTCTGGGCATACAGCTGAAATTAAGACATGCCAGCTGTATCAGCTGAACTGAAAGAGGAATACGTTTTTAAAGGAAGGATAAAGAGACAAGGCATTTAGGTGGCGAATAGCTGTGGTAATCCTAGTGCTGTTCAAGGGCTCTGTTTCAGATGCCATTAATATACTATACAGCTGCATATATAAGTGACTTTTAAACCATTCTCTCAGCCACATTGGCTGCAGCTCTCTAGCAGCTCAAGTACATTTACTTCTTTTCAACCAGCACATAGTCTATATAACAGTCTATTGTAAACCCTGAGGTAGTCCAAAATAATATACAGCAGTTATTTCATGAAACATTAATTTGTAGCTTCATATTATTTTCTGGCACATCACACTGCATCTTAGCATAACACAAGATAGCTACTGACTGCATAACTTTTGAGAAAAATATTGCTAAAAGGTGCAAAAGGCAGAAATATGTAGTTTCTTGAATTTCTATCCTGAATAAAAAGATTCACTACACTAGAACCTAAACACTTTCACTATATTCCCACTTTTCCCTCTATGTTCCAAAAAGTAGAACAAGCAAAGTAAATTTAATTCTGGAGAGTAGTTCAGATACTCTGGTAACAGCACTTCATAGCAAGAAGGAAGAGAAGGGTGAAAGGATGAGGTCTCACTGTTTCAAGAAGGTATCTTCATTGCAGTAATCAGGAAAGTCAGTGACTGAAGGTCAAATCATTGTGAGGAGAAAAGATAAAGGGAGGAAGGAAAGAAGAAAGGAAATCAAAGTAGTGGGGAGTAAGGAATTGGCACATATATGACAGAATTATTGATTGGGAAAAAGAACAAATAAATAAATACATTCAAACCCAAGCATGTTTGAAAAGGTTAATAGAAGTCTGAATATATATGTCAGAATCTTCCAGAACCCAGGCAACCCTGGCTTTACGTACAGACTGGGCAACTAGATGCTGAAGAGCAGCCCCACAGAGAGGGATCTCGGGGTTGTGGCTGACAGCAAGTTGAATATGAGCCAGCAGTGTGCCCTGGCAGCCGGAGGGCCAACTGTATCCTGGGGTGCATCAAGCATGGCATCGCTACTCAGTCAAGGGAGGTGATTGTCCCAGTCTACTCTGTGCTGGTGTGGCCTCACCTCGAATACTGTGTGTAGTTCTGGGCACCACAGTACAAGAAGGACATTAAACTGTTGGAGAGTGTCCAGAGGAGAGCGATGAAGATGGTGAAGGGCCTAGTGAGAAAGACGTACGAAGAACGGCTGAGGTCACTGCGCCTGTTCAGCCTGGAGAAGAGGGGGCTGAGGTGGAACCTCATCACAGTCTACAACTTCCTCATGAGGGGGAGTGGAGAGGCAGGTGACCTATTCTCTGTAAACACCAGTGATAGGACGTGTGGGAATGGTGTTAAGCTGAGGCTGGGGAAGTTTAGGCTGGACATCAGGAAGAGGTTCTTCACCGAGAGGGTGGTTGCACATTGGAACTGGCTCCCCAGGGACGTAGTCATTGCACCAAGGCTGTGTGAATTTAAAAAGCGATTGGACTGTGCACTTAGTCACATGGTCTAAACTTTTGGGTAGACCTGTGTGGTGCCAGGAGTTGGACTTTATGATCCTTATGGGTCCCTTCCAACTCGGAATATTCTATGATCTTTGGAAGTTTTTAATTTTAATCTTCCATTAGAAATAGGTTATTATCATCAAGCCTTCAAACTAGAAGGTGTGAATGTGAATTAAATACAGTGACAAACTACAACCTAGAAAAATTGTGGAAATTAAATTTTGGCTGTGAAATGAATACAAGATCAGGCTGTGTTTCAGTTCTTAATTTGTTCTTAACCATCTGTTCCATATCTTGGATTAATATCTGAGCCTTCCCTGAAGTGGTTTTGAAGTCTTAAATAATTCTGCTTCAAGAAAATGGCCAAAACAACAAAACAGGTGTGAACAGCCCCAATCAACATGAGTGATGTCCAAAAACATTGTTCTAAGTAGCAGCAGCAGCAGGAGCCACAGAGCCACCAACAATGTCTCTTTGACAAGCACGTTGCAGATTAAGAAGTGTGAATGCCAGTCACAAAGAGAAGAAGAAGAAGAAAAATAAAAAAAAAAAAAAGAATTTATAAGTGTTTTCACCACTGCAAATGAGAGGAGTGGAGAGAGAAAGAGAAATGCATTTTAATGGCTTTTTCTGGTAAATGAATTATTATTTTTACAAAGAAAATTCAGCTAGCTGCCCAAACATAATTTATTCTTTGCAAGTTTTCATTTTAGGATTTTTTCAAAGAAAACATTTTAAAGAGGATTACTTTCCTTAAAGTAGTTCTCAGGGGAGTGATCCAGCTGCACTAAAATGTCTAGCAGCTGAGTTCAGTTTCCTTTAAAGAGAATTTTATTATGGCAAATAAAGATTGATGGGCAAGATACCTAATACATTTGTGCTATCAAAATATTATTACAAGTTCAATTTTTCATTAACAATTCTATGCCATACATTTAATTTGTTAAAGGTCATGTGTTCATTTCCATATACAACACCCCAGAGGGAGTTCCTCCAGGACACTATTATGACATTCCAGATACCCTCCAAGACAACTCTGAACCATTTTTTCATCCCTGGCCACAGGACCATCAACCAAAATCACAGAAGCAATGCTTTAAATATACTTTAGTTATGAAATCCAGTGAGCTGCCAACGACAGAAATCCTGCAGAGACTGACACCCAGTCCCCTTGTGACAGTAACCCTGGACTGACTCCTCATCAGAGGAATGGTGTTCTCTGAGCGAGGACTGCATGGAAGTAGTACATGACGTGACACTTTCCTCACTCCTGGAGGTTTTAGTCTGCAGTAAACCTTGCCAGGTTTTCTGGGGCTTTGAACAATGATGTGAAGATGGACAAATACGGGATAGTTTCTGCATTTCTTCTGAAGGTTGTTAATAACATTGCACTGCTTTTCTTAAATGTTAGGTGAATGAGTACTGCCAATAACTAGAGTCTCCTGCTTTTACACTTAATGAGCACATGTAGCATTTTGCCTCTCTGCTACTTTAGCTTAGCAGTGGGGTTACCTTTGTATATGCTGTCATTGTATATTCATTTTTCCAAATCATTTTCCTTGAGTCATCCTTGCCCTCCAGAGAGAATTAAGAACTATCCATGGCCTAATAATCATGCCTGTGACTTCCCCAGTTCACATCTTAATTCCAGTAGGATTTTAGCTACATTGCAGCCTGGGAGTCCATATGCTGTTGGCGGCCAGAATCTGGGGATATAGCAGTAATGCAAATATACTGGATGTAGGCAATGAATTGGTGTGAATCCACCAATAGCTGATTTGCCTCATTTCTATGGGCTAGTGCTCATTGGACACCGTGATTTTTTTCTGACACTCATCAAAAGGTGTCATTGGGACTTCAGGGTGTGAATGCTGATGAGATGAGGTGTAAAGTCAGGGCCTTCTTTGCCCTGCCAAAATGCTGCCCTGTGATGTGAGGCATCACCCTGTGAACATCAGGTAGACTGCAGGTGAATCATGATCGTCTCTTGCAGAGCAGGGCATGCCAAAAGAGTTTTCCTTTCTCGAGCCTGTCACATTTTCCCTGACACCTTAGAGAATTTGACTGGTGTTTGCCAATTGCTTATCAGGCCACACACGTTGTAGGAATGATGTAATGATGTGGAGTGCTACTCTCATATTTATCCTTTTTTTTTTTTTTTTTTTTTTTTTCCTTCATCTCTGCAATTGCTTCTAGCCTAGTTCTCTTCCGTGGCTCCCTCTGCCAGAGAGAGCCACATGATTTTTTCAAGTATTCAAACTGCACAAGCTATTTGTCTGAAACTTTTTTCACTTGTGGATTGGATGGGAGAAGCTTTGTGAGCTCAGCTGCTGTTCAGGTGAGGGAAAATGAGGGCAAAATAGAGAAAATCTTTGTATGCATGGAATAAGTCCTCAATATCCCTTCATTTGACCAGCATTATGCAGGTGGGCACCAAATTGTCACTCTCACTACATAAGCAAAGTAACTAAGGACCCTGAGGAAAATTTGGGATTATTTGGATACCTTTCAGTTGGTCTAAGCTAACATTAGACTGCTTTACCTCACTGTAGTCCTGCAGCTGTGAGCCATGTAAGCATAGAGTACTAATTAATGCTTCCTAGACATCTGGGCCAACAAATTTTTTCAATAAGAATTGTTTCCAGTAATTTCACTACTCTCTTCCTCATGATTGCACATTAAATGAAACCATGACTGTGAAAATAATTCATTTATCTAGAAATCCTGTGTGGGATCTCTGGCCAGAGCAGCTGAATAAAATAAAATAAAATAAAATAAAATAAAATAAAATAAAATAAAATAAAATAAAATAAAATAAATAAAATTTACTGACCTCATAGTAGAATTTATTTTAACAGTTTTGGAGTGCTTGAGAGAATCACATCGTCACTGACATATGCAAACAACCTCTGATTTGTACACAGAAAAATGTGGCAACTTTTTAAATGAGATGTTTAATTAAAATGTAGAATTCTTCTCATTCAGTACTTTCTACTCTTCTTCACGGGAATTAAATTTGATAAGATTATTTGAATAATATAAACCATACGAATCACTAGGGACAAGACTTTACTTCCAAGAAATATATCTGGAGAGTACCTGGCATTACCATTTTGCTAAGGTCTAGCAAATATTTGAATTGCCATTTTTCTGGTGGAATTATTCTTACACTGAGAAGAATAAGAAGTGTAAGTGTAAGAAGTAAGGTGTATTACAGAACTTTTCACATTTTACTTGGTTGTGTATTCATAAGCTAGTCTTCATAAACCAATAAAATATTCAACTTCTTTGCCATTCAGCTGGATATTTTACACTGGGAAAAGAAAAATAAAATGCTTTAAATTGTAAGAAATGACAGGTTTTTTTAGAAAGTCACACAAAAACATGATCTTTTGCATGACCCAGGGAAAATGCAGCATCAGAACTAAACCACTTGTCATCCTTTAAGCCTAAAGATTTCATTGTAAAGATTCTTCTGGAAGTGTGGATTAATGTTGTTGTTTTATCTGCCCAGATTCATAGTGGTCTTTTCAGAGCTATTGATCTGTAGACAGCCACAGTCTCACTCATCTGCTTTTCCCAGTGGCAGGGGCTGACTGTGATGCAGTGGCAGCATAACCTCGAGACAGCATTTATTGCACTAAATGTTGTCAGTGACTTGAGACATCTGAGAAGATAGCAACTTTTTGTTTGTTTGTTTGTTTTTTAAATTCAAGTCCAGATCACACTGCTAGTAACAATATTTTCTTACCTGAGGATATGTATTTCACCATGTTCCATGCTATAAAAGTGATGTTGTGAAAATGCCTACCCCTTCTTTAGTTGCTTTCCTTATAACTATGATGGTGGTGGGATTTTGTCACCAATAGTTCTAAATGTACGCACACTGATGTGTCTGAAGATGAGAAACCAGGATACAAGCAGGCAGGAAAAACAAATAATTTCTAACAGCTGTATGGAGTCAGGTTTGAGTAACATGCAGATGGAGGGTGCACTAGTATGCTTGGTACATGGATACTTCTGTGGTAGATCCAAGGTGTGTGTACACAGAGAATATCCATGACTAGCCCTTTATATCCAACAATAAGTAAAAAATCTACACTGATATTAAAAATAATAACAAACAATAATGGAATAACAATAAAATTATATTAATAATGATCATGAATAATAACTAAAAATGCTTTTGAGAGAGAAATCACTGAAGTTTTTTTGTTTGTTTGTTTTTTCAGTTATTTTTATCATCTTCTAATTTCAATTAAAATAATTAAAACTAGACACGATGCCGCAAAGATGTAACTGTAGTAATTTAAGGATATTATAACAGGATAATAAAAATTTCAGACTTTTCTTAGCAAATTGGTAGGGCTAACAAATGTGCATATGATATTTTCAAATAAAAGTTCTTCATGTATTGCAGAACAGGGCACTATGATTGTTGAAAGCCCTAGAAAATATTTCAGACATACAGTATGAGGTGTTGGAGCAAACTACTATTATTTTTCTCCTGTTCTGTTTATTTCAAAAGTCACATGTAGTGAAGAACTCTTTAAGGAAAAATGTTGATAGGCTGCATTCAAAGGGGCTTGTATTTATGAACATGTTAACAGACTCCACTGCCAAAAAAAAAAAAAAATCCTTTGAAAATGAGACTTTTTGTTGTTTTTGCCATATTCTAATTATTATTCTTTTAGCACAAATGGTTTGGAAGTATGGGTGGCATCTCCTTGTTTCAACCAAAATGGATGGAGGAAATTAGCACTTGCTTAGCAACACCATAAAGTTTATTATTCTCACAAATCAAAATTTTCCCTTCAAAGATTTTTATAAGATATTTTAAAGACTGAAGCTGACTTTTCACAAACACAAAGCTTTCAAAGCCATGTCTGTAGATTTGAGAAATACTACTTATGAAGCCACACATAATTTAAACAAAAGAAAATATGCAATCTTTCCTGACTAAAATTAACTACAAATGACTAACTTAGTGGTAGAAATATTTGTATAATGTTTTTCCGTTAAGATGACAATGATATTTCCTAATTGTAAAGATATAAAGATAGCCAGCAGCTAAGGCATAATTTTATATGGGTGAAGTTTTACACCTGACTTTGTAGTGGCATAAAAAAACTTAAGACAATGGAAACATAATATTTAAAGTCATTTTTATCACAATATTGTCATATTATTTTTAAGTGACGTATCTTTTGTCTGAAGCTTTTATTTGCTATATTTTTTTTCTCTCCCTCTCTCTCTCTTTCTTTTTTTTTTTTAACAGTTGCTTTCAAATATTCAGTGTATAACATAAACTATGAAATTAGCTCATAAATCAACAGCCCTTGACGACTACAAAGCAAAAATACAGGAAACGTTGCTCAGACCTAGCTTACCTGTAAACTGAGAGAACACATAGGCAAACACTTTCTTCTTCATTCCTACTGCATTTCCTCTTAGTTTTAAATTTAGTCTTAATTTCAGTATTTAATTTTAATCTTTACAGTGCAAGAAAATCTGAATGCAAGGAAAACAGTCAGATACTGTGTGTCACATCTTAAAGAGACTTATATCAATAATCAGGCAACGCATTTCTGGTGAAATATAACATGCCTGCAGTAGTAATGAAAGGCAAGGGTTTGTAAACCCATGTTTACAAAAGACAGAAGTAGAGTTTTCATATAAGGGAAACACAGAATCATAGACTGCCTTAGGTTGGAAGTGACCTTAAAGATCACCAAGTTCCAATCCCCAGCCATAGGCAGAGATGCCAAACACTAGATAAGTTGCCCAGGGCTCCATCCAACCCGGCCTTGAACACCTCCAGGGATGGGGCAGTTGAAATTAAATCCACAGTTTCTCTGGGCAACCTGTTCAGGTGACTCACCACCTTCTCAGAGAAGAATTTCCTCCTAACCTCTAATCTAAATCTCCCCTCTTTTAGTTTAAAACCATTCCCTCTTGTCCTATCTGACATTCCCTCTGGTCATATCTGACAGAGCAAAAGGTTTTTCTCCATCTCATTTATAAACCCCTTTCAAGTATGCTAACACCACCTTGCTCTTGGGTTCCCAGCTAATCTGGTGCTGAAGAAACCAAACCGAGAATATCCTCCATTTCATCCATAGCATAGCATGTAGGTCTGTATACAAAAATATACTATGAAAAATTACTCTTAAACTGTAAACACTGTGTGCAAGTATCTTCACTTTATGCTACAGAGCAATTACATTTAAGCATTTTACTTTCTAACTTCTACACTTTAAGGGAAGCCAGGATCTGTTTGTTGCCAGAAAATAGTTCAGGTACTGTCCTAATTGAAAATTATATGGAATTTATTTTATAGCATAAGTATGAAATGACTTCTGAGTCTTAGATTTTGTTATTATTTCCATTTGATGTAACTGATGTGATACAAGTAGTAAGGATTTCATACTTTCTTCTCAGTGCAAATGGATGAACATATATATCCCATTGATAAACTGAGTTCACTGTGGATAAAGAAATGGATGTTTATCTGTTTCTCCAGTCATACTCAATTTTTCACATATCAACAACAGAAATGTAATTAGTCCCTAGCAATACAAACACGTTTGTGAAGTTGTATCCTTTTGTTAGTGACTTTATTTATTGTCTGCTTCTGAACATTTGTGCTGAAATTAATTTAGGAACTTCTCAGCCAGTGATACTGGTTGTAGCTACAGGATGTTCTGATTGTATCTGAATTTTGCAATGACTTATTATCTTTACTGTCTGCTGGTGCTGCTATATAGTTTCTTCCTGTTTTTGTAAATTATAACCATTTTCATATATCTGATTTCAGAGAAATGAAGATAATTAAATACAGCAAGACAACACAATGCCATAATATATTTCCTCTCCAGAAACTGCAAGTCTTTTGGGAGAAAGTCTGTACTTGGGAGAATTTCAGGCCAATTTCCCAACTAAAGAGCTTTGATAAGATTCTAAACCTCAGGGCATTTCACCTGTACTAGTAATCCTTTTGAGGTCTGCCATTCACTAATGTAATGGCAGCACATGTAATTCTGCTGTGACAGGGAGCAGTTTAAACATATTAAATAGCTGAAAATACTTACCAAATAAAGGAGGAATGAAATTTTGTGAAATTTCAGGAATTTTCTAAGGAATAACATGGTATTGAATATCTCTAACATGTCTGCATGATTATTTAGACATTTCACATAGGCTGAAAGACTATGTTGAACTTGAGAAACTGAAAAGATCCAAGGGATCTCTCTTTTAGTTTATTTTCCTATGAACCATAAGTGGATTAACCCACATTAATCCACTTCATATAGAGGAGAAATAGTAAATCTTGCTATCTTGAGGATCTCTGGTTTGAACAACCATTGTCTTCTGATTATTTCTTTTGTAATATTCTTCCATAGAATTTGGAAATTTAGCTTTTCCTCCTTTGCAAAGTGCTCTTCATCGCCCAAGCTTGCGTACCTCAGGAGCACAGCCTGAGGCAGAAAAACCCTGGTGGTTCATGAGAGTATTCCAGCAATTTTACCGCATGTTTTATACCTGTCTGTCGTGGTTCCGCTCGAGTGGGCAGCCGAGCTCCACCACAGCCGCTCTCTCACTCCCCCTCCTCAAAGAGGAA
Source organism: Aythya fuligula (assembly GCF_009819795.1). Taxonomy (NCBI): domain Eukaryota; kingdom Metazoa; phylum Chordata; class Aves; order Anseriformes; family Anatidae; genus Aythya; species Aythya fuligula. The sequence goes on from NC_045593.1 coordinate 50,131,455, forward strand.
TGGGGAGAAAATATGTGAAAAGGGCTCAAGGATTGAGATAAGGACGAGAAAATCACGCAATAATTATTGTAACGGGCAAAACAGACTCGGCATAAGGAGATAGTAAGATTTATTGCCTACAACTAACAAGCGAGAGAAGTGAGAAAACAAAGGAAAAAAAAACCAAAAGCACCTTCCCCCCCCCCATCCACCCTTTTCCACCTCCTCCCCCCGAGCGGCGCAGGGGAACGGGGAATGGGGGTTATGGTCAGTCTACAGCACTTCTTCTCTGCCGCTCCTTCTCGGTCACTCTCGTCCCCTGTGCTGTGGGGTCCCACCCACGGGATGCAGTCCTTGATGAACTGATCCGGCGTGGGCTTCCCACAGGCAGCAGCTCTTCCAGAACTGCTCCAGATATGGGTCCGTACCACGGGGTCCATCCCTCAGGAGAAAACTGCTCCAACCTGGCTCCCCTACGGGCAGCAGCTCCTGCCAGATCACCTGCTCCTGCGTGGGCTCCTCTCCACGGGCTACAGGTCCGGCCCGGAATCTGCTCCGGCAGGGGTCTTCCACAGGCGGCAGCCTCCGTCGGTGCAGGGCCACCTGCTCCACCGTGGTCTCCTCCACGGGCTGCAGCGTGGAACCCTGCTCCACCGTGGTACTCCATGGGCTGCAGGGGGACATCCTGCTTCACCATGGTCCTCACCACAGGCCGCAGGGGACTTCTGCTCCGGCGCCTGGAGCACCTCTCCCCCTCCCTCTACACTGACCTTGGTGCAAGGCTGTTCTCCCACTCCCTTGACTCTCCCGGCTGCTGTGTGGCGCAGCGTTTTTTCCCTGTCTTAAATATGCTCTCACAGAGGCGCAAAACAACATCGCTTATTGGCTCGGATCTGGAAAACAATGGGGCCCTTCCCAAACATGGGGCAGCTTCTAGATCTTTCTCACAGAAACCACCCCTATGGCTCCCTGCTACCAAAACCTTGCCACGTAAACCCACTACACTGTCTAATATGTATCTCTTGATACAAGACACTTTTTTTTATTTTTTTTTTCAGTACAGCCAATGCAAAGAACACATGGAAAGCAGAATTATAGAAGCAAGAATATGTATTTCTGAGGTTTTCTTTCATTAGAAAGAAAGAAAGCAACACTGCTCCTTCTACGGGTTCTCTCTTTTGCATGGTATTGAATAATACGTGATAAATAAACAGTAGGAGATTGCTTACAAATTGTTTCATAATGTGTTAAATATTCTCAATTTTTTCTTAATTTTTCCTTATGTGGTGACAATAAAAGTAACATAAACAGTCCCTGCATAATATATGTCAGAAACCTCTGTCAGTACTTAAAGTGTACTGTTGAAGGTTTTTTGCTGGTTTGATCACAACTGCTTCAAACATCTGCTCTTTTATATCACTAGCTAGAAAAATAGTTTAATTCTTTTTTCCTCTCTCATAGAACCATTATCTCTAGGGAAAAAATAAATAAATAAATAAAAGGTTGTTGAAGATTCAAAAAAAAAAAAAAAAAGAAAGAAATCTGAGTAACTCCCTTGTTATCTGTTGTATTTTCTTACTTGAACTCAAGTCAGTGTCTCTAAAGATTTTTTTTGTCTGCTTGGTCAGTGGAAATGCAAATAAATACAGCTTGTATTACGCTGATTTATCTACTCTGAAATCTGTTTACTGTTATATCAGACGTACTAACACTGAAATTTCTGGATTTGAAAGGATTGTTTTGAATATTGATTCACTCTACCCATGTCTTTTCAAGTCCCATAAATGAAATAAAAATGAACCTGCAGAAATGTGAGCATCTCCCATCTCAATAAGATTATGATCTGCATATGGGACATACAGTCACTAAGTCTTTTTTGTAATGATTTCCCTCCAGGAAAACTGCATTCTGGCACTGTAGTATAATTACAAGAGTGAAAGCCAAGCCATTAATGTTACTCTAGTGATACAAAGAAGTGGGCTGGTGAGTACATGGAGGGCTTCTCATCTTCAAGCCATTCTTTGAGTGAAGAGGGACTCTGGACTCTAGCAACAAAGGCAAGTTTGGAAGCAGATTTTTCTGTCACCCCTTGTCCTTCCCCTTTCAAGCTACATGTTTTTATGTTTCATGTGGAGATATTTTTCCCAGACACTCTAGTATCTGCTGACTGCTAAACACAGTGTTCCATGATAAAACAATTGCATGGGCTTCTTCACAGTACTCCTGTCAAAATAGGAGAGAACAGGGATATATCAATCTCACTTGCAAATGAGTGCTCTTGACGTATTTTCTTATGTTCTTATTAACAGGAAAATTACATATTCAAAAGCTCTAATATGATCACAGTCAGATTACTAAAATGGAAAAAGCTAACTTAAAGTAAGTCAGGCTGTAAGGATTTGTCAGAGACATTCTGAATATTAAGAAAGAGTTACTTCTCTGTGGGTCATTTATTCCCCAGTTCCCATTACAAGGAGCTCTGTACGCTCCCTGCAATGAGGTCAGCTGAGGCACTCTATTGAAAGTGCTACATCTGTACCAGAAGAGTAGTGGCTACTCAACTTTATGATCAAAATATGACAAAGCATTATCTTTCAGAAGCAACATATGACCACACAAGCAGATATAAATTCAGAATTAGTTACAGAGTGGTCACAGATCAAGCCTGTTGATGTTATTCCTCCTCTGCGGGTCTGCTTTGTAACTATACCAAATCCTGTCAGATATCACCAGCCTACTGACACCAGAAATCTGGAACAACATATCTTCTCAGGAGTCACTTCTTGTAAATGCAGAGGCTGTCAAATTGAAGCGGAATATGTGAACACTAAAATTGCTAGCACTAATTACTATGGCAACTCTGACAATTCTGATATTAAAATTAGGCACTTTGGTTTACATCTCCCCTTTCCTCTGGAGGAAAAAAATAATACCATTTAATTTATCTTACTTATAATGAAAATATTTTAACATATTTACATTCTTCTCATAGAAAATCTTTAAGTTCAAAATGGAATTTTAATCAAACTGATTCAGATCTGAAATCTGTGAAACACTGTAAATATAAAGCAAATTTATTCTACAGATATTTTGAGTTGAAAAATGTGGTATGGAAAGTATACAACAGATATTTTCCATTCGTGCTTATCACACCAGTAATTAAAATGCCTTGTTTCTGAAATAACAAACAGCAGCTCTCTATGTGAAGTAAAAAGTAGTCAAATGTCATCCATTTAAACAACTAGAGGAATGGGTGCAACTAAAAGGTGCAGAACACATTCTTCAATTATCTAGAATTAAATTTTCATTTAATAAAGATTTATTTGTGTAAAGAGGGAAATTAAAAAAATGAAAAATCAAATGGAAGAACATATTCTGTAATTAAATTTTGCTATCAAGATTTCAAAACAAAGCTATCTCAGTTTAAAACACTGAGTTATTCTAATATCTAAGAGGGGTTATAAAAATAGTGATGTCAGAAATCTGTAAAGATTTTTATTGTTTCACTTTTTCACCGCTGTTTTAATGAATGCTATAATGAAGACCAATAAATCAAGAAGCCATGCACAGTTGAGCAGGGAGCAGCAGTGCTCCTATCAGATGTAACTCTTGTGGTCACAGAGTTGGTAAAGTAACCAAAAGAAAGGACAGCCCCTTCACTCTGTGCCTGCTTTCTCTTGCATATAACATGACCAGAGCTGGTCCTGGAGACAAAACCACTGCAAGAACTTTGAGAAAGCTGGGGGAGGATTACTGATCCTTGCAAACAAACTAATTTTGAATATGTTATTCCATAAATTTTCATAATAAAAACTCATCAAGGAGTTTCTAGTTCCTTACAGTGTCCCAGAACAAGACAAAGATATGCTAAGCCACATTATCTGTGTAGTTTCCTCATTTACAATGCATGAAAATTGCGTGGGAAATGAGACAAAGATGGTATTCTTGACAGAGCATGTTGCTGTGCTCATTAACAGGTTTCCCCTTCCCCCTCTCACTTTGTCACAGTTGTCAGCTCATCTCAGATTATGGAGATGCTTTCAATCTGCCTTTTTGCATTAGTCTGTCATTAGTTTTACACTTTGTTCTTTCATCAATGGCTCTTAATTACTGTAATTTTGTTCTACAGTCTGTGATAAACTCATGCAGTGTCCCCTTTTCACGTTTTCATCCTATTGAATTGAAGGCGATGACTCCAGCACTTGCAAATGGTGTTAATGCAGGACTAAAATACCCAACCACACGCAAATGATTAGAAACCCATATCATGGCTCCTACTTTCATGCAGTTATTTTGGGAGATAAGGCTTTGATGCAGGTTAAAGAAAGGCCAGTATCCAGCACTTGTGGTAGGGAAGGAGAACAAAACAGATTTCAGTACATTTTTTCTGGACCTGGCTGTGGCTTCTGTCCAGCTTCCTGGGCCATTCTCTGCTGCCTGCTTTTGAGTAGGCTTTGGATGTCTGTCTTATCATCAGTGTCAGTGGTCAGAAGAAATATGCTTTAGCTTTGTGACATGTACATGGTTGGACTAGGAGTGGTAGACTTCACTCACTCACAGAAGAGAAATACGTAATGTTGATCTCTGACTGAACAGAGTTGCAAACTCAAATTCTATTCTGAAGATAACTTCCAGCTGACAGCTTCAGAACAAGTATAGTCAAAAGTAGGGTAAAGAATCATTATAAAACAACATTTTCTTTTATTTTATTTTCTTTCTTTACTTTTTTAACTGGTCCACAAAGACCAGTTTTCACTGTTTCTCTGCATTCTTTTCCATACAAAAGACTTCAGAGATAAAGGTGTATAAAGTTTTTTGTGTGAACAGATTAGCTGCCTTGCTCGATAGACACTTAAAGCGGGAGATCTATGCAATGGTCTGGATGATCCTCTGTTTAGCAGACCCAAAGAACATTTTTCTGGACTCGCATTTTGCCTTTGAGTGTTCTAGCTATAGGCTTCTAAACCCAGAACCATTACTTTGAACTTCAAGTTGCAAGGAGATTTAGCTGCAGAACTCGTTGATTTTAGTTCAAATTATATGTCTAGAAATCATGTTTCTTTTCAAAAGTATGTGTAGCCATTTGTTGTTCTTTCTTAGTAAGCATTTCTACTGACTGAACTATTTATATGTAAAGCCAAGAAACTGAAAGCTGCTATAAAATAATTCAAATTTTCTGTAATATTCAATGCTATATTTCTATGATTAAAGTGCATCCATATTTTCTAAAAGATCTTGTGGCTAACATTTTATAGATAAGAGCATTACCTCTGTGAAGCTGGCTGCATTGGATCCTAAATAAATATATATTTTAAGTAAAGAGTACAGCATAAATACAATATAAGACAAAATCATATAAGTCATTCTTATAACTGGGGTTCATTGGAGCCCATAAATGGGATCAGAATCTTACTGTGCATGGAACAAGCACAGGCCTAGAAGTGGAATGGACCCCAGAGACCTACTATCAAAGTATCAAATAAACAAGGAACGGAGCAAAGCTAGTGTCTATTAGTCAACAATGACAAGCAGAATACACTCCAGGCAGCTGCAAAAGATGCTTATTTAAAAACATAACAACAAAGTTTTGCAATGGGATCATATATCAATAATGAAAGAATGGTGGTGTGTATGGCAGTAAACTAAGCTCTAAAAGTGTAGAAATGCAGCAATCATTTCATGGAAGATGGTTGGCATGATGCACAGTTCCTAGTACATATCTACTCAAAATACATCAAGCAGAAAATATTAGTACATGCTCTAGTATGGATGTGCTTGAGTTTCGAATGGTTCTTATCCTCACTTGGATCTCTAGCATGGTTGCCACTGAATTTATTAAGCCTGTCAATACAAAAATAAAAGTATTGCCAGTTTTTTCCTCTTACTATAAATAAAATTGCCCTTGTCAAAAATGTACACTGTTGGTGAGTTACTGTATCTTTAATAAAAGTTAAGGGAACAACATTATGCAAAATGGAGCATGTGTTGTCAAGCAGTCAAAGGTTACTCATGCCAGACAGGTGCCCTCCACAAACCATCACTATTACTAATTGAAACTGATAATGCTGAAACTGTGAAGTTTTCTACAGGGAGAATGGTGATGATGATGATGATGATGCTTAATGGCATCCTATTTCTAGGAAAGGCATCATGATCTCATAGGTTTTAGCAGGTTGTCAAATTACATTGCTTTGATTAATCTTTGAGCTGAAAACTGATTGTTCCTATGATCAAAAATACACTAGTTGGTGAAGCTAGTCACATTTTCTTCCTTTGGCTTTTGTTCAAAAACAACTCCTGTGACTGGAGAAGTTTTCCACTAGTTTCTGCCAGTGAGGTCCTCTTAGCAATTTCAGCTCTGACATCATAGAGTTGCATTAGATTTCCTTGAAACAGTTCCCTAGGAACAGTGACATTTGTGCCCTTACCTTTTGTCATAAACAATTTAACAACTTATTTTCAAGGGGGTAAACAGTAATTTTTTTCCTGACTTCTCTTCTTCCCTCTCTCTATTTTTTTTTTTTCTTCTTTTTTTTTTTTTTTTTTTTTAAGTCTCTGTAACCACAGTATGCAGATGCTCTGGGCATGAACCCCACAGAAGCAGGCACCCTGTCATAGTGCTTCTCCAGCCACAGGGAACTTTATCATAAAACCCACCTCCAGAATCTTTTCTTCGCTCTTTTTTTTTTCTCACACCCATCACTGTGTAAGCCTTAAGGATAGACCAACCTTTGCTAGTCTGACATTCGGCAAAGTCAAATAAACTTTTTATTTTCTAAGTGAGGGGAAAGGTGGCACAACATCCACTGTGGTATGCATTTCTTTCTGTCATCCCGTGCTTCCTCAAGACATCCTGTATTTATCAGGCTTGGAATTACTAGTTGCCTGTTTCCAAATATAGTGCCGTAGTTGGATGTGGGATATCAACAGTGCAAGTAGGATTATTGAATCTCAAAATATCCTGAGTTGGAAGATAATCAAGTCCAACTCCTGGTCCACACAGGACCACCCAAAAATCAGACCATGTGTCTGATAGTGTTGTCCAAATGATTCTTGAACTCTGGCAGGCTTAGTGCTGTGACTACTACCCAGGGGAGCCTGTTTCAGTGTCCAACTACTCTCTCAGGTAAGAACTGTTTTCTGATATCCAGCCTGAACCACCTCTATCACAGCTTCAAGCCATTTTCTTGGGTCCTGTTGCTGTCACCATAGAGCAAAGCTCAGAGCTTGCCCCTCCACTCCCCTCATGAGGAAGCTGCAGGCTGCCATCAGGTCTTCCCTCAGTCTTCTTTTCTCTGGGCTCAACAAACCAAGTGTCCTCAGGCACTCCTCTTATGTCTCGCCCTCTAGACCCTTCAACATCTTTGTAGCCCTCCTTTGGTCATCCTCTAACAATTTTACTTCTTTCTTGTACTGCAGTGCCCAGAACTGCACATGGTACTCGAGGTGAGGCTGCACCAGCGCAGAGTAGAGTGGGACAATCACCTCCCTCTACCAACTAGCCATGCCGTGCTTGATGCACCCAAGGATATGGTTGCCCCTTCTGTATGCCAGAGCACACTGCTGGCTCACATTCAGCTTGCTGTCGATCAAAACCCCCAGATCCCTTTCTGTGGGGCTGCTCACCAGCCTCTCCCCTCTCAGTCTGTATGTATAACCAGGGTTGCCCCTTCATAGGTGCAGAAGCTGGCACTTGTCGTTGTTAAACTACAATACAATGAGTAACATCACTGTAACTACCTGAAAGGAGGTTGCAGTGAGGAGGAAGTCAGTCTCTTGTTTCAGGTGACAAATCAAGGACATGGGGCAACAGCCTCAAGTTGCTCTGGGTTGGTTTAGATTGGACCTCAGGAAGAATTTCTTCACAGAAAGTGTAGTTAGGCATTGGAATAGGCTGCCCAGGGAAGTGGTAGTGTTGCCATCCCTGAAGTTTTTGAGATGTGTTTAGTGGTAGACCTGCAGTGTTTGGTGCTTGGACTTGATGATCTTAAGGGTCTACTCCACCCCAAATAGTTCTAAGTTTGCTATTACCATTTTCCTACCTCTAAGCTTCAACACTTAGTACTAGAGACATACATGTATATCCCATCTTAATTTATCTGAAAATAAAAATCCCAGTAACGCAACGTCAGAACAGATATTTATTCCAAGCTTGGACTTTTGCAGAGCAGACTTTGCCCTCTTCAGGGATCTGCTTGGTAACATTCTTGGGACAAAGCCCTGGAGTGAAGAGGAGCCCAGGAATGTTGGTTAATAATCAATGATCACCTCATTCAAACTCAGGACCAATGCATCCCAACAAAGAAGCTGGGCAAAAAAACTAGGAGGCCTGCATGGATTAATGGGGAGCTCCCAGCTAAACTCAAATAGAAAAAGGAGGCCTACAGAGGGTGGAAGCAAGGATAGATAGCCTGTGAGGAATACAAAGAAATTGTCTGAGAAGCCAGGGATCAGGTTAGGAAAGCCAAACCCCTATTAGAATTAAAATTGACTACAGACATTAAGGGCAGCAAGAAAGTCTCCTAGAGGTATGTCTGTGATAAAAGGAAGTCTAGGGAAACTGTGGGCCCTCCGCAGAAGGAAATGGGAGAGTTGGTTACAAGGGATAGGGATAAAGCTGGGGTACTCAATGAATTTTTGCATCAGTCTTGCCTCAGCTCAGCAAGAGCTCTAGCTACATAACCCAAATCACAGAAGGCAAAGGCAGAGAATGGGAGAATGAAGAGCGACGTACTGTAGGAGAAGATCATGTCTGTGACCATCTAAGGAACATGAAAGTGCACAAGGCCATGTGACCTGATGAGATGAATCTGGGGATCATGCCTTGTCTCTAAATCGGAGAGACATAGATTTGATGGATGGAACACTCTATGAGTAAGGAATTGGCTGGATGGTTGCAGTAAAAGACCTGTGGTCAATGGCTCATTGTTCAAGGGGAGATTAGTAATAGATGGTATTCCTCAAGGGTCAGTATTGGAACCAGAACTGTTTAACATCTTTGTCAGTGACAAGGACAGTAGGATTGAGTGCACCCTCAGCAAGTTTGCTGATGACACCAAGCTTGGTGGTGCAGTTGATGCACTGGAGGGAAGGGATGCCATCCAGAGGGACTTGGACGGGCTTTTAAGGTGGGCCCATGCAAACCTCATGAAGTTCAAGTGCAAGGTCCTACACCTGGGACAGAGCAATCCCAAGCACTGGGTTGAGAATGAATTGACAACAGCCCTAAGGAGAAAGCCCTGGGGGTACTGGTTGATGAGAAGCTCAATATGAGCTGTCAATGTGGACAGACAGAAAACCAACCATATCCTAAGCTGCATCAAAAGAAACATGATCAACTGGTTGAGGGAGGTGATTCTCCCTCTACTCTGCTCTCATGAGACCCCATCTGGAGCGCTGTATTCAGCTTTGGGGCCTGCAACACAAGAAGGACACAGACCTATTAGAGCAAGTCCAGAGGAGGGTCACAAAGATGATCAGAGGGTTGATCATCTGGTACAGTTTTCTGCGCTGTTTGTATCCGCTCCTTCCTTTCACATTTATGAACTCTTGTTCCCTCCTTTCTCGTAACTGGCTCTTGTCTTTATGTATCAGGGTGAGTAAATTTGCTCATCCACAGACCTTCCTTACAAACAGAAAAAATAACTTTCTTGCATGAGTTCCCATACAGTTACATTCCCATTGCCTACCTCTGTCTCCTCTTGAGGCACACACATTTATGCTTCTTTTCCATAAGATTTGGCCCATGGGTTTCCTTACCTGGTGATGAGCTGAATCCATACAGGCCTGGTAGAGCAGAGAGTAGCAACATGCCAAATGTATGGAAGGAAAAGAAGAAAGGGAATTTTCTCTTTGATTTCTTGACTGCTTCCTTCTTTGCCTAGTCCCATGTTACTGTCAGTGTAGGCTCTCTTCTAAGGGTGTTGTAAGTTAAATTACGATCACTTCTGGGCTTTTTTGAACATGACTGGCAGATTTAGGGATTTGTCCTTGTGTCCTTCCCTTAAACAACTGTTGTTTACAGTAAAAGAGATGACACCATTATAAATGTACAAGCAATACAAATTTTCTACTATAGGCTGTTTTGGAGTAGAAAACACTACATTTCTTAATCACTTTTACGAGAGACATCTTCCTGTAATTTTTTTTTTTTTTTTTTTTTTTTTTTTTTTTTTTTTTTTTGTCAAAGGCATTTATATCTATTTGATATCCTCTTGTATTAGCACATGCTGAGTGCATGGCTCATTACTGCACTGCCAGTGCTCAATTTGGCCGCAGTCACTTAAAGAAATTTGCTCAGCTTTTTCAAGAGAAAATACTCTGTCATAACTCATAGTCATTCTGGTCTTCTTATCCAGCAAAGCCATTGTATCAATGCAGCAAATAAAAGGTTGTTGGTGAGCATACTCTATTTCAGCCACATATCTGGGGTTGATATTTTTACAGCAGCTCTATACTACTATCCAGACATATTTACAGAGAATCGTAGACCATCCCAAGTTGGAAAGAACCCATACAAATCATTGAGTCCGACTGCTGACTCCACACAAAAATCAGACCGTATGTCCAAGAGTGTTGTCCAAACACGTCTTGAGCTCTGACAGGCTTGTTCACCTGAAGGTAGATCCCATTATACTATCGTATTTTGTATGAACAGGTTTCTACTTATGTCAGATCAAGACAGACATTTAAGAGAATTGTCCTTGCTCTGGTCTAAAACTTACACTCCTTTCACTTGCAGTTCAATCCTCATTGTCAAAGCATTCAGTCAGCTCATCTTCTCTTTACCAAAAATAGCAGCACATTGATGGATGTATAAAATATAACAATTTATTGCTCCATATTAATCTAAGCCAGTGTGTGAGTCATGAAAGGTTCCTAAATACCCAAATATAATTATCTCAAGCACAAGTATGTTTTTCTGCATCACCCATCTTGTTCTATGTTTTTTTTTTGTTTGTTTGTTTGTTTGTTTGTTTGTTTTTTAATTTATTTGTTTGTTTATTTAATGAAATCAGTTAAAGGCTATATACCAGGAATAAATAAATAAAACCAGGAAAGTTTTGTGCACCTATGTTGGCTAGCCTACTTCACTTTTAGAAATACCTTCACAGAGCCTATGACATTGCTGGGGTTTGCTTACTGAAGGAATGTCTTCAGTGGCTGTGCACAGAAATTGTGGCAGCTGATGTTTTTGACCGTTGTATTTACTATCTGAGCAGAGGGTGAGTATGCCACATCAGAGTCCCTCTGAATCTGAGAATCAGCCTCTCATTTGTTCAAATAAGTCTGGTAAATCTTGCTGGCTCTATGAAGCTGAATGCTATGCCCATAGTCACTTAAAATTATTGCTAGACTTATGAACACTAACACACTGTAGGCACCCTATGTGCAGCAGGGCACTTACCCAGAGATGATCTTCCCCCCAGCACTACAAAAGAAACAAAATCCAGCAGGCTATAGTATATAGTAGATCTTTCAAGCTCTACCTACATGGTTAAGGTCTTCACTAATGCTAAATAAATACTAAACCAACAAGGATGCTTAAATTTTTCTTCAAAGTTCTGATAGAAGTCAAGCATCTGTTGAATACTTAGATGTCTAGAAAATAAGAGCATAAAAGAACAGTTTGTATCATCTAGTTCATATATGTATTGTCTTACATTTTAATAACCATTTTAATATTCATTTTGTTTAAAATGATGGAATTGCTAAATCTGCTTCTGGGATTATATATATATAAATATATATATAAAAAGAGAAAGAGGGAGAGAAAGAGAGAGAAAATCCCTGGAGTCTATTCATTTTCCTAGAGTTAAGAAACAGAAGAATCAGAAAGGTTTTGCATCTACTTGCCTTGATGGTAATCCAGTATAAGGGAGACCAGAGGAAGGGTGAAGTAATAATATCCAGAACACTTTTAAATTATAGTGACAAATAGTATATATTTGTGTATCGGCAAATGGAAACAATTTGAAGCAGGACTGGAAATTCATTCAGCAGTTTTATATGGCAGTGACATCATAAAACCATAACAAGAATTATTGTGAAAGCTCAGAAATGTTCAACTACTGTTGCAATATATATTGCAAATGGGGAGACCCAAGGAAAGGAAAATAGGAAGGAGAGGATAAGTCATGTTAAACCAGCTTATTAATCATGTGTATAAATGCTGGCAGAAGAAAATGTATAGAAAATTATTCTAAGAAATAAAAGAATTAAGAAAGGATTGATTTAACTTTATATGTTACTTACATACAGACTTAGAGAAAAAACCTTCAGTGGTATTCAGATATTGTAAATAGATAGACTCTTGTCAAACATCTTGTGCTGCAATTTTGGACCTTAATCTTCACTGCTACCCTCACTTTGTGGATGATTTTTGTATGTATTAATTACAGGCATTTCTTTCTTGTTCTTTGTTCTTGTTCTTGTTCTTGTTCTTGTTCTTGTTCTTGTTCTTGTTCTTGTTCTTGTTCTTGTTCTTGTTCTTTGTTCTTTCCCTTTCCCTTTCCCTTTCCCTTTCCCTTTCCCTTTCCCTTTCCCTTTCCCTTTCCCTTTCCCTTTCCCTTTCCCTCTTTTAATTTTCCTTTTTCCCTTCTCTTTCTCCTTCTCCTTCTCCTTCTCCTTCCCCCTCTCCTTCCCCCTCTCCTTCCCCTTCCCCTTCCCCTTCCCCTTCCCCTTCCCCTTCCCCTTCCCCTTCCCCTTCCCCTTCCCCTTCCCCTTCCCCTTCCCCTTCCCCTTCCCCCTCTCCCTCTTCCTCTCCCTCTCCCTCTCCCTCTTCTTCTCTTCAAAAGAGATTCTTTTCATCATCTGAACCTCATCTGGTTCTTTTTTGAAAAAATAGAGCAGAAGCACAGAACAGTCCTCCAGTCAGAAACTCACCTGTTCTTAGTCCTTAGTTTTCTCAAATAATTTTAGTTGATTTGAGGATGCAGGGAAATAAAAGATGTAGACTGCGGCTGTGCTTTGTTTTTATCTTAAAGCTAGTTTTGTTTGGAGAAAAATCCCTTGTGTGGCAAAGTATGTGTTAACTAATTACCAAACCAAGAGATTTTTAAATTACTTATTTGTTCTATTTAAAGAACGTGGTTGTTAATTCATGTTCCTTGGAAATCTCCATATTTCCTCAGGATCTGCAGTGCACTCCTAAGAGGCATTTTACCCTTATTATAACTTTTGCAAGAGAAGTGTGGCACTCTTGACCACACAGTGGTACAGTCTCCCAAAGGCACTTTTGTGCTCATCTTTATAGTCTTTGGTGAGTGCAGAAGACAAGTCTGTCCTGCTTTTTGGCACAGAGCCTTTGGCACCTTTTTTCCCATGTTTCCCACAATATGGTAGATCTTCAAGAGTGAAGTGTCATCCCCCAGCCCTCCTTTGCCCTCCCCAGCTGAGTGGAAGGACTGCTGATTTTGTCTTTCCTCTCCTTCACAAAGTCCCTTGAGGGGAAATAGGGAACTTGAAAGGAAGCAGACTCCCCTTTCCACCTGGGGATAGGGAGACTGAGGGTCTGCACAAGGATTCATGCCACCCCAACCCAATAAAATCTCAGTTTGACATCCTCCATTCACTCCTCCCAAGCCCTGATTATTTTATTTTTATTTCTATTTCTATTTTTATTTTTATTTCCATTTTTATCTCTATTTTTGTTTTTATTTTTTAATTCCCAAAAGCAGCCAGCAGCAGCAAGCAGCTTCATCTGCCCACTTGTAGCTCCAGGGAAAGGCATCCAGCAGCACTGGTAGCACCAAGAAGGTGCCTTAGGCAGAAGGTGTAGACTCCTTTGGCCAAACCACTTACCTTCCCCGAGCTTTCTGCCTTTCCCCAGCTTGAGAGCAAGTATACTCTACTGCAGGATATATTCAGCAATTCTTAGGAAGCCCAACCTGATGTCTTTCATTCATCTGGAAGATATAAATGCTCTGTTAAATTAAGTACTGTGAGCTGAAAACCATGTCAGTACGGGGCTGGTGTCAGTATTTCTGATTCTCTGTATTTCTGAGATTGTTTTAAGAACAGCAGTGTCTAAAGCCAGAGTGCAAGTAGTTTGCAAGCTGCTTCATTGCAATGAAACCAGGAAGCCTATTTCCAGAGTGAGCAGTTTTTGGAAAAATTGCTCATTATGCTCTTTTTTTGTGAATCCATTAATTACGCATTTACAAAGGGACATCATACACATAGAAATTTCATTTTACAATCAAGATTATGATTCAGACTAGACAAAAGCAAACAGTTGAATAGCACAGACATTCCCATCTTAACCTATACATCCATAACATTACTCTAACACTTTTGTGCTTTTTTTTTTCTTTTTTTTTCTTTTTTTTTTTTAATATGATCTCCATAGAAGGCATATTATTCCTTAAACAAACTAACACAAGTTCTCAAGTTATCTCAGGATAGTTATTTCAAAAGACAATGCAATATTTCATAATAAACATTTATAATCAGGTTTTTAACAAAGTAATTCATCATATAAACAAATGAACCAGTCAGACACTAAATAAATATTCATACTGGTAAATACTAGCATTTTGCTTATATCACTTAGGACCTGATCCTGCAAGCCCTCTGTATGCATCTTGATCCCCATTGAATGATTGGTTCCATTTCTTGTTCTAGTCTACTATTTTACTTTGAGCTGAACAAATACTTTCTGTCCACTAAACTAAAAAATGAAATAAGCACTGGATAGTACTCAGCAGATAATTATCTCTTTACACTTATTTGTAAATCATTATTTTCATTCATGTTTATGAAATCATCACAAACATTTATCAACGGGTATTCATTTTCAGATATTTGCAATCTGAGTTGTGTCAGTTAGCTGAGATTAATCAAATAAAACATGTTTCTTGTTCTTGGCTATCTAGCTGACCATAGCAAGAGCTTTGCACTCATTCAAGCTGAAAGAGAAGTTCACAAGAATTCCTTCATAATTAATACTAAATTTTATTTTCCCCAGATATCTGAGCTAACAAAACTGAGCTAGGAAGGAAAGAGCCTCCATGAGAATAACAAGCCAGGAGCACTCCTTGGGGAGGGCAGAAAAGCATGAATCTGTTCTAATCTAGCACAAATACTACCTGTTCCAAGGCAATGGGGATGACTACGTTTAAAGAATACAAAAAGGCCACAGCCAGCCCTTTGACTCAGAGTTTACTTATTCCCTTTTGGGGATGCCTTTTTCCTTGCATAGCAAATCCAGAACAGCCACCCATAGATAAGAGATATTAACTGACCTATGCAACCTCCCAGTGCCTTAGGAAATTTATCAGGGTATCTTCACACAAAAATACATGTTAGTGAATTCCAATCTCCTGGTTGTAGTTTGAAAGGAAACACAGAGGAGGTCAGTTGCTCTTGAAAAAGTATTTAGCATGTGAAAACTTCAGTAATTGCTTGCGTTCTTTTGCCCAGTTCATTCTTAAATACAATTTGAAATCCAGGGTACTGAGGTTATTGGATGTACCCACTGTGTTAACTTAAGTTTGGCTGAATGCTGATGGTTTCTTGCATGACTTTGAGCTCTAACCAAATTGTAACATGAAATGTTACAAGCATGTGGGAAAAATAATTGCAACAAATCACTACCTGAACTGAAAAGACCACCTTTTGAAATGATTCTCTTTCTATTTATATATATATATAGGGACATAAGCACACACACACACACACACTCACACACACACATAAATATATATCCCCATATAAACATTTATCTAAAATACAAAAAGTTGTTTTCATTATTTCTTATGTTGGTATCATTTTAAATACTTTACTCTGTCAATTGGTAATATGACAACGTCAGGCTGTCCAGAGAGATAGATCTTAACATAGTCTTACAACCTCCACTAATATAAATATATTGGCAAGGAATTTTGACCAGCAATAGTAAATTCTGAAACTTAAATAATTATTCTACAATTACTTTAATTTTAACACCAAATTGCTTCCGAGTACCAATATTCACGAAAAACATTTAAAAAAAAAAAAAAAAGAAAAGAAAAAAAAAAAGATACAGCTTTTAATTCTAACATTCTGTATCAAGTGCAGCTTCAAGAAGGGAATGTAAAAGAAAATTATATATTAGAGACTCATTCTAAAAAGAGAAACGGCAACTTATACTATATGCTTGAAAAAATAATACTGTATGCCTGCACTTTATCATAAATTACCATTTTGTGTCATAGTTTCTTGCCTGCAAATGAAGGACATTGGTTCACAAATGTCCTAAAGTGTACATGAGGATTTGATTAGATTCTGTTTCTTGTGAAAATAAGGTTCATTTACACTTAGAGTGAATAATAATGAGGAGTTTGTTATTCTAATAAGACATTTAAGGAACTTGGTAGCCAGTACCAGTTGCATTCGCAAGTAACTCCTCAGTTTTTCTTTCTTTTTTTTTTTTTTTTTAAAAATAAAGTTACAATCATAGTTATTCATTTACTTTAAAAATTTTAAAGGTGAAGAAAAGTAGTGTTTATACATATAAGTCCTGATATAAATTATAAAACTCAAGTTTATCTAACAGAGTTCCATCCCCAGAAGAAGCATAAAGCACTTTTGTGGTACCTTCACCAGTAAATATTTGTATCACATCAAGTCTGAGAAATGCAACAAAAATGATACTGCATCCTAAAGTCAAAAGAGAACACTCCTCTGATGCAGTCTCTCATGATGGATGTGCTCCACGGGATCATATGATTGCCATGATTTGACTGACTTTCAAATAAAGGAAAACTGACAGAATTCACTTAACCAGTTCAGTAGGTATAAGAAACATCAGTGAACAGCAGACTCATCTTGTTTGAGGTCAACAGTCTTTGGAAGACAACAAAGAGGGAGTTTAAAAATACAACAGCAAAATAAAATAATAACAATAACAATAACAATAATAATAATAATAATAATGAGGTAAACTCCCCTTAAAAGGCCAAATGAGTTGATATGTCAGGAGAGAGTTCGATTGTACCTGACACCCAAATGTTTCTCTAGCCAGAGTTCCGCAAGCTGCATGGTAGAAGCAAATGTACTTGCTTTGGACCCTAAGCACATTTTATATTGTTTCGGATCTAAATTGGGGTCACACTGAACTGGGTGAAAAATATGAACAACTCCGACTTCTTGACTTCTAAAAGCCTTCAAGCCAGATGTTATCACTTTAGTATAGAGGTCTACATCCTCAAGTCCCCAGCCTTGAATTGAGGTATCAAATCCACCAGCAGTAAGTAGATCACTTTTGTAAATACAGGTTATTCCAAATCCATACTCCCTCCAAAATCCAGTTCTTTTTGTGAAAACAAAATTACTGTCAGCTGGAGGATTGCCTCCATGTACTACTTTTGGATCATATTGGCTGAAGATGATAGGGTAGTAAACCTGTTCTCCCTGAATAGTGTTCTCTCTGCATCGCTGGAGGAAGTCTGGTGTGAATATCAGATCAACGTCACAGAACAGAAGCAAGGTGCCATTGTCAAATTGAGATGAGGCCATTTCAAGACCTAAACCTCTGGAAAACTTTCCTGCCATAGGAATCAGAGACATATCTGCTGTAGGATACTTAATGTTATATTCTTTCAACAGTTCTATGTGTTTGCTGGAGTCTTGGCCTGACTCAGAACTGAAGAGAATTATTGCCAACTTTACATTCTGCCTGGGAATCAAGCAAGTCTTCTCAAAGTTATCCATAAATCTTGAGAAAATGTCAAATCTTCCTATAAGAGGGACAAGAATATGTATTTTCTTGTCACTGTGTCCCCCAATGTCTTTGGTGCCTTGGAACGATGAGGAAAAAAATTTTAAAGAATTTGAAAGAAAAGAAAAAGATTGTGTGTCAGTGTTGGTATCCTCCAGCAGGCTTCTTACATCCAGTTCTTCTGCTTCTCTGAAGAAAGGTTTGCTAAACAATTGCTGAAGGTAAGCATGACGTCTCACTGGAACTGTAACTTTCCTTCCTTTGTGCCTTTTGTACAAAAGTAGTAAATCCAGGATGTACTCCACTCCATGCATAGGGTCCACCCTACGGTAGCCATACTGTATTTCCTTGAAATCAATCAGCCTTCCTCTAGATCTTGAGTTCTCATTTATCATTTCCATGACTTGCATTACAGCATCATCCAGTGCAGCCCGCAGGACACTGCTCAGGCTCTGCCGGGGTGGCTGGTTCTCCACCATTGAGTAAAGAAATTTTCCTGTTAGGAATTCCCACTCAATGACGTCATCCCTTTCATGTGGCTGGAAATGATTGAAAGATGGTAACACTCCCAGTTGCTGATCTTCTTTATTTATTTCACTGTTACTGAGCTTGCTCATGAGGGCACGTTCCCTATGGAGCTGGATGGTCCGATAGCGCAGTTCAGAAATTTTGCGGCTCAGTATATAATTGTGAAGCCTGTATTGGTAGGCTGGTCTTTTGTTTGGATGAAGGGTTATGGCTGTGTGAATCTTGCTGTTGTGAAGATCTTGAATGTAACCCTTCCGATTATGTTCATAGTTTTCATGAAACAATTGTTGCATCTAGAATAAAAGACAGGGAAAAACAAACAAAAAAAAGACATTAAGTGGAAGTGTTTCTACCTACAAAAAGACTGACATTGATACTGTTTATCATTAGGAATTTTGCTAGATCATAGGTGTTTTCAGGCACAAACTTTAATGTATTTAACAGGAACTATTGGTTTTGATTGATTTTAGTCTCAGTTTCAGCACAGTCTGCAGTAAGTAAACATTGTCCTCTAACTAAACAGAAGGGCAGATATTTTGGGATTATTTTTATTTAATCAAACTGCAAAGGTCTATAGGTACAGCAAAGGTCTATGAGTTCCTGTGTGCAGGCTGAATCATACTGTTCATCATGAAACACTAGGTTTTCAGGTACATCTGATTAGCAAAGATGTACCTCTCTGTACTGAAAGGTTAGCATCATTGAAGATTTTTTCTTAAGAAAATCTTGAATTTATATCTATGCAGTACATAGCTGCCTGCACTTCCTACAGCCATACACAAATGGATAGTGATACTTAACATTCATTAAGCAAATGGACTTCATTTCACTACATTATTTATTTATTTATTTATTTACTTGTTTGTTCCTGTTAGGAACCAACAAGGGGACAAAGAATTAAGGGACTGAAATTTAATCATTGGAATAAGTGTGCTGGCAGCGATATATCTAGCGATAATCTGTCGATTAAATCATAGATCATGCTAGTATAATTCATCCTGAGTAATTTCTAATGTATTCAGGTGACAAGAAAAGCCATTATACTTTTGTCAAATTACTAATTGTAATGTTTTAACTTTTTAGAAGACATTTTATGGCTGAAGCACAAGTCTAGGATTTAGAATACATGGCCTTTATACCCTTCTGTGCTAACATCTGAAGTATGAACAAATCATAAACCTTTTTCTGACTCAGCCTCTTCCCTAAAAGTGCACATAGCTCATTATACGTTTAATGTTATGAATATTCATTCTTAAAAGGAGAGCAGTATGGAGGAGTAACACATTAAGTTCATAAATATAGACCCACAAGCCTTTGTGAAGTTCATACTTACAAACTCCACAGGGAAAAAAAAAAAAAAAATCAGTGAATAGTAGGTAAAGAAGAAGAAGCTGTTCCTTTTATCTGAAAACATACTGGTCTGTAATTAATACATAAGAAAAATGTGATAATTAGGTAGAAATTGTTCAAGGAAGAGTAGTAAGCTTGAGCTATAATCAGATTTGAGATTTGTATTGAAGTTTGTTTTTTATACTCTAAGGAAATCAAGAAAGGTGGCATCTGATGATACAACATAGACTAAAAATGTGTATGCCATTTTACTGCATTTTTTTCTAGAACAGAAGTCTTGTTACTAGAAGTAATAATAAGCATAGGGTAACAAATGTAAAATAATTCTTAACAGGCTAAGATCCATGACAATTGTTCAAAAGTCCATTACCATGTACAAGAAATACACATGAGAAACACAGGGTTTCAATACAAAGTTTCTAGGATCCCCCTCCCCACCCAGGCGCTAAATGACTCTGCTTGAAGAAACATTGCTAGTCAGGTCAGCATTTTTGAGGCTATGATTACGACATGGAGAAAAAAAAGCTTCCTAATTCTGCAGACTATCTTCAGTGATCTTAACTTTACCTTTAACATAAATGTAGCAGACATTCCAGAGTGAGAGCACCAGTGAAAAAGATGTATATAGTTACAAGAAGACTCAAATACTCCTAATTCACAGAACACCTCCTGTCTAAACATGTCAGACCACATTTGTCCTATCTTGAGAAAGAGGTATTTTGCTTCTTGAGACGAACCAGCTACATGGTTTGGGTGATTTCCTCGCTATCAAAGGAAACAGGCACCAACATTATCAGTACTGAATCCCATAATCCCAGAATGGTTGTGGTTGGAAGGACGACCCCTCTGGTTAAGCATGGTCACCTACAGCAGGTTGCCAAGGATCATGTTCAGACAGCTTCCTAGCAGGGAGATTCCAAAACCTCTCTGAGCAGGGTTCATCAGCAGTGCTGGTGAAATCAAAATATGGTTTCTTCATGGATGAGAGATTAACATTGGCAGGACAGGCAGATTACAGGATGAAGAACTGAATCTCTCCAGTTGTAAACTTCACTCCCTTCCCCGCACCATTTATTTAAAGCTGTCTATTGCATCTTCTGCAAGTTGACTGTGCTTTTATATTTCCCTTTCAGTCACAAATCCCAACAGCTAGATCTTCTGTTTTCTTAGGATGCCAAAATACTAGCATTTTATTAATTGTAAAACTACTGAAAAGGTCATGTTATTTTCCGGAAAAGAAGTTGAATCTATAATTTTCACATTTAGAATTTTACATTACAATCCCCTTATAAAAGAGAAAGAAGATGTATAACTTTTTAAATGACAGAAAGTAAGGGAAGGCTGTTTAGTTACTGAATGGCATCAACATCCTTCTCCACAATTCCTGACAATCCTCTTTCCTAAATCCTCCTAAGTAAAGAATCACTTGTGTTTCTCTTCTTCATCCATAAAAATGTTGTTTGAGTAAAACTGAAACAACCATAACCACCTTTACAAATATAACTTATCTGCTTATCTGAACAGCAAGTTTCATTTAAAGAATTATATATATACTTTAAATATATATATACTGAAATACTTATATATATATTTTACCCCAAAGATTTTTAACAGATGACAAGCTGTCACTGTAAATCTAAACACTGTCTTATTGTGCAAATTCTTCCATAACCCTTGACTAATTACAAGCTCGGCTTCACAGCAGATTCATTAGCAGCACTCATGCAACAGGAATATTCTATTAACATGAATAGTACATTTTTATAACATTCCAATTTCAGATGCCTTAGTTTATTAGATATGCTCCACTGAAATCATAGTGAGAAGATGTACTCCATTATACTAATGACTTAGCCTTTGATAATCAACAACAGATTAACAGCAGCAATGAAAAAAGTTTGCATCAGCTCTGTAATACAATATTATCACACATATAGAAAACTGTACTAATCCATTTTCACTGCTGTTACTGAGCAATTTTAATACATCTCAATAATGAGAAAACAGTCCAGAACTTATACTGAAAACAATACTGAAACTACAAATTCTTCCTGAAGATAAGAAGTTTTCTTATTTGCTGTTCACCATTGCACATCTTAATTCCCAAACACTACTCTAATACAGAGAACAAATAAAAGAGAAATTAATTTCTTAAAACAATATACTAACAGAATACTCCATTTTTTATTTTTTTTTTTCCCATTGCAAACTGCTGGTACAATAGTCAGAACAATGAGTAATTTCAATTAATCTAGTGGAAACAAACTTCATTTTTGATGGAAATATTCTATTTTGTCATTCTCTCTCTCTCTCTCTCTCTCTCTTTTTTTTTTTTTTTTTCTAGAACACGTGTTTTATAGAAGTTCAGATTTGAAATTTGCATTGGCATTATCTAAATGTTGTTTTTCTCAACTTTTTTTTTTTTTCTTTTTTAAATCTTGGTGCCATGTAAAATATTTTTTTATTTATTATTATTTTCTGTAGGAGAAAATGTCTTCTTATAATTCAAATTCAGATAAATGTGATGCTTTTCTCTGAAATTTCTGAACAATAGGTCTGTTTAGTCTGGTTCTGCCCAGGAAGCAAAAGGGAAGATGGTTAGCTTTCTTGGAGGACAGATTTGTGCAATGGCATGAACTGGTCAGTGCAGTCATAAGTGACCTGGAAAAGGAGGTGACTTGGGAGGCAGTAAAATATAATAATCTAAACTAAAATCATTCAGCATTGTAAAAATAAATCTGCCTGAAAAAGTTCTCATGATTTTGAATGGCTAGGTAATAAAATAGATCAAATTATCTGTAGAAAAAAATGTACAGCACTTGTGAAGAAGGCAATCCTAATTACATGAATGATAATAGATTGCGAGCCAGTTGTTAGCACTCTGGAAAGTTTTACAATAGACAATTCCATGCAAATGTCACCTCACTGTTCAGTTGTGCTGAAAGAACAAGCAAACGGGACACGTGGAATCACTTGGACAAGTCCAGAGTGAATCAGAAACATCACTGTACCATTGTCCATAGTGCACCTGAATAGTCCATAGTGCACCTGAATCTTGAACAACATACAGGTACCTTGTCAATACCTTTATGTCCCATCTGAAATCTGTAACATAGGAAAAGAAAGGCACTAACCAAGGTCATCAAATGATCATGCATGTATACCATTAGATGACTAGGGTGGAAGAGGGTAATCCAGAGAGGGCCATCCCCAAGACAAGCACCATAAGGGAAGTGGATAGGAATAATCACTGTCTCTTCTCACAATGAGAGCTCTGACACATACAATGATGCTCTCAAGATTCAAAAACAGAAATGTAAATACTGACATAGCTCAATCACAGAATTTACTGGTACAACAAGTTGTGGATGAAAAACTTTTACATGCATTCCAAAGCTGAGTGGACAATTTAATGGAAGTCTTCTATCATTGACATGTTAAACACAAAGGTCAAATTTCTCTATGCTGCAGATTGGTGGTGCTGAGGTTGAGGCTGTACATTAATAAAGGCACATGTACAATAAAGGCACAATATGCCTTTATTCTGTTATATCTCTCCCTACTTCTATGGGTTTCTGCAGAGAAAGCATACTTGGTCAAAGGAACATTTCCCCTGACATGGTAGAATCAATTTAATCTTACTGAAAGTAGTGAATGGGAGAAATTATTTTCAATTCAATAAAGGGATGCACAACATTTTAATTTTTCATACTGCATGACTTTGTAACTTTCTTGAAGAGTTTGCTGCCTTCAGAACAATTCTTACAGCACAACTAACACAAGAGTTGGCAAGGGTTTCTGCTTGCCTCTTTTCATGCCAGCTGAAATTAGAAGTTGGCAAGAAACACCAACAATCTAATCATGCTCAAAGGAACTCCGAACTGCAAGCAGGAACAAAAGGGGAAAAAAAAAAAAAAAAAGATAAGAACCAAATTAGAATATTAGAATAAAGGCAATGCTTTATTATTGTGGGAGAGAAATACAGTAGCTAATACGTAAGCAGAATGTAATTTGTGTTGTAAACCCTGAACTCTTTGCAATCTTAGTGTCTTAGTGATTCGCTGATGTAATAAGAAAGGAAAGTTCTTGCTACACACACACAAAAGCCCAAACTAACACACTTTTATTATTGCAAAACTATAATTCATTAAAAGATAGAATCCAAATGGTCATTTTTAAATCAACAGTTTTATTTTTCTTTGAGCATTACTTAAAACAGTCTCTCCATAACCGTGAGGACATGATACTTAATCCCCTCCAGGTATTCTTAAATCCATAATACTACTAAACTGTCCACCACTTTATCTAAACTTAGCTTTTAAAAAAATCATAAATATAATCAAGAACTGTTATAGTGTTTGTTTGTTTGTTTTTTTCACCCTGCTTTTTAGAGTTTAGGTTTTCAAAATATAAAGAATTATTCGATATTTTCCGATTATTTCAAGAGACACTTCATCCATATAAAAAATGTATACAAAATCTGAGTCTGGGATGATACTGTCTGGCTGAATAGCAGCAAGATAAGTATCTGAACCAAGGAGAAAGTGAAAACAAACAAAAGACAATTCAGATGCAGGCTGAGGTACAGCTACAGGCACAGTAGGATTTTCTCAATAATGTGTAATAGAATATAATACAACTTTAAGCTTTCCTATGAGTGATCATAAATTTCCAGACACGAAACAGATTTCTGCAAGTCTCTTGGCATAGTGTTATGAGAAAAACCGTCAGCCTAAACAAGATACGGATTAAGACTGAAAGTACAAAATACGTATGTACTGGATAACAGAGTGGCAACAAATAGTGTTGAAATGGGGGACTGTTAGTTTAGAGGACCTTCCTCTAAACTAACAGAACCTTCCTGGTAACTAGTGCACTGGCACAACATGTGGAGCACAGCTTATGACACAAAGGAGAAGGCATCATGATCAGACAAGAGGAAGAGATATCCAACAAGAAGAGCCAGGAAACTTGAAGCAGTAGTTTCAGAAATTCCAGCACGAAACCATACATCCATGGTTATAGGAGGTAGGTGACTAAACATATTAGGAAAGTTGACTTTTTAAACTGGAAATAACTGACAAGTAAAGAAAACGTAAATATAATAAAGAGAATGTAAATATATGTCAGCACACAAGGTGAATGGAAAATTGAACAGAGTACAAGACATCAGTGTTTCCTCCACAGAAAAGAAAAATGAGATTCTGTGTTTCATTGGTCAGTGTATTTCTGAAAGACACAGCAGACAATTACAGACAAATCTGAACCTGCATCTTTATCAGAAGTGTGGGAATAAATCAATGCCAATGAGATTTGCCAGGACTGCAAACTGTTCTATGAGAAGGAGTTAATGTTATTTGGCTTCTTTAACTTCAGAAAATGAAGGATAAGGATCACACTGTCTCTGAATACATTCAGAAAATAAGAGAGAGATTAACTAGAGCAAACTAGCCATTACCATTTCCTACCATTACCTGGGTAGGAAATTACAAAGGAATTTCTACCTGTCAGAAGAAAAAGTTTTAGATCAGATTTTCAATACTGGTAATATATATAACTTTGAGTTTTATCAGGTTATAAAAAACAGATTTCTTCTGAAAAGGGGAATCTATGACTTGACAGATCCACTCATTTTCTCCTAATGATAGAGTTTGTTTCTTAGTAAGAATTAATTACATATTAATTGGCAGCAGACAAGCTTCTTACAGATATTACACTGAAAGTACTTTACATCCTTTCTCTATTCACAGTTCTTAGCCAACAGCAGTTTCTTGTTTCTACTTAATGTAACATCTAACAGCAGCTTTAAAACTTTAAACAATAATTGTAATAGTTTTATTTTTATAACAAACCCATTTACTTGTAGTTTATAATACATCTGAGTAACAACTTTATGGAATATTTTGCCACAAAAACAGAAAAAGGACTCGTGGTTTACTATTCACATTATTGTAAGGGGTTAAATACCTTCATAATATGCACATCACTTTAATATATGATGCAGCCAGATACAACATAGGGAGAACTAGCTTATAATTATAATCTAATGATTATAAGAATGATTATAAAATGCCATATTTACAACAGTTATATCTTCCTGCATAGTGACAGGCACATCTGCTAATTCTTCCTGGAGAAAAAAAGTTTGTGCCAATAAAGCAGCAGAAGAAAGTGCTGAACACTGTTCTGTTTCATTCATCATTAACAGACACATTAAATAACTCAGACACCAGAATCAACAGTCATCCTGCTGACATTGTCCCCAGGATGAACAAAACTTGATGTATCAATTCCATCTCTGGTATGTAAGGGCTGGTGAGAAGAAAATTTGCAAGTATACACCATGAGTTCAATTAATAATGTCTTCACCATTAGGACTGCTCAGTCACTAGAATGGGGTCTAGCTTCTTATTTACAAGTAAGCTAGATATGATATGTAATGATCATAACAAAATAACAAATTTATAAGTCAAAATAACAGATTTTTTGACTCTTGTAAATGGTAGAATTGTTCATTAGTTACTTATAACTCTTCTGTTTACTCTCATCTTAGATTAATAAATAAAGCTCAACATCAAAGCTTACAGAGTTCGATGTTAACCACACCTCCTTTCTCACATGAGTCAAGCCATTAGTCTGAAATAAGCTCAGCACTCTTTAAGCCAAATAACATCAAGGAAATCTGAGATAAAACTCTCATGAAACAGTATTGCTCTATTAACAGTAGCAGATTTTTTTTTTTTTTTTTTTTGACACCTCTTTTTTGGCATAGCTTTACATTAAAACAAAACAAAATAAAACAAACAATTAAACAAACAAAACCACTCTGGATCTGAAAGCTTTCCCTCAAAGTAGGAGAGACAATACAAGGATATATGATGTCATGCTGTTCTTTTATATGATTTTACCAACTCTTCTGTTATTAGGTTAGATCATCAATCCTACAAGCATATGAAAGCCAATGAAAAAGCCTATGTTAAAAAAGAAAATTAAATACAAAAACTTCTGGATGTTAGGAAAAGATTCTTCACCGAGAGGGTGGTCGGGCACTGGGACAGGCTCCCCACAGTAGTGGTCATGGCACTGAGTCTACCAGGGTTCAAGAAGCATTTGGACAATGCTCTCAGACATATGGTCTGACTTTTGGGTTGGTCCTATGCAGAGCTAGACTTGATGATCCTTGTAGGTGCCTTTCAACTCAGGATATTTTAATATTCTATGATCAACCAACAGCACTGACATACAAGTACTGCAGCATACCTGCAAGAAAACAGCAAAATGTCTAAAATGACCCTCTGAATTACCTAAGTGAAACAGCTGTGGAAAATGTTGTATTTCAGAAGCCAACAGGTTCAAGGAAGCTATGCCTTGACCCTTTCAAAGGGTCAAAAAACTCTCTTGGGTTTGGCCTGCCTAGTGCCACTAACCCTCTCCTTAGGCCCCAGCCAGACTTCAGAGCAGGAGCAACATGGGTAACTGGGAAGGGGCAAGGAGTTAACTAATTGGTAACAGTATAACAGTGACAATGAGCAATAACCCCCACTCATGGACAATCTTTGCATTTATGTGTAAAAAGGAGAAAGCTAAAAGTGCTGATTGTGTTATGTGTGCCACCACCCTCTTTACCCTTGCAGACAAAAGCTAGCTCAGGTGTTTTTATGATGCTGAAAATGTTCCACTCCATATTCTGGAAGAAAAAGGACAAGCAAACACAGGGAAGGTATAACTGATTTTCCCTCTGTGAGCTTATAGTTAATGTAATTCAGTGATCTTCAGATTTGTGGTTGTTCTTCCCACATAAGTCATTGGGAGAGTTCTGGAGAGGACGGCATATCCATGCCTTCATGGAGTTACATAATGAGACACTGCCAACTGCACTGAGTCTGGCTATGTGGTCAGACCTGGGAGCCAAGCATGTCACTTCAGCACAGATGTTTGCAGTCCAGTAGGAAAACTCACCTGCAGTTCTGCCATCCATTTGCCTCATTATTGCCTAATTACTTACCACAGCGTCATTGCCTGCTATCCCATCTGGACAACTGCCCTAAACACACACACACTTTAAATCCTTTTGAAGATCTTAGCAGCACACATGCACTTCCTTAGGCAACACATCTGTGGTTAAGATAAATATTTCCAAATGATTTCCAAAATGTTCTTGGGTTTTCCTCCGCATAAGATGAAGTGGCAACCTGCCTTCATGCGAGAGAAACCCTCCCAAGCCCTGAGGGCCACACTGTGCAAACTGTATCTCACCCAGGTTCCTTCCATGCTGCAAAGACTCTCCCAGCTCCTGGTACAACCACCCTGCCCTGAGCTCTGCACCTCGCTGATCCCTGATGCCTCACATAGATTGTCTGGAAACCTCTTGCAGAAATAGGGATTCTGACTTTATTCCTGCAAGAAGGACAGATTTGAGACCTAGCACCCTGTGTGAAGGTTTAAGAGATTGCTGCTTTGGTTTCCAAGCAAACTTTTCCACATCTGGGAGAAAGGAGAGCTGAGAGCTGTTCTCTACTTGTCAGTGTCAATGACCTCTAAAACAATTTCAGATGTGGAAGGACTGTGTCAAAGGTGTTTTTTTTTAATTTTTATTTTTTATTTTTTTCCTTGTTGGAGCTTGCTGATAGAACAAATGCTAATATTTATTCTCAAACAATTCTTTTTGGTTGGAGTTTTCCTAAAAACAAGCAGTTCTTTTATTATCTTATAGCTCAGAGATGCTCTGTAGCATCCTACAATAATATCTATACAGATGACTTGGAAAATACAGTACTTTATATATACAAGTTATATCTTCTGACTGTAAATGCTATGATGATTGTCCTAGGATCAATAGCAGTACAGTAAAATGCTCTCATGCTAAGCCTGTAAATAATTTGCTGTCATCAAGGTAAAGAAAATTGATTTTCTTTCCAAATGCTAAGACCTAGATTTCAGTGATTTCTCTTTTAGATATAGTATGAGACAGGAACAGAGTCAATTAATAAGCAATATTTCATAATTCTTATGATTTTTAACTTTACAAAGGTTTCTATATAAAACTTAGAGCATTTAAAAATGTTTTTATCTATAAGCTATAAGCATTTCTATTATGTAATTTAAAAATAAATAAAAAAAAAAGCTTAATCCTTGACTTCAAGGAGCAAAAAAGGTAAGTTACTTTGTTAACATCTTACCCTAAAGTAGAACATTTCTGAAAGCATGTTAGAACCACATTTAACCATAAGAATGCATTCCTGTTAGCAAAAATAATGAATGTTTTATTGTGTCCATGAAGTTATTTATTAAAATAAATTTGAGTAACAATTAACTCTATTACATAATCAATGTATTTTAAAGTGTTTAAGTATTTTTCCTTCCTGATCTTAAACTGTTTGTCACTGTGTTATTAAAAGTAATAAAAATCTCTTGTGTGATACTCATTTCTTTCTAGACAAACTGGGGTGAATTGTCCTGATTGTGCCTTCTAGCACTGAGTAAGTGAGAGATTTGGCCATACACAGGCAAAAACATTAAAATATTCTAAATTGCTAGTCTCCAGGACTTTTGCATCTGAAACACACACACACACACACACACACACAAAAAAAAAAAAAAAAAAAAAAAAAAAAAAAAAAGTTTAAAGGTCACAGATTTGTTTAGAAACAACAAATTCCATCATTTGGAATACAGAAAAAAGATGAAACAGTGACTTGATGACTGATTATCTTCTCTGAATTGTTTCAATGCGTTTTGTGAAATGAGCATTTTGTTTAATGATAAACTTCATTAAATATTTGTTTAATGATAAACATCACTAGAACATGGAGTTGTGCATCTGTGGATCTGATCAGAGATCTGAACATTGTAATTATTCTTGTAAGTGCATTATTAGCACAAAAGTTGATTTCACGTCACAAATTATACCCAAACTGGAAACTTGGTATTTTTGTAATACATGGATAATATTGCATGGGACTAACAGCATATCCCATTTTTTAGGATTACCCCAGAAAGAATACTTCTTCCTGAAAATTTTCTGTTTAGTTACACAAAGTATATGAACAATTCCATTATTTTCATGACAAGTTAGATTTTTTAAGCTCTTTAATTTTTGGATTCTGTTTTATTACAGAGTATTTGGCAATATTCTGTGCCTTCTGAAACATGGTGCCCAGTGCTTATGAATTCTGAGGGAGAATAAATCTAACTGAAGAATCTTCATGTTCGTACTTTAGACTGTTGTCCACTAAAGAAACTATACATTTTAGGTTGTTCTGCAAAAATTAAAAAGTTTGTCCTTAATTGATTCAGTCCTAAGACTCATTTCTTTTGAACTAACTAATTCAGCAGTTTAAATGCTGAAGAAATTATTGAGGAAAAATCACTATCATTTCTCATTCTTTTGAAAAACCAACCAACAAACAAACAAACAAAAAACATAAAAATCAGTTTCAGGACTATAAACCCTGAGATCTAACTGCTAAGGTAAATTGTTTTATGTTAGAAATGCTTCTCTGTCTCACCAGTTAGCCAGATTTCTGGCTAAATAAAGAGTTTTAAATAAAATCAATTATTCACATTTAATATTCACAATATATTTATTATTGCATATAAAAGGGAAATGCTCTGAGGTATTATACAGCAGTGTAATCAATTGTTAAATGCTCATCTCAATTGGGTTTTAGTAGTCATTAATAAGTATTACTGTTTGAGGCTAAAATTTGAGGCTAAAAATAAAGCAAAAGCCATTTTTTTCAAGCTTTTTAGTTGCTGTTTATCTTCAGGTTTACCTGATTTATCTTGATACAAAAGACAGAGTAAAAATCATAGAATCATAGAACAGCTCAGTTTGGAAGAGACTTCAAAGATCATCTAGTTCCTCCCCCCCCACCATAGGCAGGGATGCCACCCACTAGATCATGTGGCTCAGGGCCTCATCTAACCTGGTCTTGAAAACTTCCAGGGATGAGGCATCCACATCTCTGGGCAACCTGTTCCAGTGCTTCACCAGTGCCTGGGCTCTCTTTATGCAGCCCAGGATGCAGTTGGCCGCCTGGGCTGCAAGTGCGCACGGCTGGCTCATGGCAAGCTTTTTGTCAACTAGAACCCCCAGGTCCTTCTCTGCAGGGCTGCTCTCAGTGAGTTCTTCTACCAGCCTGGGGTTGCCCTGGCCAAGGAGCAGCACCTTGCAGTTGGATTTGTTGAGCCTCGTTAGGTTCACATGGGCCCAATTCTCAAGCTTTTCCAGGTCCCTTTTGATGGCATCCCTTCCTTCTATTGTATCAACTGCACCACTTAGCTTGGTGTCATCTGTTCAAAAATGAACAGATCTATGCACCTTGAAGTCCATATTAATTTGGAAAGAGTACTTTATTTTCCATGAATGCCAACAATAATAATAATAATAATAAAAATCTGTAACTAGAAGATGTCTTTATATGTCACATACCAAAAAAAATCTCTTTTTAAGCCTGAATGACAACTATTCATTTTTATTTATTGACTGCTAATTAATATTAACTGCCTTTACATGGCTTTTTGTCCTTTTCATGGCTTTTCATGCATTCCAACACATCACACTGTCACCCTCAAGCACTAATCTTCTGCAAAGACATAAGCTTTTGGAACTTGTTTGCCAGTACTTTTAATCCAGTGCAACCTGCTGCAACTTTGATTCTCAGCCCTGAACCCTATCTTCTTTTAAGAGCAAGGGACTGGGCCAGATGATCTCCACGGTCTCATTCAACTTAAATTATTCTGTGACTCTGCAATTCTATATTAAGATGTGTTCTGATATTAAGAAACATAATCAAAACAGTAACGTGGCAGAATTTTCAGAATCGGTTTCCTGAGGTTTTCTGAAAAGCAACTGGAGGAGAGGATGGAAATTAGTAAGAAAGAGACATTTTAAAAATACAGAACATAAAGACAAAAAAAAAAAAAAAAAAAAAAAAAAAAAAAAAAAAAAGCATCTTAAAAGAAATTCTGCATAGGATAAGGATGGGCAATGTGCGCAATAGACCTGTTTTGAGGAGTAGTGAGGAAGAGTTCACTTATGGGACCAAGAAAGAATGAAAAGAATATTCAGATATGCAGGAAGGAAAGGAAGGAATTTCTCATTCAGAAAGCAGACTTTGCCCTGAATAAGGGAATGCTGTACACTATGGGACATGTTCTCTGCTACTGAAATGTTCCTGAATGGTAAAGAGAACAAAGGCAGGGAAATGCATGTAGGGCTTGCTTTGTCTG
Organism: Aythya fuligula; assembly: GCF_009819795.1. NCBI lineage: Eukaryota > Metazoa > Chordata > Aves > Anseriformes > Anatidae > Aythya > Aythya fuligula. Next base: position 50,163,247 of record NC_045593.1, read on the forward strand.
ACACTGTGCTTTCTATGTCAACAAGTAACTACTAAGGAAATGCTCCTAATACCAGTGAGGCATCATAAGGCTTGCTTACACCTACCTCCTTCCACTGGATGTTAAAACATACCAGGAACGTTTACATAGTTGAACATAGGGGATTTAGCTGTAAGGGATTGTGAGAAATAAGCGGTATGTTAATGAAAAAGCCAACATTTCCAATACTGAAGGGTTGCTAGACCAAAGATCAACTCTGAAGGGGCCTAGGATGCCCTAGCCAGAGCAATGCCAGGCCGTGTCTAAGATGCCAGGAGATGAGAATATGCAAGAGCCCATGGACTGGAGCCAGATATAAGGGTGGTTGGTGGATTTTTCAACACAGAGCTTGTTCAGATATACAAAAGAAGAAATATAACAGAATGTTTCATTTGCCTTTGCTGTTGCTTGTCTGATTAATTCTAGAGATATTTTCTCCTTAGATACAGAGAGATCTGAAAAGAATAAAGTGTTTCCATATCTGCAAATATTCATAACTCATAATAGCAAATCAGATTAGTAACAAAAAATAACTCAAGCACTGAAATGGGAAAAATTGTTTTAAAAGTCATTCAGGTTCTCAGGAAAAAAATGAGATTGGCTGGAAATTAAAATAAATAAATAAATAAATAAAAAACCCTGTATCTTTCCATATTTCAACACAATCCATAATGATGCATCTAAAATTTGATTTCTCTTGAGGTACAGGCACACAGCTTGTTTTCATCTCTACTGTTCAGCAATTACAACCTTTTTTTTTTTTTTTTTTTTTTTTTTAAAGAAACTATCACTCTACTGCAAATGCACTTCAGAAAACTGCTGTTTTTACCCCCTAAAGAATCTTTGAATTATTAAAATAAAATTCAATAAATGTTTGCATAACCAATTAAGTACAAATTTATACTTCAGCATTATCAGATAATGTTTAAATGATGTATGGAGTACAGCAACCATAACTTCTATTAAGTAACACCATGAATTTTGTGTTTAAAAACTTTGTCAACCAAATGAATCGACTGTCTGAAATTATTATCCACTTGTTTATATTAATGTCTCTGCACCTACAATAAAAATACTGCTGGAAAAACAGTTGGCCTCAAGTGTCTTTTTTATTCACAATTAGCAATATTTCACACAGAATTACTTCAAGTATTACTATTTCCAAATCCATTAGATCCATCTGGATAGATTTTTCACACAAAAAGACAGGTCAAGCATTATAAAGAGATATGCATAACTGAAAACCTTAAAAGCTTGTCATAGGAGTGACACTTGGTAATTTCTTTAAAGACAGAGTTTAAGAATTCAATCTGCAGCATCTGTGTTAAATTACATTCAGCCAGACAGCATCAGATAAAAATTCACTGCAACCTTTCGTGCACTGCAGGTTTAAGGACAAAGACAAGAATGGGCCATTGAGGTAATACATGTTTTTAAAACTAACTTGTATAAAAGCAAAATACATTTTGAGGGCAAGATAACTGGAAAGGACTTAAAAAGCTGCTTGGAAGCTTTTTGGACATCTTTGAGAGTTAATTCATTTCCTTGCTTCAAGCACAGTACATGATGTTTGCCTTTCTGTTTTGGGGTAATAAATGCAACATATTGACAAAACCTAAGGTATCGAAATGGATAAAGACCAACAGAAATTGTCAAACTGAAAATAGAAGTAAGTCAGGGCCATTATATATTCAAGATTTACAAGGAGGAAGATACTGCTAATACAAAAAAGACAATCATAAAATCAGCAACTGCAGCAGAGCACTGACTTTCTGCTTAAAACTCGAAGCATTTTACATTTATTTGATTTTATTTGAAACCTTCATGTTTATTCAAACTGCCTTTGAAATGTGGTGTCATGCAAAGGGTGTTGGGTGGAGTACATGTTCAGTTATGGATGTGTTGGAGCAGAGGAGTCCTGAAAGACAGCACCCAAACACAAAACAATCAAATAGCAACAACAAAAAGGAACCCCCCCTCTCTCCCCCCCAAAACAAAACAAAACAAAACACCACCAACATTTGTAAAGCTGGCAGAAGCTACAACTCCTTCTTCACACATTTCTCTGGATATGAGACCACAACCATCATTCCATTTCATGTGATTTCAGTGTACCTAGGCTTGACAGACAAATGACAGATGACATGAGCACTGAAGTGTGTTTAAGTACCTGTCTGTGACTTGATCTGTGTATACCCATTTATAGGGAAGTGGTCTGAATGAGAGCTATGACAAATGGCTGCCCACAGAATGAACTATTGCTAACTAGTCACCTTGACCTTTCTTGTGTGATTAAAACAGACATAAATTAGAGAATGACAGAATCACAGAATGGTAGAGCTTGGAAGAGACCTCTGGAGATCATCTAGTCCAACCCCCCTTCCAAACAGGATCACCTACATCACGTTGCACAGGAATAGTATTTCTACAGCAAGTCACTCAGCAATGCCCCACTCTGAACACCAAATCTTCCAGTCCTCTTTATGAACCTTGGCATCCCTCAGCCACCACCTGAGATGAGCTGGCCTTTGGTCACACCACAAGGCTTACCTGGTGTGTCCAGACCATTTACACTTCTAGGCTCCCCCTTGGGAATGCAGGCATGAACAGTGTTCAGAGAGCACATAAGCATGAAAAAGAAGATCAAAAGAGCACTTTTCTGGAGTCAAGGCTCCTCTCTTTGTTTCCTCAACCAGCAGTAGGGCTTTGTCTTTGCATTATGCAGAGGTCTTGCATTGCAAGTTAAGTTGAGTTTGGCACTGGGAGCTGTGCTCCAAAGGTGACTGGAATGGAAACCTGCCTCCCAGCCAGCTTTTTCTAACAATGGTAAGAATAACTTTACAGAGGGAACATGCAGTCATGCAGCTGCAATAACACAGAAATAATTTACAAGGTAAGGGAAATCAGACATGTCTCTTTTACTAGCGTGGAGAAACTGAAAATCAGCAGACATAAAACTTTGTAAAGGAAAAAGTCTGTGTGTGATCAATTACTTAAGGAAGCCAGCACATCTTAAAATCACTGAAGCACAGAACTTATCATGAAGCTAAAGGGATTAAACATACAGATAACAAGAGCATCAAAGATGCCATTATATAGGACAAGAGCAGTGAGGATCCTTGCTGTTCCAGGGCAAAAGCAATTTGGTAGCTCAACAATGGCACATTGCAAAATCTTAGCATGAGTGCACTCCAAAGATCAAGCCTACAGGATGCGATATTAATAACCCTTCTCAGAGAAATATATTTAGTAAAAAATTAGATTTTGAATTCTCTCACATATGTCAGAACACATTTTACATACTGAGAAGTTGAATTTTCAGTACCTTTGGACAACAAAATAATAAACACAGAGTAGTGAAAAAAGAGTTTTTCTTTATTTTTAACCTGATGAGTACATTCCAAAAATAATTAAATATATTTCAGAGTCCCATTCTTACCTCTCATGTTAAACAAGAAAACACAAACATCAGCAGACCTGTATCACATGGCCCAAAACTCTTCATTCCATCTCTGCTGATTAAATATTCTCTTCTTAATATTAACTTAAACATAGCATGTATAGCAGCTTCTACAAATTTTAGGAATGACTGAAACCTAATTCCACTGGCGGATCGAGTATTGAAAGTTGCTTCCTAGAAGTTTCCAATGGAGAATTAAAGACTGAGATAAAGAAATTAGAATCACCTAAATAACCAGAATTCTCCCCCCAAAACAACAGACAAAATCAAGATGGCAAGATTTTCTGTTATACTTCTCCACTCCCTTGACACAAAGGCTGTTCACCAGACTTCACACTGCTAGTCTGCACGATTGGCCAGATTTAACCTCTGATTTAATTTTGCTGCACTAGCACTGCATCAAATCATTACTCAGCTGAGGAACTGAACAGCATGCTCTCCTTGTCAACCTACTTTTTTCCTTTCTTGCTTTGTCAGTAAAAAAAATTAAATGACTTAAAAAAGGATGTTCAAATTAAGATTTTACTCCTTATGGTGTAATCAAGATTAAGCAAAGCTTCCTTCCAGCTGATTTTATTAACATTAAAGTTTATGATAAATTATGAACCACCCTTGAGCTAAACATTCAATTAAAGTAACATAAACGTGGCAGGATGTCTGTTACAATGTTTTTCTTAGAAGAAATCCTAATTATATTGCCATTATACTTTTCCACGGGCATTGCTGTGTTTTCTGACTAGATGGGATGAAAATATAGCATTAATTAACATGAATGCATTCCTACAACATTACCGAGAATTAGTTTTACACTAAAAATAAACATAATCCATGTCTACTGAGTTATGTGCTTCATGGGGACTGGAGATATTGCACTAAACAGTGACTCCCCATTCTCCTGGTATTATAAAATATTCTTAACAATACACTTTATTGTTGGGTTTCCGAATCAGGAACTGCTGCTGTTTAGTAAAAAGAAAAAAATCTTCCAGCTGCAGAGTGGTAATTTAAAACCCATTTTATACTACCTCTTATGTCTTTATGGCTGAAAATGTTACTGTTTTACACATTTGAAACAAACATTAGAAAATCTATGTTACAAAAAACAAAACAAACAAACAAACAACAGAAAAAGTCGTATTACCTTCCTAAAGGTAATTTCTAATTCAAACCATAGAATTCAGACTATTTCTTTTTTTTTAGATGGTGAAAGACACAAATATTCATTGGTTCCTCAGTAATAAACTCTACCAATTTTCCTACAAATCACAAAAGCATGTCTAACCTAGTGATTAGCTTAAGAAGGAATTCGTAATCTACATGCACTGTGTCTCTTTATGTTATACATTTCTGTACCAAATAAGTGTGACCAGTGATAAGTGATAGGACCCAAGGGAATGGTGTCAAGCTGTGATAGGGAAGGTTCAGGCTGGATATCAGGAAGAGGTTCTTCACCAAGAGGGTTGTTGTGCACTGGAATAGGTGCACATAACTCATAATGGAATGTTGTGCACCCGTGTGCTACCAGGAGTTGGACTCGATGATCCTTCCAACTCAGGATATTCTATGATTTCTGTTTTATACCAAGTCTGTCACAGCATGTATATAGTGTAGTATAGCATTTCGATAGTATAGTATATATATAATATATATTATTTACTATATTATATAAATACATATATACTATATTTATACTGTACTATTGTATATATATATACTATATATATACACACATGTATATAGTGTGTATATATAATATATAGTATATACTATATATACTATATATAGTACTATAGTATATACTATTTCATATGATGAAATATTTAGAAAACTTCTATAAGCTAACCATAAAGATTATGGAATCATACAAATGCAAAACAAGAAAATTGGCAAATGGGGAATTGCGGTGGAGTATAAGTAATGGACAGGTTTTACACATTTGGAGAAATACTCAAGAGTAGCAAATTCCCAGTGAAAACAATTCAGAAAATAAAATAAAATAAAATAAAATAAAATAAAATAAAATAAAATAAAATAAAATAAAATAAAATAAGATAAGATAAGATAAGATAAGATAAGATAAAATAAAATAAAATAAAATAAAATAAAATAAAATAAAATAAAATAAAATAAAATAAAATAAAATAAAATAAAATAAAAAAAGCACTTCATATTTTATCAGTACAATTGACCTTTTATTTTTATTTTTATTTTTTTTTAGAAATGAGTTAACCATCACTTTTATTAAGTTGTTAGTTGTTTTGTTTGTGTTTTGAGGGGAGGTTGTAGGGTAGACAAAAGAGTAAAAGGAAAGTAAAAATCCAAACAAAATACAATAATTCATTTTAATTTTCCCCCATCTCTTGCTAGAAGTGTTACAATACCTTGAAGGAATGAGACTAGAACTAGAGAAAGCTGGATCTAATTCTGTAGGATAACCTCTTCTTTATTTTTAATAGGATAAATAATAAGAAAATTACTCCTCTGTCTAGGTGGCCAGTAGTTCCATTTCTTATTGATAGCAAGATAAGTTCTTTCACACACAATTTAATTTTCTGATCATCTTGAAAAAGCATTTCAGAGCCATTTGAAACCCACCTAATAGGACTTTTACATTTGTTTTCTTGGATATATGCCTACAGGGAGCTGTTATTTCTGTTACAGGCATGCCTAACAATTCCTATAAAGGATAAAATTAAATAACATTTATTTAAAATACTGAACAAAAAGGGGAAAACAACACAGAACTTTAGAAAGATGTGATAATAGGAATAATATAATTCAAAATCACAGTAACAAAATATTTTTTCCTGCACTAGGACTGAAGACAGAATGTGGAATGTTATAAATATAAAGCAGTTAGACACAATGGGTATTTACACTCAAGTTGCACTGAGATATGAAGGCAGGTTGAAATGAAGGTGGGTTGAAATGTTACTGTATCTGGCTCAAAACAAAACTTTGCCTTCCCAGAAAAGCTACACATTACAACATGCAAATGACCTCACTCACATATGGAGTTCACAAACCTTATCAAAAAGGAAGAAGGAAATAATGTATTGGAACCTTCCTGCTTCTAAGCTGAAAAAGCAGTAAAACTAGGAATTGGAGACATAATTGGTTATTCCTACCACATTAGTGGTAGGAATGAACTGATCAATACAGCTATCATCAGTTTGGAAATGAGTTTTGGTCTTTTCTATTTACTGTCAGATAGTCGTTTGTTAGTTTGTTTTTAACACTTATCAACATATTTTCCATACAGCTATCACCAACAGATATTTCTTTCAAAGTCAGGTTTAAATATATTTAGAATAGCAATGAGTTCTTTCATCAAATAAGCATGTTGTATTTACTTGTGAAATAAAAGTAATGCTGTTAACTATGCAACAGCTACTGTACATGAACATATTTCAACCACTACCAGCTTAAATTACAGTTACACTGGTGACCTGGAATAGCTTAACATCCTAACAACAACAAAAAAGAAAGCCCACCTAGCCTAGGGTCTTTCTGCTTTTACATAAATCATGTAAAGGAAATTATTAGAAAGCATGTGTCCATTCCCAGACCGGTGTCAAACTGATAAACCTATTTCCCCACCTTACTCACCTCTCAGCTTATAGAAACTGTAAGTATGAACTCCTACTAGGTCCTCCCTTCTTCCAGTCTACAAAATAATTCCTTAGTGGCCCCTAATTTTAAAATGCTCACATTAGGAGGTTTAACTCATAATGACACATAATCTATTTTTGTATATAATAAATTCAGAATCACAATCACTGAATTTTAGTCATTTTCTTAAAATCCTTCCCATAGAACACTTGGAACAAGCAAAATTTAGATGCAGCACACTGAGCAAGGAGCATTCACAGACAATTACGCTTAATCACTGCCTTAATATGGGCAATTTCTGGTGTATAAGATTTATTTTTAATGCAGTCTGAACTATTAATTTCATACAGTTGGCTTAGAATAAAAGTGTGAGAGGGAAAAAACAGAACCACTTAAAATAGGAAATGATGCAAAAGCACTGCTTCTTATTACTGTTTCTGGTGATCCTTGAATAGTAGTTTTATAATGCCTTCAAGTGCATACAAAAGTAGGCATATAACTCTGCCTTCAAGAATTTGAAATATTTGTCTCAGAAAGCTTGCAGACAGTAGCTTTTTAAAAGTTATTTCAAGTGACTTTTGTTAAGCTAGGAGAGTTATAACCTTCTAGTTTTGTCAGCCTCAAAACTGTAAAATCAAAATCCTCTGGAAAAGGTCCTGCAGCAGCAGAAAATCTTCAATTACCATCTTCAGTTTTAGAAGGATTAAATAAAACAACTAAGCATACACACACACACACGCACACACACAAAACAGACAACTTTTACTTAATAAATTCAGAGAAACAGAGGATCAGCATTTTTCATTTGAAACAAACACTATCATTGTCTTGGACAGCAGTCACATCCACCATACTAAAAAGGCAAGATCCACAAAGGTTCCCAATTTTCTCTATACAGGCTAGAATATATGCTGAGGGAAGATTCATAATCTAAGATACAAACAGAATTGATTTTGTGATTTTATTTTATTTATTTTATTATTTTTTTTTTATCACTTTCCATAGGCTAGTCACACAACTAGTGCATCTGACACCGCATACAGGCCAGCTACCAGACAGCATTATTTGTGACTGTATAAACAAATACAGAAGAGTCAGAAGTCATAAATAGAATTGTTAATCCAATGTTTTCATTAGTCCTTGAAAACATCATCTACATACTTATTGCATAATGCACAGAGAATACATCTGCTTGCCAGATCTACTAACTAGTTATGTGCAAAATACATGCTTAATGTTTTCATTACAAATAGACACAGTATGGTTCTTTTTAGAAAGGCTATGAAATGTGTCTATGAGACGCACGAGTTACTTTCTAACTTATAATCAGTGAAAATGAATCAGGAATTATCAGTTCAGACACTACTGATTCAGACACTACTTATGTAGTGTCTGAACTGATAGGCTGCTCACCATCACCAAACAACTAGATTTTCAGTACACGAAATTTTAAATCTCATGATACCAACTGTAATTTTCTAAAGCTTACAGCCACTTGAAAACTACAGTAAGCATGTCAATACTTAAAACTGTCTCCGTTACCTATACATTTGCCTTCCAGAGACGAATTAGAAGTTCAGTAAGCTCAATATCCCCATGTGAAGTAAGCTGCAAAGAATACTAACCTTTGTAAATATAGTATTTGGCAATAAAATAGCTAAAACGTGTTTCACAGAAATGTTAAGCAAACTACAGATCACTTTTACATTAAGTATAATTTTAAGTTTGCTAACTAAGCAAGGCTCTTTAGAAAAATTTCACTATATTTTAAAAGGATTAAAACCTCCACTTCCCATATTCTGTAAGCACAAAGAAAGATCACCCATTACATAGCATTCCATTGGAATAAATTACTTCATCACCTTTCCAACTCTGTCAACACTTCCTCCCACTAGCTGCAGTTTTTCTTCATATGAACTAAAAGATTTCATACAATTAGATGCCAAATAATTGTTTTCAAGTTTTATTTCATTGGATATTGATGGAGTCTTGAAGAGAGCTTGTATGTCCAAATCCTCATTTTACTACCTCTACCGTGTAGCTCCAATAAATGCCATTGTGTCTCCCTACAGTCCTCACCTGATATAAAAGCTCATAAGCATTGGTGGAAGGGAAAAATTAAACACAACCTTCCCCAATTTCTACATGTAGGAGTTTTCAGTGCTTCTATTTTTTACTACATTCTGGATGCAATATTACTGTTCTTTAACAGAAACAAAAAATTAAAAAAAGTACTTGCTACCCATCCATATGACATAAATACATGTAATTGCTTTTCTCTAGTTTTGGACTTCACAAGAAATTTCAGGATCAAAGGTAGGGGATGTGGCAGTCTAGAGCTGCGAGTTAAGACTGTCCAAAGCACACAGCCTGGGCCAGGAATAAGCAAGTAGGGTCACATCAACTCCTGACTGCTCCTATTAAATCAGTTTGGTCTTCAAGATCCCCAGCAGAGGCTTCAGCAGAGGCTTTGAATTAATGAAGGCCGATTATAAAAAAAAATATTAATAATACAGAGAGTTTTTAGCTCCTGCTGACTGAAAAGGAGAGCAGAAAGGAGACCTGCTGCTGCCAGTTCTACAAAGCACATGCCCTAAAACTTACAGTTATCTCTCTCTGCCCGCATCCATATTTATGATCATACCTACTGTATTTTCTCCTCAAATCCTTGCTCCTGTCCAGTGGTCTTCACTGCCCTACTCTCTGCCTCTCTGCATTCCCAGGCACCCTGTCATGGACCCCATGCTCTTCTACTGTACAGAGGTGTTTCTGCTTTGCCCCTCCAGCCACCGCACTGGCTTGCTTTAGAGGGGTAATGAGTAAGCAGTCATGTTGGCAGGTAGGTGCTGTCAGATGGCAAAATATCCTTCCAGCAGATGACAGCTTTGGACAGCATAATTGTCTCTGTCTTTCCCACAAAAACAATCTGTCTGTAGGTAAATTTTCACAATGATGGTTAGTACGGATCTGCACCTCGATCATCAGTCTGCTAGCTGATGACCCAGTAGCCATCCCCAAGTATGAATGTGAACCCATTGGTCAGTAAGAATGCATTTCTGCTTTTCTTAATGCTGACCAGCAATATTATTTCCCTAATCTTGTTCTTCAAAGATGTCATTCACATCTTGCAAAATTATAAGCAAAGAAAATAAAGCCTTTTTCCAGGAAGATTTATGCAATCCATAATTAACAACAGCACTATCAGTCCAGGCTACACGAAATAACGGCATAAACTCAGTAGAAAAACAGAGCTTCTTACACAGAATTAAGTCTACCTTCTGCTCACTAAAGCAAAAGACAAATAAAAGTCTTTGATTAAAAGTCCAGACATGTTTACATGATGTGTTCTGATTTATCCAATATTTCCTATCACTGTCTGTTACTATAGTATCTCTGTTTGATAAATGACTTCAGCTCCTCAGAGTTTGTAGTTAGATTTGCAGATATTTGAGTACTGATGTCACAGTGTAAAGACTTTAAATAATCTGCTTAAGTTTTAAATATAGGATTTTTAGTCCCTTTTTCTTCATTTCCTTTATTTGCCTCTTTTTACATTGTTTCATTTCCACAGCTTCAACCACAGTCATAGCTGATTATTTTTTCCCATTCAGAAAAACAATATATCCCATCACTAACTAAAATTTAGATCAATCTGATGTTCATTTCTTATCAGAGATTTTTAAAATTTCAATAGGAAAGTACATCATTTTTTCCTTCTTAGAAAATATTTTATTTGCAACTTCTCCTGCAGATTTCCACTTGCAGAAAACATCACATATTTCCTAGGGCTCCTCATTCTGTCTAACAACCAAAAAAATGTTTTGTGTGGGCACTACATTGCCAACAGCTGACTGTAAAACTTAAATCTTCTCCGTTGAAGCCAGGCAATTTTTGATGGGAATCACTCCGGGTACTTAGCAGTCCAGCTGACCTACACACTAGCCAAAGGTGTACTGGGTACTTCAGAACTGTGAACACACGTGCATAACTGATGTTTGGGAATTTTTCCTGTAATGCATTACTGAAGATTCAAGCTATGCTGAAAATGTAAAATAAATAAATAAAATAAAAAAGGAAGAGACAGTAATAAAAAACTCATTCCCAGAATGAATTCCTACTATTTTTTTATACAATTTTATACTCACAGTATTTTTTCTCACTGATACTGCACATTTTCTTCAGAAGCCATGACCACAAAGACTCTCTATGACCGTCCTGTAGGATGCAACACAGGGACAGGAGCCTGCACTAATAAAAGTCTCAAATCAGAAGTGCAGCACCCCTGTGACAAACCTTTGATGGAAGCAGTCCAGCTTAGTTGCCTGCTCAGCGGTGTATTGTATTTATAGCCTTCTACTTGTATGAATGAAATCTTTGCTGATAAAAGCAAAAAATACCATCACTTACACTAGCAAAGTGCTTTTCACAGATGTTCAAGGGCTATGAAAAAAAATTACAAGTCAAGCTGATTTTACACTTGGTTATATTTCCTTTTAAAACAGATGGATTTCTTTTTATGGCTTGTAAAGACAATTTTTATATATATTTTAATTATCTCTATTCCATCTGTACAGTTTAATTACTGATTTATTTTGCTTTTTAGTATGACATCCATCTCCATATATTTAATTACTGTCTATATTAAGGAATGCAAATAACTTCATTTTCCTTATGAAAGTGATGATGTGTCTTTTAAAGACAGTACGACTAGGACATATCAACAACAACAAAACAGCTACAACAAAAAAACCTGCAGAGAACAAGATGTGTAAGTGTAGTTCGTTTTACTAAACTCTATATCTTATCATCTAGTTGTAAAAAATGTTTTGATGAGACAAAACAACATATATAGTGTCTCAAAGTCTGATTTCACCTGTTTTGCTTAAAGCTTGCTCAGAATTGCATTACAGTTTTCTCTGTGAATCCAGATGCACTATCTCAGGCTCTCTGAAAACTCTCTGTCGCTTTTTAATGTGAACACTAAGATACACAGTGTAATTTCCTAGTTCAAACTTGGGCAGACCCATTTTGATTTTGATGTAACTCTGAACATAAGGAGAAAATTAGCAGTACTTCCCTCTTCAGAATGTGGCTTTTTCTAAAGCAATAAAATACAATGTTGGTCCAGTTATGAACATTCTCATGATTTTGTAACAACCCTGTCCAAATGGCACAGGTGCTTAAGTAGTCATAAGGAAACATATGAATACAGTAAAGAAATAGTACAGTTGAATCTGTTCACAATTGGGAGGTTACTTATGTGAGAATATAAAATTTAGGAAAATGGTGTAGTTAAGTCCATAGAACCGATCACATGAATAAGTAAAACTAGCATAGTTTTAACAGATGCAATGCTTTTATACACTTTTAAAAATCCTGGCTTTCCTACACGTGTAAGATATTTCTGATCAAGTGGAGTGTAAATCATTGTAAGCGTTTATCACTATGCCTCATATATCATTTTCCTCTCCAAGAGCAATTGCCAAGAAATAACTGTACATTGCAATGGTGACATTATACTATAAGCAAAAACACATGCAAAGCCTACAGAAAAGCATTAATACTGCCACAGACTAATATGTTTACCAAAGCAAATTCTACATGTCTTTTATAAATACATGTAGCTTTTCAACATAATGATTAAAATGGGATCAAACTATACCCAAAACAAGTACTGTTTACATTTGACCTAGCAATAGTCAACAGTGATGGAATAATTGGGAAAACCAAAAAATATTTAGTTTATATCAGAGCTGCTGAGAAGTAATCAGAACTTTCAAACCACCTTGAGACAGCTGAAGCATTTTATTAGAAAGAGGAAAGAAAAAAAAAGATCCAGCTGATCTAGGAATTAACAGATTATATGTGTCAACATGCATCACTCTCCAAGAACACAGGGTTTATATGAACATTATTATTATTGCTATCCCTTTTGTTCTAAGTGTATCTAAGACGAACTTCAAAACTGTGGTTTTGCTCTTGCTCTGCTTGACCTTAATTTTAGATTAAGATCATGCTTTCATACCATAAAGCTTTACAAAATCTTCCCAAAATAAATAATTTATGAAGCAAACTTACCTCATTTGCAACATATTTAAAGGGTGAGGTCTTTACTTGAGCAGACAGCTACAGTCATTATACCTCAATCACTCTACTTAGTTTTTAGGCTAAATGAAAGCAGTCATCCTATGAATCAATGCAGAAACCAGGGTGATTGATTATGACCTCAAGTACTTCTGTAACTCAAGCATCCATAGCTCCCTTAAATTACAGTACAGTTGTCACTATCACACAGATTTTAGGTTCCCTTTCCACATTGTGACTTGGGCTGCTTGATGTTGCTAAAACGACCACCTGACTCACGGACTTTTGTACAGAAAATGAGAAGAAGGCAAGAACAGGTAAGTAAATCTGTGTTATCCAGAGTAGTAGAGAGACAGAAGAGACTACTGTGATGATGATGGAGAAAAAAAATAAATCATACTATACTGTATTAGGCAGCAATGGGAATGGACACAAAGCAGTGGCTTTGTGCAGAGGCAAGCTCTGGATGTGCTTCTGCAGGGGCCTGTGTGCTGCCTGCTGCAGCTTCACATGCCCCAAGCAGCTGTACCACTGCCCCACCTGGGAGTCATGCTGGAGCAAATGCATGAGCCACCTTGGCACAGGACCAGCTCTGCGCTCCTCTCCATGATGCTGTCAGTGTGTAGCTCAGATAATCCAGCCTTGATTAAGTTGAGAGAGAACATCGCAAGAGAGCTGGGGGTATTGACAAGACGACCTTTAAGCCAGCTGCATGATTTACCACATAAGACTATGAATTGCAGCAGTGGAGTCTCCAGGTGCTTGTAAAAGCACCACCTTGTGCAGTGGCCACGTTAAACATGATTTCTGAAGGACTGTATGCCTTCTGTGATTCTGTGACTCACACAAATCCAAAGGCAAGCTAGTATTTTTATTTGTGCATTAAAACTTGCAGGTGTTTTTCCTTGTTAATTGCTGCCAGAGCAATAGAAATGACAAAATCCATGAGATGCAAAGTGCAAGTGATTTCTCTGATCTTTCTGGTGTGACAATTGGAGAACTGATTACTCAAGTTCCTACAATGCAAATGTGACTACCACAGTTTCCAAAGAGATTGAAAATGTCTTAAACATTTCTTTGCTTGCAACAGACTGTACATATGAGAGCAAATATAGAAAGAAAGAATGGTAAACATGACTGTTCCACACTACCTCAAACAAGCTAACTATTCAGCTGGTTTCAGTATCACTTGTCTTTGCCAAAAGCACCATGCTATTGATATGTATGAGAAACCCATCTTCCCATGTGTAACTCAGTTGAAAAGGTCAGTGCCACATATATGATACTTTTACTCAGAAATTAGGATTCCTTTTACTCCTTAAGGAATTTCTACTTTGCTAAATGTTTATAAAACCAGATACTACTTTCAAAGAGTGCTTGATCGACAATGCCCTTGTGCCACTCCCTTCTCCAAGGAAACAGCACCCGACTCAAGCAAATTATATTTCAAAAAATATAACAGCAAAAGATGGACACCATAACATTAAATGTGCTTTTGCATCACGCATAACTTTTTTATTGACACTGCCTCACAAAACGTTCTCATTCAATTTAGTTTAGTTGTTTAAAGCTAATTGGCTTGACTTTCTGGGTTAAGTCATGTAAAATGTCACTAAAGTTCTTTGTTCCCTAGGCAAGGATATTATAGCCCTCCATGAAGGAGAATGGATTATTACAGCTAATAATACAGCTAATTATAATAATGTTCTTCTTATTAATTGTTCTTATTATTATATGTTCTGCTTATTTAAACAGAGGTAAAACATTCATCTTCAGTAACATTGTTTAGAAACCTCCAAAGAGGAGAATTTGTAATTTAAGAATTTCCTTAAGTCGCAAAACAATAAACTGAAATAAGTTAGCTGATCACCCTATTCACAGACCACAAGATCTAAGAAATATCTGGACATAAACAGTTTTTACTGATGGCCATCACTGCAGCATCCCAAAGTAAATCCTGTGTGATGATCCTAGAGCACTTTCTGAAAAACTAGGAGTCTCAGAAGGTGACTGAGCACAGCTCTTCCAGGTTTTGTTGAGGCTCTTACAATAGCTAGTGAAAAACAGAAACAAAAGAAAAACAAACAATGAAACAAACAAACAAACAAAAACACTGTAACGATATCCCAGTAAACCAAAGGTTCAATACCTTTTTTCCTCAAAAAGAGAGGAATATACACTGAATATACCCCATTAAGACTATAATCAGAGGCTTACTTGATCTTCCAATCAGCTAAACATAGGAGTAGATTTCCGAATGACATAGATGAGGTTAATATGGTATTACCAAGACATGCATTAAATTTATACTAGCAAATAATTTTTTCTGCTAATGTCCACTAGTCTGTAACTAATCTGAACACTTCACAGACTACCACACAGAACAATTAATTTTTTTCCCTGTTTTTTTCTGCATTCTTCAAGGGAGAACCTTTAATGATTTATTGAACAGTCTGCAATTACTGTAGCTTGACCAAAGGTAAAACTTTCAAAAGATAAAATTAGTAACAGTAGGAACATGCAAATATGCATAATACAATGAAATGAAACTCTAGCAAGGGGAGAGGGAATCAATTTTAACTTTTTTTTTTTTCCTCCAACATTAGTATTTTGTACCAGAAAGAGTAAAATAATTCAAAGAATCCAAAAATGTTCTAGTAAGAGTATAAGACAAATATGATGAGACCTGATTAAGACATAGCTTTAACATCACTTCTGGAAATACTAGCTAGTTATGAATTTCATCGCAGGTCATAACTTCTCCTTGACCACTTCACTTTGACTGGGGATAGCTACTGTAACTGAGCTGCCTTTTAGACGGCCTTTTTTTCTTTCATCTGTCAAAAGCTCTAAAAAGAAAATTACAATTTAAGATATCATTAAAATTGAAGAGAGGGTTTTAATGTGTGCAACAACAGAATTATTTTGGTTTATTGTGTAGACACTGGCAATAATCAAGCCATAACACCAGAGGTAGTAATCAGCTGCAGCAGTGTGTTCCACATGCAGTATAAACAACTGACAGTGTTGTAACATGTGCTTAAGCCCTAGGTCACATGCACCAATGTTTATAAATATCTTCCTCTCTCCTCCCTTGAAAACTAACTTCCTCTCAAAACTAACACTGCAGGCAGCCTAAGTTACTAATTACTTTTATTATAAAGTCAGACTTACAAACATAGAAAACTGTGCATTCTTGAACCTTAAATGGGATAGGCTTAAGACCATTTTTAGTATGAGCACAGATCATACAAATTTGCATAAAGGCTCAGTCAGACTTTGACCGACCAAACCAGCCAAATTCTAACCAAAACAAAGTCAGACCTTTGAGTCTGTTGTCTTTACATATCTTTAGGCACTATGGTAAAACACTGTTCTGTGTTTCACTTAGTTCCCTTGTTCTAAATATGACCATCCACGTGTTTGTGGCAAACATTCTGCATGCTTTTTTAAGAAACATTTTTTGCAATACTTCTGTGGGAATTGATATACAGTGGTACTTGCCAAATTTTTTCAAAACATGACTTTGTAATCATGTTTTTCCACCTGTAATGCCTTTTCCCAGCTTGCATTGTACGTTTCTCACATATAAAACATTGTAAGAAAGACACAGTTTTCTGCAAACTGAGTATTCTTCTCAGTTAAAAGCTGGTTGAGAGCAACTAACAATACTGTAACAATCCAGCAATCATTATTACTTTATTGCTATTGTTAATTGAAAAACAGCAATCTTGTAGACTGTATTCACAACACAATTGTTCATTGACACTTATCTACAAGCACAAAGTAACACAACTTATTTTGCAAGATTGTCTTCCTTGTATTCCATAGTCTTTTGCTTCATACAGACTATGCTCCACAAAAAACTCCTATTTTAATACTAAAGCTAAGCAAGAAACACGTTTGCTGTTACATTTATTTTCCAACTCTTGACAGTATTAATTAAAAAATGGTAATGGTGACAGAAGACAGGAATTAATGTGTTATATAAAAAAAAATGATGTAAAGAAAATGTCATAAATAAATAGCTGGTTTCAATATCTGCATTAGGTTTTAGAGAGTGCTGCCTTCATGACAGGATAAGGATTATTTAGGGAGAAACTGGAGTTTCTAGTTCAGAGTTTGAACTTCTTGTGTGCTCTCATATTGAATTATACAGAATAGTACCTCACCTTTGTTCCTATATTCATCTATATCTGAGTAAGTAAACAGGAAAAACAAAAACAAACAAACAAACAAAAAAACTTTAAACCTGACAAAATAACGTGGCTTACTCAACATTTGGTTTTAAATACTTAATGATACCCTCTTGGTTATGTGCATTCACAAAATCTCAAAAGGAAACATGCTGGGGCTTTTTTCTCTGCAATTATTCAAGAACCGTTAAAAAAAAAAAAATAATTGTGTTGTTCTTGTGACTTCACTGTATTTTCCTCTGGCAAACAGGTCATTCATGTCCAGCGAAAGAATCATGAATGAAATCACTGCTCTGTTGAAATACTGGGCAGCCTGGTAACTAAATGTGTCTGCAGACAGCCTGCGAGTGCTTACTCCCTTTCTCCAGGAAAGGGGTCCCAGCTACATGTGAAGATACAAGAGAACGCAGGAAACTGCCTCCCATTGCTTCCTACTTCATCATCTGCTTTCACTGTGAATCTGCAGGAGCACATTCACTGCACTTCAGTTAGGGTTCCCCCAACATATGTCGTGGAAGGGAAGAAAAGGAAAAGGAATCCTTCCTTTTGTTACTTTTTAGGTTTTCTCCAACCCTTCTTATACTGTCTAACTTAAAGAAAGGAATCAGAATATTTCTGACTTGTCTTCTGAAATTCAAATTCCAGACTAAAGGAAAAAATTACTTCTATATGAAACTTATCATTAGGTAGAAGAGAATCCAGCAAAAATACTTGAGTAGAAATCAGAAAAAACAACAACAACAACAATGAAGAGCTGTTGTTTGTTTCCACTGCCAATTCAAAGTTAAATTTCTTTTGGATAGGGAGGGTGTGTGTTCAGTCTTTTGGGTTTGTTTGCTGCAGCAACTCTGCTCTCCAACTGCATATACCATCAAGATGTAGTACTAAAGTAATGATGGGAAAATATTTTATAATTCAAAGCCTATTTGCATTGCTCAATCTGTAGAAATATGATCTAGAACACTAAGCAAATGTACAGTTCCTGCCATCACTCTTCTCTCCAAATTTGTTTAAGAGAGTTTTGTAAATATGAGCTCTCCGCACTTGCTACTATATTTTAAAGGATGTAAACGTAAGATTGCTGGACTGATGATTCTCTTTTACAACTAAAAATGCCAAAAATACAAAACCAAAGCCAGCATAAGGATATTTATATTAGCTATCATATCCGATCACAGTTCTCTAAATTCAAACACGTCATGAGTACTTTTTCTACACAGAGAAAAACTTTCTATTCCTTTAGAATTTATCCAGAAATTGTCTCCTCAAAGTGATTATAATAATCTATCTTCAACTTTTTCTACTCATAGGGCCTTAATACTGGATGTCACAAAGGAAATTTTGAAAATTAAGCGACTATATAACACTAACTTCTACTCTAACATGCCAGAAGCATATGCCTAAAAGAAGGGCCCCAATGACCCTGCAAGAGAAAAGAAAACAAAGCAGAACACCAACTTGTACAAGAATGTACACGTAATATTTTTTTCATTGGAAAGAGAACAATTCAGTTTTTCTCTAGCAGTTTTCTAAAAGAAGACTTCTATTTACAGTTATTTTTTTCAGCAGCTACTCTCCATTACATTTGATTTGCATGCCAAACTTGCTTAAGAACTACTAACCTCAAGTTTCCATTGGGGAATACCTTGCAGCTGCAGAGTGCTTGCCAAAATATGACACCTTGCTGCTATGTTAACATATTTTATTGTAGTCTCTACTACAGAAAAACTCAGTCACATCTTTCATTTGCTTAAGGAAGTAGACCTAATGGAAAAAATCTTTCTGGTTCCACAGAAATATACTAGTGCAAGATCTAGTAGTATACATTAATCTACAGGCACACAGAGTGTCATTTAAAGAAAGAAAGAAGAAAGAAGAAAGAAGAAAGAAGAAAGAAGAAAGAAGAAAGAAGAAAGAAGAAAGAAGAAAGAAGAAAGAAGAAAGAAGAAAGAAGAAAGAAGAAAGAAGAAAGAAGAAAGAAGAAAGAAGAAAGAAAAAAGTAGCATCCTTGTCACTTTGAAAACTAGATGTATTCATCCTAGCAATGGACTGACATAATGTTTGTAAAAACAGTGATCTACCTCAGATATTCATTAAGTAAAGGCAATAAGAATAGGTAAATTAAAAGGAGAGGAATGACAATTCATTGATTAAGCCATTGCAGTTTGAGGAACCCATTCTCCGTTCCTTATGCCACTACAAACCTACTAGTGACACTTCAGATGAGAAACTTTGAGTGATGATAAAAAAAAAAAAAAAAAGGAGAGAGAAGAAAAAGAAGACAGGCACTAAGAAAAGATTTGGGTCCTTGGAATCAAAAGTCTCAATGAAATTACTTTAAAGCTTCTGCTTTTACTTGCATGTATCTAAGGTAACACTTGCAGTTACTTGTTCCCGCCATGTGCTGTCATGGAGCAAGGTTGACTCCAAAAATGTATTCAAGAAATTGGCTAGATAACATCAACAACAGGCACTGGCTGCAAATATAGATTCACCTCTAGATACACCATGATACTGTCAGGTTGTCATCGGTCTGACCACCAAACATCTTAGGAGCTCAAGACCATGCAGGGTTTTTCACTAAATCCAAAGTGCAAGAATTTTACTTCTGCAGTCACTCATCCCTCTGTCTCCTTCACTCTCCCCACCATGTTTCCCCTCTCTTTCCTGACTCTCTCTTCTTTGCCTTCATTGAAAAAAGAAACAGACTTGGGCAGCCAGGACCAAGAATTCAGCTCAAAGCAGCACGCTTAAGAGGCTGAAGAAAATCTGCCAGGGTTTGGAAGGTTGTTGCATCATTTTTCTGTCTTTCTTGTTCTCTTCCCCATTGTGCACAGCTTTTTCTTTCTGGTGTCACCTTTCTCTTCTCTGGAAGTGAGAGGAAAGGAATATTCAAGGTATTAAGACCAAAACACATCTCAGTTCAATTAAATTCATGCTCTACACACTGTCCCCAAAACTTTCCAAATGAATGCAAAGAGCAGTTTTTTCAGTAAAACAAAGACAAAGAAAATAAAAGAGACTGTCAAGAATGCAAACCTTACTTAAAACTTTGAGTTACAAATGCTTTCCTGGTTTTCTTCCTTTGTGTATTTTAACAAAGTTTTTTTTAAAGATTTAAGTAGCAATTTTTCGACAGAGACAAGTCTGTGTCTGAAATCCCAAACTCTGTCTGACTGCTTAGTTTTCAGTGAGAGGATCACATTAATTCAATTGAATTTCTGGGCTCATTTAATCTAACAAAATTAACATACTTGGAGTAAATAATTAGATAGTTGCAGTGTACTAAGAAAATACTTGTTTAAAAGCACAGAAAATCTGTCAGTTATCAACAGAAATTAATGATATTTCTCTAATGTGGTAGAAAGTTCCACAAGTGAATGATTTGAAGTGTACTGAACATTTGGAGATTGTTTCGCAGTACATTTGCAGCTGTTGACATCAGCCTAACTCATACATTCTCACTGCGTCAGTTTTTATATCAGCATTTGCCGAGACGATCGGCTCCGGGGCAGACGCGTTCTGCAGCGGAGCGGGGGATCGGGCCAGGCAGGGCTAATTTTTTCCGGCATCGAGCCTACTTGAGGGAGCCGCCAGGACCCGGCAGCCCTCGTGAGGGAGGCTGACGAGGCGAAGGCGGAGCCAGCAGCGCCCCCTCCCCAGCCGTTCAAAAGCCGCCCTTAGGGAGCGCGGCGACCAGGGCGGGCAAACAGGGCGTGGCACGTCAGAAGGGAGTGGCGCGGCAGTTAGCGCGGCAGTTCGCGCAGGAAGGGCAGAGCGCTCCCCCTACACACAAACAACACCTCGTTAACAACAGCCGTAACTAGGCGATAATGGTCGCCACCAGGCACGGCGCGCTCTCCAGAAAGTCGGTACACACCCAGACCGACTACCCGTTAAAAAATGCCGCAGTTCAGGTCACCGGATGCAAGGAGTGTCTGAGCCTGTTGCTGCCATCGGCGGGAGGCAGAGAAACTGCGTGCGTGAGGTGCGAGCAGGTGGATGACCTGGTCCGCATGGTGGCGGAGCTCAAGGAGGAGGTGGAGAGGTTGAGGGCCATCAGGGAGTGTGAGCAAGAGATAGACTTCTGGAGTAACTCCCTGCAGGGCCTCAAGGGGAGGTGCCGAGGTGAGACTCCTCAAATGGGGGCGGACCCCCTGCCCTGTCCCGGTCGGGCAGAGGGAGGGGATCTGGGAGCTGAGGAGGAATGGAAACAGGTCCCTGCTCGACATCGCAGGCGATGCTCTCCCCTTCCGGCCCCACCTTCCCAGGTGCCCTTACACAACAGGTTTGAGGCCCTAGAGATTGAGAGGCCGGTGTGTGAGGAAGAGGTAGCAAATGTTCCCAGGAGGATGCCTGGGACGAGGAGGTCGACTCCGCGCCTCAGGACTGCCTCCACCAAGAAAGACAGGAGGGTTATTGTTGTTGGAGACTCGATTCTTAGGGGAACAGAGGGCCCTATTTGTCGGCCTGACCCTACCCGTAGGGAAGTCTGCTGTCTCCCTGGGGCCAGGGTCAGGGACGTTGCCAGGAAGCTTCCTAACCTGGTACGCCCCTCTGACTATTACCCCCTTTTGATAGTCCAGGCGGGCAGTGATAACATCAAAGAGAGAAACCTCAAGGCTATCAAAAGGGACTTTAGGGGACTGGGTCGGTTAGTGGATGGAGCGGGAGTGCAGGTGGTGTTTTCGTCCATCCCTACGGTGGCAGGGAGGGGTTCAGAGAGGACACGGAAAGCCCACCTGTTAAACACGTGGCTCCGGGACTGGTGCCAACGCAGAAATCTTGTTTTTTTTGATCATGGGGCACTTTACTCAGCAGCTGGCCTGATGGCCGCAGACGGGTCCCTATCTTTTAGGGGAAAAAGGATCCTGGGCCAGGAGCTGGCAGGGCTCATTGAGAGGGCTTTAAACTAGGTAGGAAGGGGGATGGGGCTGAGGCTAGCATTGTTGGGGCTGTGCCAGGGGGAACAATGGCAAGGCCGGAGGATAAGGCAATGGCCCAGCTGAAGTGCATCTACACCAATGCACGCAGCATGGGTAACAAACAGGAGGAGCTGGAAGCCATCGTGCGGCAGGCAGGCTACGACTTGGTTGCCATCACGGAGACGTGGTGGGACCAGTCTCATGACTGGAGTGCTGCAATGCCTGGCTATAAGCTCTGTAGAAGGGACAGGCAGCATAGAAGGGGTGGTGGTGTGGCTCTCTATATTAGAGAGTCTTTCGAGGTTGTAGAACTTGAGGTTGGGAATGACAAGGTCGAGTCCCTTTGGGTTAGGATCAGCAGGGACAACAAGGCTAGTGTCCTGGTCGGGGTCTGCTATAGACCGCCGAACCAGGATGAGGAGACGGATGAGGAATTCTACAGGCAGCTGACAGAGGTTGCAAAATCATCAGCTCTTGTACTCGTGGGGCACTTCAACTTCCCTGACATATCCTGGACGCACAACACAGCCCAGAGAAAGCAGTCTAGGAGGCTTCTGGAGAGCCTGGAAGATAGCTTCCTGACGCAGCTGGTTAGTGAGCCTAGCAGGGGTGGTGCCCCGCTAGACCTTCTCTTCACAAACAGAGAAGGACTGGTGGAGGACGTGATCGTCGGGAGCTGTCTCGGGCAGAGTGACCACGCAATGGTGGAGTTCACTATTCTTGGCGAGGCCAGGAAGGGGACCAGTAAAACCGCTGTATTGGACTTTTGGAGGGCTGACTTTGAGCTGCTCAGGACACTGGTTGGTGGAGTCCCTTGGGAGGTGGTTCTGAAGGGCAGAGGGGTCCAGGAAGGCTGGGCGCTCTTCAAGAGGGAAGTCTTAATGGCGCAGGAACGGTCTGTCCCCACGTGCCCAAAGACGAGCTGGCGGGGAAGAAGACCAGCCTGGCTCAACAGAGAATTGTGGCTTGATCTTAGGAGGAAAAAGAGGGTTTATAAGCTTTGGAAAAGTGGGCAGGCCACTAAGGAGGACTTTAAAGAAGTAGCGAGGCTGTGCAGGGACAAAATTAGAAAGGCCAAAGCTCATCTGGAGCTCAATCTGGCTACTACCGTTAAAGATAACAAAAAACGTTTCTATAAATACATCAACACAAAAAGGAGGACTAAGGAGAATCTCCATCCTTTACTGGATGCGGGGGGAAACTTAGTTACAAGAGATGAGGAAAAGGTGGAGGTGCTCAATGCCTTCTTTGCCTCAGTCTTTAGCGGCAATACCGGATGTTCTCTGGATACCCAGTACCCTGAGCTGGTGGAAGGGGATGGGGAGCAGGATGTGGCCCTCATTATCCATGAAGAACTGTTTGGTGACCTGCTACGGCATTTAGATGTGCACAAGTCGATGGGGCCGGATGGGATCCACCCAAGGGTACTGAGGGAACTGGCAGAGGAGCTGGCCAAGCCACTATCCATCATTTATCAACAGTCCTGGCTATCGGGGGAGGTCCCAATCGACTGGCGGCTAGCAAACGTGACACCCATCTACAAGAAGGGCCGGAGGGCAGACCCAGGAAACTACAGGCCTGTCAGTTTGACCTCAGTGCCAGGAAAGCTCATGGAGCAGATCCTCCTGAGAGTCATCATGCAGCACTTGCAGGGGAAGCAGGCGATCAGGCCCAGTCAGCATGGCTTTATGAAAGGCAGGTCATGCCTGACGAACCTGATCTCCTTCTATGACAGAGTGACGCGCTGGGTGGATGAGGGAAAGGCTGTGGATGTGGTCTACTTTGACTTCAGCAAGGCTTTTGACACCGTCTCCCACAGCATTCTCCTCAAGAAACTGGCTGCCCTAGGCTTGGACTGGCGCACGCTTCGTTGGGTTAGAAACTGGCTGGATAGCCGGGCCCAAAGAGTCGTGGTGAATGGAGCCAAGTCCAGTTGGAGGCCAGTCACTAGTGGCGTCCCCCAGGGCTCGGTGCTGGGGCTGGTCCTCTTTAATATCTTCATCGATGATCTGGACGAGGGCATCGAGTGCACCCTCAGTAAGTTTGCAGATGACACCAAGTTAGGTGCGTGTGTCGATCTGCTTGAGGGTAGGAAAGCTCTGCAGGAGGATCTGGATAGGCTGCACCGATGGGCTGAGGTCAACTGCATGAAGTTCAACAAGGCCAAGTGCCGGGTCCTGCACCTGGGGCGCAATAACCCCAAGCAGAGCTACAGGCTGGGAGAGGAATGGTTGGAGAGCTGCCAGGCAGAGAAGGACCTGGGAGTGATGGTTGATAGTCGGCTGAATATGAGCCAGCAGTGTGCTCAGGTGGCCAAGAAGGCCAACGGCATCCTGGCTTGCATAAGAAACAGTGTGACCAGCAGGGCTAGGGAGGTGATCGTCCCCCTGTACTCAGCTCTGGTGAGGCCGCACCTCGAGTACTGTGTTCAGTTTTGGGCCCCTCGCTACAAGAAGGACATGGAGGTGCTTGAGCGGGTGCAGAGAAGGGCGACGAAGCTGGTGAGGGGCCTGGAGAACAAGTCCTACGAGGAGCGGCTGAGGGAGCTGGGCTTGTTCAGCCTGGAGAAGAGGAGGCTCAGGGGCGACCTTATCGCTCTCTATAGGTACCTCATGGGAGGCTGTAGCGAGGTGGGGGTTGGCCTGTTCTCCCACGTGCCTGGTGACAGGACGAGGGGGAATGGGCTTAAGTTGAGCCAGGGGAGTTTTAGGTTAGATGTTAGGAAGAACTTCTTTACCGAAAGGGTTGTTAGACATTGGAACAGGTTGCCCAAGGAAGTGGTGGAGTCACCATCCCTGGAGGTCTTTAAAAGACGTTTAGATGTAGAGCTTAGGGAAATGGTTTAGTGGGGACTGTTAGCGTTAGGTCAGAGGTTGGACTCGATGACCTTGAGGTCTCTTCCAACCTAGAAAATTCTGTGATTCTGTGATTTAACAAAACAAGCTTTTTTTGGAAGAGCTGATTGATGTTTCCTAATGCACCCTCCCAGGTAATTTTCCCTTTGCTGTAATATGTAGTTTAGAGGCGAGTGCTAGCAATGTCCCTGACTATCATGCAACCATGATCACTTGGCAGTCATGCACCCTTGGAAGTGGCATGAACAAGGAAAAAAACACAGGTTTTCAAACCGGACAATGAAGAATTTTGAGACGCAGCCATGGGACACCTCAAACAATATGTGAATATATACCATGTTGAACTGTGGAAGCCCTACTTGCTCATTTTAAACTGAAAGTCAAAACCAGGAACCACTTTTCTGAAACTTGTTAAAAGCCATATTGTACAATGTTTTAATGGTGAAATCCCTGAAACAACCCTGTAACTTCTGTTTGTCAAATGTTTTGAAAAGACTGTCATTCTTTTCCTTTTTTGGCAAGATGTGGCGGGAAGGCAGCATACACATCTCCTGTTAAATTGGTAAAGAGTTGCCTTAATTACTATGAATTGTGCCTTCTATTTGCTTTTGTATCTAGCCAAGCCTTTGGGATAGAAAAGTATTCACCAAACCAAAACATCTTACCCGTGCAAAATTTGCAGTATGAAGCGGGATTAGGAAGGACATATGTATCATGGAAGTAGTTTCAAGGAATTCTAGTGCTTCCATCCAGAGTAACTTAAACAGTAATGTCTCCTACCAAATTATTTTTATGTACTTAAAACAACCAAATATTACTGAGCATTCTAAGAGTAGGAAGAAGTATAAGCACGTAAGTAGAGGAATGGTAAAGAAAGAATTCCTTCTGTATAACAGAAGTGTTTAACTTTCAGTTTCATTGTTCATGTTTGTGGCTTATTTATTTCTCATTCTCCCTTATGAGTATACAATTCATAGTGTTTACAGGTATACATTACTTTATCATCTATTTGCACCTTCTGCCTTTTTTTTTTTTTTCTACATAATTTGGAAGTAAGAAAGTCAGTCTGTGTTTAATGGCCAGGAACTTTCTAATATAGTTTCAAAGATAGGTCAGAACCAATCCAACCTGTAGAGGGATAGCATGGAAGCAGCACAATGGATTTTTAATTTTATCAAAAAACTCCAACTCTTTATTCAATCAACCTTTTGGTCTTCAATGTTTGACCATTTTTTTGAAGTAATGTCAGATTGTAAGTAAATAGAACTCACTCAATGCTTCTCAAACTAGAAAATATGTTAAATTTTAATGAGAGGGGAGGGGAGGGGAGGGGAGGGGAGTACCAAATTCTACCACTGGCTCCTCTTTATTTGCCCAAGTTTCTATAAGTAACTCACAAGACGGGGTGCATTGTTGAAATGGAGATAAGAAGGGTACAGGCTGCATAAAGGAAAGGAAGGGAAAGGAAGTGAAAGGAGAATGAAAAAGAAAAACAAAAATAAGAAAGAAAAAAAAAAGAAAAAGGAAAAAAGGGAAAGGAAAATAAAAAGGAAAAAGGGACTTGGAATGATGGAAAGGAGAAAAAAAAAGAAGGGGAAACAAATGGAAAGGGGAAAAAAGGAAAAAAGAAAGAAGAAAAAAACGGACATCTCAAAAAGAAAATGAAGAAAATGAAGAATGTTTGTTATTGTCAGCTAAGCAGCGGAATCAGGCTCAAGAACAAATCCAAGAGGAAAAGAGGAAAACAATAATAGGTGAAGCTGGAAATACGCTTCAATGCATTCAGACGAACTCATAAAACCACTCCCCAAAAATGGACTAAGCTATAAAGAAACTCAAAGTCTCATGGGTTTTGCTAGTTAAAATGGCAGATGTTTTGCTTTTAAACTACTGCTGGGCACTTCATATATATATATGTATACATATATATGTACATAATATGTATACGTATTTAATTTCAGATTGGTATTTCAAATATGATAAAAAATATTTTTTTTAATATGCCTTATTTTCAGGTTTTCTTAATGTATAAATAGTATAGGAAGTCTAAACGTAACAGCCATATAATCTCGATATATAAAATAATAATAATAATTTTCAGCTGTTAGAATAACTTAATTTCAGAGTTTCTATATATATTACTCTAAGATGATGGTGCAATAAACATGATTTGACTAATGATCTTTTCCTCCACAGAAAACAATTCATTTTCCTTCTACATTTTTAGGAACTTAAGATTCATAGAGCAAAACATGCTTTGAAAATTACCACAATGTAGTACAGAACAGAAATATACAAAATTAAAAAAAAATAAAATAAAATATAGAGAAATGACTATATAACTAGCTAGTAACTGGAAAATATTAGGATGCTTACACTTTCGGTTATTTTTACACCACTAACACAAGGCGTTGCCATGCCAACATTGGAAGAATAACTAACGAGTGTATATATACATACAGATATATATATTTTAGGTATCAATCTTAGGGAAATTTCTGGTTTCTAAAAGCAAAAGAAACTCTAGATAACCAAATTCAGAAATCATTCTAATAAAATGTAATATGGTTCAATACTGTACCTAAAATGTACTGTACCTAAAAATACCTTTTGTTTCTAAGCATGGACTTATAATTAATATTTAATTTCAACCATCCATACAGTTTAGTCTCTTTCTACATATGGTACTTTCAGCACTGAGTTATGATATATACCCAACAGAGAAATGCCAAAAAATTTGAATTGCCACCATCCGTAAAAATGACTATACATAGGTATATCATAACAGAAATGAAACAGTAGTTTTACTCATTATTGCCTCAATCCCGGCAATTATTGGGGGGGGGGGGGGGGGGGGGGGGGGGGGGGGGGGGGAGTTAGAAAGATTTGCATTATTGTTCTTGAAATATTTTTTCTGGATTTATTCTCAGTCGTAGAAATATCAGAAAATCTAAACTGTCTCTTTTTGGAATTTTGTTTTTAGAAATTTTCAATTGATACAGCAAGACATTCTGTGTTTTCTGCCTTTAGTTGGAGATACTTGGATACACTGAATCTTTAGCAAACACATAATTTATTTAATCTTTCTTGAATTGTAATTGAGCTCAGCAGGTGTTAAAATACAGCTTTAGACACTATGAACAAAACCGTTTCCTTTCCTCCATCACATATTTGTTCCTTAATTTGAAAAGTAACAAATTACATGGCCATACTATGAAAAAGACATTCATTTTAATGCATGGAATGGGAAATTTTTGTATACTGCATGGTGTTAAAGGAAGCAAATGACTGAATTAATAAATATAAAGTATTCTGTATATTTTATAAAAATGCCTAACTTTACTATATGAAGTTGTATATATATGTTTAGTATATTTCATATGCAACATGTAATACATTAAAGATTTTACCATGGTTAATTAGAGAATACCTACATAAATTTGATTTACTCTACAAATCCAACCCCCAGTGTCTTAATGCTTAAAGTCATGATTTAAGATAGGCACAAATGTAAGACTGCTCAAGTAAAATGTACACACAAAGATGACAACCAATAATATCCTTACATAGTCACTACCTGGCACAGACAAGAAAAACCCAGAGATTCTCACTTTCGGATATGTTCAAACAGACGTTTCCCTCTTCACATGGTGTGGAAACCACCGAGGAGCTCCTCACATGAAAGGCACTATGAAAATCCTGCAGTTAGGGAGGGATGACTCATTTATTTTCTGCACTGCCTTTGTGAAAAGTCTTTATGTGGCTTGATGAATTTACTAACTTCTTAGGCTGGAACCATTCACTGTGAATTTTTTGACCTGTCCATCATTTGGTCCTCAGTTTCAATCTGAATAGATGCTGCAATAAATGAAGCTACCTCATGATTTCTTGTAATCATCTCACTTAGAAATGCCCTTTTTCTGATTTGGAACAATACACTCTTAAAAAGCTAAAGGTTATATTTTCATTTTGTTTTAATGGAATATATTATTGCTGCTCAGGGCCTATTTTTATCATCTGTTAGCTGCCTCACAGATTCTTATGAGTGCAGTAGATTTGAACTGTTCCTGACTGCATCTAGAACAGAAAAGCTGAACTCCACTGCATCTATTCATTATTTATTTATTTATTTATTCAGCCATTTCACCTTGACATTTATACAGCCACTTCACCTTGACATTCCTTCTTCCAAGCTCAGAGTGGCAACAATGAACAGCATAGCACAGATGTCAGCTGCTGTCCAGACTCACAGAGTAAGGCATTGAAAGGAGGAACTAATATAAAACCAGGTTCACTATTGCAAATGAAGAACTCTCCACCATGCCACAGCTGCCTGTTTGGGTAATCACAGCAGCAGCACACAGAGTCCAAATGAACAATCTTCATCACCTTGTGTTATTATTTTAGCCCACCAGGAATTGTAAACCCACAGTTGAGTTGATCAGTATGCTCCTTCAGATACTGTTAAAATCATTGCCCTGCTTATATCCATTAGCAACAATATTTGTTGCTGTTAGAATTGTTTTAAACACCGCTCCTGAGAACTCAGCGTTATTCTTGAAGTTCCTCTCTTTATGAAGTGACCAACCTCTCCCACACCGCACCTCAGTGCACGTCAGTTTCCACTAGCTTCCTAAGTGCCCCTCTCTCTTCTAATTTCTCCACTTTCAAGTCAGCAATGTATTCTCATTTTCTGCAGTATCATGCATGCTTCCATTCTCTCTCCTCTGCCACAGCTCCTGGAAGCATTGTGCACTTTATTTCACTGCAGAAAGACATCAGAAATTCAATTTAACTAAGTAACACACCGAAGAGCAGCCTGGCAGCAACTATGCCAGAAAGGGTCATCTCTTTTCATGGACTAATAGACAGGCTAATAGACTAGAAAATCTTTCATAGTCAAACTTACATACCATAGACCCCTTCATACCTTGTATTTGAGCTTCACATTAAAGTCTATACATTATTCTTGGCAAAGAAGCAGCTTTTCAAAAGCTGATGTGAAGGAATCAGAAGGAAGATAATCTGCCATTTGCCTCAACAGTTGTTTCAGAATTTACACATACTCCCTTTAAAAAATCTGTTAATTTTTCAGTTTGACTTTCTCTGCTTGTACCTTTCAGCCCTTTTTGTTCTGTCTGACTTTGATAAGAAAAGGAACCACCTAGTAACAATCTTTTCACTTACATGTTCAAATAATCTAGTCATACCTCCATCTCTTTCATATAAAATATACCACCAAAGTCTTGCGTTTAACAATGACATTTTCTCTAACTCTAAAACAATTCAAAATGCATATGCTAGACACACCTCCAGGTAACAATCACAGGTTTTACTGGTGGAAGTAAAAATTCCTCCTTTCTACTCTACTATTCCACGTTTTCAAGGATTTTGCTAACTCCAGTGGCCATACTGTAGGGTCAGGCTCAACTGTCTGCCTGCTCTGCTGGCTGAACCTTGTATGCAGTTCTTGTTTTCAGGAACACAAAGCCTTCCACCACATTTTATAGGAACAGCTTCCTTTCCACGTTCCCAAGCCACTAACTCTTGCCTTGGTTAAAGGCATACAGTGTTCAAATTAACCATGTAACAGAGATTACCCTGCTCCCTTTTAACCTATCTCTCCATTGTGCCTTTCATGACAGTTGTCAGGTCTAGCAGGGGATGTTATTCTTAGGAAAAACTTATGATGACTTCTCCCAGTTGATAAATATGTGTAGAGACCTCACATATTGTTAGCTGTATCTTAATAACTTTAGCTTGTACTCTCTTCATAGCATATAATGCTGTTAAGAAAAATGATGCCAAGCAGTATTAAACAGTTAACAAAACCCATTAGTTCTACACAATTTACCTTTATTAAGCAAACCTGAATCTCATCAGGGGACACCAATGAATCAGGCAGAGAGTTTTTATTTTCCATGTAACAATTGTGATGAACATTAACTACATTCTTCAGTTTTAACTCTAATTCATTTTTCTTCTAATTGTAACAAATAGTGGAAAGTTGCCACTTTCCACTTGCCACTGGAAAGTTGACCTAAAGATATTGATCTAGTTCCAGAACCAGTCTACAGAAGTCAGTTATGAAAGAATTACAAACTGGGACAGCAAACTGGGACACACAGCCATCAATGTATGGGCTTGCAAAATACCTCTGAAGTGAAGCTCAAAAAAAAAAAAAAAAAAAAAAAAAAATCAAAGCAAGCAATCCTTCTATGGAGATGCAGGCAGAGAGGAAGTCACCAGTAACACATGATGAAAGTATCTGGCAACTGCAAAACTGTCCCATTCTATGATAGACTTGGTGTGATCTACTACATTAAAATAGTTTACTACATCAAAATAGTTCAAAAATTAATCATTTATAAAATTCTAAGGCACACACACCACTATTCCAATGGCATGCCTAACAGCATCCAGACAGGCAGGCAGGCAGAGATGGAAGTCTTGATAAAAATTTAGATGAAAATTACTCTTTTCTGCTTTGGTCAAAGTTTTTCCCTGCTCCTTCTCCCCATTAAGCATTGAATCTGCTTAGATTACAGGGAATGCTGAAAACATCAATTGGGTTTCAAGCATAGTAATCTCTCTCTTTTTTTTTTTTTTTTTTTCTCAGAAAAACTATCATAAAATATCCATGTCAGGGAATTCTAAAGACCAGCGCAAACAGAACGTCCACACCAGAGAGGAGGTAGTAGGCATTTTGTGGACTGCAATGGTTCAGTGAACAAAGTTCCTTCTGTTTGCTAGCTCAGGCCACCAGCCAAAATAACCAAATGGTCTAGTAACTTTTACAGTAAGTTAGGTAATTCCACAGTTGTGGATCCTATTACTAGATGACATCATATTTTTGAGCTAATGGTTAAAACTCCTGGCTTAAATCTATGATTGTGGATGTTTTGTCAAAGAGTAGGTAAGGTATGTCCTGAAATCTTATACTGCATTTTATAGTTCACCATTTAATGTACAGATTATTATAAAATAGGAAAATGCAGTAATATAAAAGCTCCATCTTATGCATAAAATGAAGTATTAGAATCAGATATAAGCTACTGAGAAAGTAATAGGAAAAACATTTAAACCACCAAAAATGGTTTAAATTCAGCTAGTGCTAGCTCCATATGTTAGTTGGGAGAAAACAGAAAAGACAATCTTTTTTTTTTTTTTTTTTTTTTTTTTTTTAAATAAACTGCACTCTAATTGAAAGGGAACAGGAAAACATTCATCAAATGCATGGAATATTTTCATCAGGTAACATCTTATCAGGAAAGGCTGACTCAGATGATAAGCTTTAGTCATAGTACAAGCAGTTTGCCAGTGATCACGCAAAATAATTGTAAGAACAAATTTTAGCATACTAGCCAATCCTTCTACAAACCTGTTTTTAATAGCTGTACAAGTCATGCTATAACTGAGGATTATTTCTGTGAATAAGTACGTTACATACAGTATCCACTGGAAATCACAACACTTGAACATAGGCTGCCACTAGTGCCTCTAAATATAGTGATCAAAACTCAATTCAGGAAAGAGCCTAGTATGGGAATATCTGAGTCTGTATTTTTAAGAGACATATCAGACTAATCTAAAAAGTGTAACTTACAGATTTTAACATGGCTCTTACAGTGAAGAATAGTTAAAATTGGGAGATTTTACCAGAAATGAGAAAAGACTGGAGGAACTGAACAAGCATGGATACTTAAGAAAAAGAATCAAGGAAAAAAAGAATACAGCATTAGGAAAAAGGCAAGAAGATACAGTACTGCTTAGCCAGATTAACCTTTACGGCACATTATGTAAACAATTCTGAATAATATAAATGCATGTTATAGTAAAGAAGATATTAAGGTTCTTAAGCTTGTATACACCAGTTGTCACAAAAACAAGAACGACAACAACAACAACAACAAAAAAACAGCAAAATAAACAGGCTTACTAAAAACATATTTCAGAAAGTGGTGAAACATAGACATATTGTTCATCTTATTTCCATTTCTAAGAGAGTTTTCAAGATTGAATGCAAATCTATCATGTTGGTTTACCATATTTGTAAACATAGAGCAGGAGTAAGTAGGGCAACATCTGCCAGAATTTACCACCAAATGTTCTTCCCAGCCATAATTTGTAAATAAATCTCCTTGGGTTTAAAAATTTAGATAACTGATCTCTTCTGGATGTAACATCCAGTGGTGTCAGTATCCAACAAGGACAAAAGCATGTTTTATTTCTTTTCCAAGACTGTGGCAACAAATAAATAAATGCTGGGTGCTGGATTTTGTTGTTGTTGTTGTCTCTCCTCTTTTCCCCTCCCCTCAGCATATTTTAGTTTTCTGCACTGG
This sequence comes from Aythya fuligula, assembly GCF_009819795.1. Taxonomy (NCBI): domain Eukaryota; kingdom Metazoa; phylum Chordata; class Aves; order Anseriformes; family Anatidae; genus Aythya; species Aythya fuligula. The sequence continues at coordinate 50,196,739 of NC_045593.1, forward strand.
TTACTTTGCAGTCCCATTAAAGCGGTCATTAGTTTGACTGTTTCACCCAGATTTCTTTCAAAGGAATCTAATCTTCACATAATTGGAAGTTTTTCTGAATTGGTTATATTTCAGGCTCTAAAAGACTAGGTTATACCTTAAACTTGTCACCTTACCAAGAAATCCAAGTATGCTTAAAGATAAGCATAAAATAAATTATTAAAAATAATAATATAGCTAATGTTGTAAGGAAACACAGATAAAGAACTGCTGATTTTATGATAGTATCACTAGGGACAGAGAGATTCAGCTCTCAAAAAAAAATAATAATGTGTATATATATATATATATATATATACACCTATATATATATGAACATATGAACATCTTTTATGTTGTTCTCTTTCTAGAAAATGAGCTCCTGAAAAATTTTAGCCATAAAATTACATTATATATATAAAGCTTCATTGTAAGAAGCACAATATTGATTCTGTGTTTCTCTTTTTTTTTTTTTTTTTTTATTCAATTTCAAATCCATGGATAATCACATCTGCTTTGCTGTCAAATACATGATGCACAGAATACCTATCACTTAAACACACAAAACAAAACAAAACAAAGCACTATTATTTACAAGCAGATGATCTAAGCAAGCAGAAACTTCCTAAACATTGAAGCCACACAATATTTGTGGCATATACATTTCCCCTAGATCATTCCTTATTCAACGGGTAAGTAGCAGTTTATCCCAGATGTTTTTCATTTCTTCACTCTCAGGTACCAAGTAGTCGTTTTCAGTGCAGGGAGTGAAAATTCTCATGGATCACCCAAATGGCTTAAATAGCATGTAACATCCTCGCATCCTACACATCATGCCTCCATGACTAAATACATCTGCCAAGTATATGTCACAGGATAGGACCTGCTCAGTTATGCTCCTGTAATCCCACTGTTATGCTGCTTTTTCTAGCATCTGCCACTCACAGTTCTCCTCCCTCACAATTTCATTCATCTTGGCAGGCAAGCTCCCCAGGAATGACCAGCAGCTGCTATGTCTGCAGATCCCAGCAACAGATGACAACAAGCAGTAACAATACATGCCAGAGATGCAAATACTGCTGATTTCTGCATCCTCTCAACAGGCTCTTCAGCCAAGAAACAGTCAGGATATGGAAGTTTCAATTATTTAAATGAGCTAAAATAACAAACAAGAGATAAAATGAAGTCTTGCTCTGCCTTCCAGCAGAGACAAGGGCATTCCAGCACAGAACAGAGGTCCAGCTCATTGAGAACAGAGAGCTTGATAAACCAGTTAATACCTATTAAAAACCATCATTTTAAGTCATTAACAACACTTAAGAGTAATCTTAAAAAACAGGTTTACAGATTGTCTTATAAACAGTAACAAGCCCTAACAGAATTATTAGCTATGATATTGGTGGAGAGCATCCTGACAATACTCACCCCACTGCTAGTAGTATGCCCACAACTACAAATAGATTTATGTGAAGAAAGTGTGAAATACTCTAAATCAATGTGTAACAATGTCTTCACACCACACATCATGGTCCAGGTGCTGTGTGTATCAGGTTCTCCTGTCACAGTGTTTGTGGAGGAGGCTGACCCTGTGCTGGTCACCTCAGAGCCGCCTGGCCATGGTGATAGCACCTCAATGAAAACTTATTTAAGAAAGGGCAAAATACACTGAACAGAGGGAAGATGAAGGAACAGAGTCGGAAACAGCACAGAAAGCACCAAGACCAGAGAAGGAGGATGAAGAGGTGCCATTTGAATTGGCAATGAACTATATTACTTTTCTCCCATCCAAGTCTGTTTGCCTCGATGGGTAATTGTGAAGTGATCTCCTTCTCTCAATCTTGACTGGTGATCAGCTTTCCTGCTTCCGATTTCCCTGTTTTCTCTCCACTTCTCACTAATGCAGGGGAGTGGCTGAGTGGGACTTTGGTCTTTAGCCAGGGCTAACCCACATTGCTTAACTAGCAGCTTCTAGCTTACAATGGCAAGTACCAGAGCAATAGTGTCCAAGCCCCTTTTCAGTATGAGCAGCTTGCACACTGCAGACACAACAGAATATTTCATTACAAGGCCTGTTCTGTGGCCTAATTTTCTAATTTTGTCTGGACAGAGCTGCCAGGATACATATGGCCAAGGACACTGAGCCAGTAAGCTGCAAACAAGCTTGAATGCAGAATTCCAGACTACACTATCACAGCACCACTTGTGAATAGATCCTTAGGCTTACTAAGCTCCATGAGAATGCAACCAATAGCTAAATCAGTATCTGAGCAAGGATGTAATTTTCTCCCAGTGCAACTAAAACAAAGTACAACTCACTGAGTACCTGACTGATACAATATACTTCAGGGAGAAATGATAACACAACACTGATTTTAGGCTGAAAGCATAAACCGAATCTCAATTAGTCAAAGATGTAACTTGTATTCAGTCTGCATCTTCTCAATATGCCTTCTGAGCAATAGGCTGACCTTCTCATATCAAAAATATGCAAACCAGCAGAGCATTCTTCAGAGACAGAATTCAATGACACAAAATGATAGGTAAAAACTAACAGTACTTCCTTAACTCTTCTTGGAAAACAACTTTTTACTCAAAATCCTCTAATGGAAGATTCCATGCATTCAGTGCTCTAGACCTAATAAAACAACTGTTTCCTAATGGCAATCACAAGACATAAAAGCACCAAGCCACTCTGAAATCATGCCCTACTCTTTCCTTTCTAATGTAGGACAGCTGTATGTCATCTGGAGCTAATCTGATTACAGTATGCAAAAGTAATCAAGAAGAAATTAATAGTCTAGGAGCAGTGAAGAGTACATGACTTCTTAGATTTTAGTAAAATTGTTTTTTGTTTTGTTATGAACCTAAGGCCATGAGCAGCTAAGTCTAAAACTTAAGTTCCTTTTTTTTTTTTTTTTTTTTTTTTTTTTTTACCACAAGATGCTATTATGAGTGCAAATGAGAAAGCATTAAGAAAGTCATTTAGGCAAGTGGGAGCAGAATGATGACAAGGTCCTTCATGCTTGTTGAAAACTGGAAACCATAATAAAGGAAGCAAATGACAAGAGTAGTAGACAACCACCACCAAAGAGGATGGAAAATCAGAACAGGGTATATAGATACAGCATCAAAAGGAAATAAGAAGCCAATATATCTTGAGCTCTCTGCACCATCATTCCCCATTCTTACTACCAACACTCAGTGTCTCATCTTTTCATAGACTCAAAAGGGAAAAAGAAAGATACAAGCTATTTGGAGATCCAGGTGCAATTGCTTCCTTCTTTCTATTATACTGATAATACTGTTTTGCAATAAATCTTTCAAAAGTCTCAGTGAGAAAGAATAGAAAGTAATTCCTATAGGAAAAAAAAAAAAAATCAGAAATCCTAGTTGAGACACAATCCCTATATTTAAGCCCTTTTTTTTTTTTTTTTTTTTTTTTTTTTCCAGAGGATTCTTTTCCTTCATTTCTTTGTATCATTAAAACAAACTCTCAGTTCCTCCCAGCCAAAAAAGTGCTGAAACATGACAAGGAATTGCTTCAGTTTCACTTAACTAATCCAAACAGAAAATGTTAGAAAAGTGAAGATGGAAAACTAGTCAATATGACTAATAATTGGGTATTACATAAATAATAAGCCTTCCTCTGAGCACTATTATAACCTCTGTTTCATTCAATTCAGGCTTCACTTGAAATACTAACCAAGGATAATAATGAGAAGTTTTGTGTCTAGAAGATAGAAACATTGAAAAGTGACTGAAAGACTTTGGGATACATATTTTAGAAGAGAATGAGAGGAAACATGCTGTTCAACTCAAAGAGATGTTCTTTGTCTCCTGTGGGATTTCACAAGTATCAGTAGTTAACACTGCAGCAAGAGAGAGCAAGGGAGGAAGCAGTTAGTAAATGGAAATTTAGTTAATACTGAAATAGACTGCCTAATGAGGTGATGGTATGTCTATCACAGGAGGTTTCTAAAAAGAACATAAGCACCTGTTTATCTGGAATGACATAAGTAAGTCATTCTGAAAGCATGAACTAACTGATGTTGTGAGATCTGCCCAGGCCAGATTTTACAGACTAATGTTAAGGGCTTTCTCTACTGCCAATAGCAGTGAATATAGATGATGATGTAAGAAGTGGCAATGTATAGATAAAATCTATGTTGGTCATTTAAGAAAAGGACTAAAGAAAATTCAGGGGTTTGGTTTGAATTTAAGCGAGTCGTGGGTAACATGACACTTCATATACTGATACTTAGAGCTTTCAGATGACACACAACATGGTGACCATCACATTTAAATGAAGCTAAAGGGTGTAATTTTTTATGAATATATCAATAATCTATGGAGGTTGGGAAGAGCATAAAAATGCTGAAAACAACATCTAGGTAGGAAAACAAACAAACAAACAAACAAACAAAAACACCGAAAACATCGTGAAAGAATGAAGAGAGGAGAGGAGAGGAGAGGAGAGGAGAGGAGAGGAGAGGAGAGGAGAGGAGAGGAGAGGAGAGGAGAGGAGAGGAGAGGAGAGGAGAGGAGAGGAGAGGAGAGGAGAGGAGAGGAGAGGAGAAAGAGGAGAGGAGAGGAGAGGAGAGGAGAGGAGAGGAGAGGAGAGGAGAGGAGAGGAGAGGAGAGGAGAGGAGAGGAGAGGAGAGGAGAGGAGAGGAGAGGGTAGCAATCTTCCACTATTCAAAAAAATCACTATTGAGATGAGCTCAGTGATGAGCTTTTCCAGATGTCTGCTGGGTACCCAAGGAAAAGGATACATGTATGTGGAATGGGATTCCATTTGGAGCAAGATTATTTTGCTTGCATGGCAGAAACAAATATTTTAGCTATATACTGAGGAAAAACTTTATGATACCATTAAATTGGAAATGTCAGAGTGTTCAATCTAGGAGGCTTTTAAGAATACATTTGACAAATTTATATAAGGGATAGTCTAAGCAGATTTTAGCAGGTTGCAGTGCACTAAATCAATAGAATCCAGATGACCTTCACGTAGCTATATTCCTGCATATCTAAATACCTCTGAAAGTTAGACCCACATTTTAAATTTAGCAAAGACTAGTGTATCAGAGGGAGCAAGTCAGAAATTAGATTTTATCATTTTATCATGAGAAATGATCCTTTAAAAATTTATGTGGATTCATGAAATAATAGTTTACATGCAGAAACATCTACTTTCCATATAGATGTAGTCTAAAAAATTCTCTATTTTAAATAGTATTGACAGTTAAAAATCCCAAACTTACAACAATTGATATAGTATCTGTAAGACTATCGTTATCTGGAAAGATACCACATTCTCTCTGGAAAAAATCCAGTAACCTTGGAGTTTTCTAAACTGCTAAAACCCAATGCTCCACAATAAAAGTTCAGTTCTAACTCGAAGGCTATGTTTTGTTTGAATCTAAAATACTAAGATAGGTCAAAACATTCACGGTTTCCTCAGAGGAATGCCTTTCATGTACTAACTGAAAAGTGGTATATCTACTCTTGAAAATTATCAAAGCTTTTATACATGTCAGGCAGAACAAAGTCTCTCCCACTTAAATTTGTCCTGTTGAAGACTATTACAAAACTTTTGCTCAGAGGTAATAAGGATTATTTTATAACACTTTTTTTTTTTTTTTTAGTACTGTTTACTATTTTTGTAAAGAGAAGAAAACCAAAGCTTTCTTTTTAAAACTCTGCCAAGGACAGACAACATGTGGCCACTCATAATCAAGCAGTAAAAAAGGTACAGTGCTTCACAGAAGATAGAAGAGCTCAAGGTCTCCAGCATGTGGCCAGCAGCCGTATGTTCCAGCACATTTCTGTTGGTCAGACCTCAGATGTCTGAACAGAACCAGTACAATGTAAAGGACAAGTAACAACCTTCCAGGGATTTAGATGACTCACTCATAGCTCTTTGCAACTCATGTTCAGAGAGGTACCATTAAGTTCAATTTGGGTGAGCAAAAAACACATCCACTTGAGACGGCATAGATACAAATCCCACTTTAATATCATTACAGTGCAAGCAGCACTGTTATCTCATTTCATGATTTTCTAGCATTTTAATAGGTACTCTAATAGAAAACACATTTTGGGACTAGGTTGTCATCAAGCACAACAGATAGAATTTTATGAACAAAAAGGACAAGCATAGAGAAAGTAAAAAATGTCACTCCTGATCAGTGATTACTCTCCTAATCTGCCTCTATCTATTTACAGGAAGAGAAGTGGACACAGAAGAGGAAAGAAGGGAGGAGATAAACAAGAATACTTATGAGGAATGTGAATGAAGAAACCATGGAAAAAGGAAAAAAGAGAAAAATTATTAACAGAAGATTCTGTCATTAATAACTAAAATACAAGATGGCCTAAAAGTAGCTGGATGGAAAAGTCAAGGACATTATAAGTCAGGCAGGCAAATCAAAACTTTCCATGATGCAGAAAAAAAAAAAAAAAAAAAAAAAAAAGTGAAATTAAAATCTGTGACTATGAATAAGAACATACATTTTAAGTACTGATTGTAGTTATGAAAATGTAGTTATGAAAAAATGTTCCATGATATGGTATGCTGATATGCTGATTAGCATACTTAACTTAAGATGAAGTCTTCTGAGGCAGAAAGAAGACAAGAGTTTCAAAATATTTGGAAGACTGTATTCATAGTGCATTATAATTCTGTAAGCATTTTGTTTACTTACTTTTCACTCAAATTTATTATCACAGACAACTGAGTAAACAATGCTAAAGTTACTCTCACACTACTATGAAGTTGTTCTCACTATGCATTCTCATTAGTCCTGTTTTCGCCTTTGTGAGATTTAAGTGTGCGCATTCTCCTGTTTCTTTTTCATCATAAAATGCAAACTCTCACCTTTCCTACCTTGTATCCAGCTCAGATTTTCACTTGCTTCATCATCAGTTTTTCCCAAACACTATCATTCTCTTCCCACAATACATACACGCAGAGCACATCACTTGACATATTAAAGGTAACAAAGTGATCAATCAGGATAGGCAAGAAATACAATGTAGAAGTTGAAACACTGGGCATCATCCAATTGATTATATGTCAGGTAATACCTTGAATAATTAGTTTCCCTCTTATCCAGAAGTTTACACTGCTCAATCAATGCTCATCATCGGTTTTGTCTTGGCCATTAAATTTTAGTCACATCAATGACTGAGAGGTTGAAGAAAATCAGTGGTGGTGCTTACAACTCATCTGAAGCATGACTGATCCAAAGCCCCAGCTGAACACAGGGCAGCAGGGACCCAGCTAGCAAGCCGGCCTGCAGCAGACAGGCTGCAGTGCGAGGCTGGCATCACGAACACTATCGCACGTGTTTACAGAGTCAGGTTTGAGCACGATGGTCAGACTACACCTTTTACATAGCATTTCTATATTGAATGCAAATTTTCACATACATACTGCAAACTCTGCTAGCATGTGAGCTTGTTTATTGGAGCCACTATGCAGTGAAATACTCACTAGGAATCAGTATCTTTCCATCTACATATGAAACAGAGCTAGGAAAGCTTCTGACTCAGATACAACTTTCTCTTGTAAATTTTTAACTATGTATGCCTAATTCCATGGCTAACATGACCTACAGCCCTATAGGTGGGATCTGGATTTATACCTACATGATCTCTAGCCTGCCCCTTCCTCCTCCACTCCCCAGGCATGCTTATTCAGACTGCATTATACACACTACTACACCGGATGCTTTTAATAAAAGTTTTAAGAATTTGGATAAAGGTCCTT